>NW_026623372.1:188187-216570 GCF_030028575.1 Malurus melanocephalus | reverse complement strand
GCAACAAACCCCCTGAAAACCTTGGACATGTCTGGCACTTACACACATCAACAACAGCAAAAGGGCAGATGTTSAACAGGGGTTTCTAATCCTGTGTGCTGAGATTTGGACAGGATCATGTGAGGCAGAGAAAGGGATGAACAGATGTGTCCAGGGAGATGCCGTGGCCCTGGAATGCTGGCAAGCACTCACAAAAAAGGCATTGAAGAATTTTTGGAAATTGGAGCTGAAAGTGWTTTTTGGCTGGGGTAAATGCGGGAGAGTGAAGGTGAAATACAAAACAAACGGAAGGGAGGGTGGGTAAAATATAAAACAACGTCAGACACAGGAGGGGTTGTGGGGCAGGCATGCGGGAGAGAGGAGCAAGAGTCACCCTGTGTGTCCCCTTTGCCCTCCTGGAACGTGCAGAAAGGGGGAAGAAAATATTTATAATGGATTTCCAGCTGCCTGCTATGGTGAGAAGGGATTGTTTCAGCTGAGCAGAGAGGCTGATGTGGTGGCAGAACAGAAAAACCCCATGGCACCTCTCACCTCAGTCCCTTCGGCAGGAATATGCTGGACCCAGCCCCTTCCCAGGGTTAAACAGAGACAGTGAAATCCAGAAAAACCCTTTTGCACTTAAAATTTGTGGGAKTTTTGCCTTCCATTGAGAGCAGGACAAAGAGCTGGGGAAGGACTGGTCCAGCAAGTCAGGGGGAGARGGGAAGGTGAGCTGAGGGTGGGGAGGGAGGGATGGGGGGGATGGCAGCCTCAGCAGGCACAGGAGATGTGGTACTGGCTGAGAAGGCTGGGGAGGTGCCCACATTCTGTGCTGGGTTGATGGGGGGCTGGAGAACCCCATGTGAGGCAGGGATAAATGTTAAAAACCCCTTGAGTGTCACTTTCAGCAATTTGAGCCTCCCTGTGCTGTTGCTACAAGAGGAGAGGGATGTCTGCCTGTGCCAGGGTGATTTCATGTGGTGGGTTTTGACAAGGAGAACCTTTCCGTGGGAGCAGTGCCTGGACAAGACAGAAAGGGCTCAGGAAACCCCAGAAATGCAGGAGCAGAGCCATAAGCTGCACCCAGTCACCCAAATAGCGGTGAAAAAAAACCCCAAAACAGGTATTTGCTCCGTGTTTTTTTAGCTTTTCAGACAGCAAGTCAGACAAACCCTTTTCCCAAGCAGACAAAGGGGGCAATCTTTGAGCACTYTCAGAGTCCCAATTCAGTCTGGAGAGCCACAGTGCCCTCTCTATCCTGGTGCTGATCTGGTCCTTGTGATGAGGAGCAGAGCAGCTCCTGGCAGAGCAGGGGGAAAGCTGGGTGGGGTTGGCTGTGTTAAGCTCCATCARTTCTTTATCCCTGTAAATGACCTTTCTCTTGGTTGGTGCACCCAAGGGAGGAGGGATTATTTTCCCTTGTTTCCAGAGGGGTCTCTCTGCAGCCTCACCAGCACACCGAGCTATGGCCACAGCCACCCAAACAATGTCCAGAGCCAGGGACAGCCACRGCTCTGAGCTCTTCCAGGCCAAAATTCCCCTGGAAGGTACTGAACAAATGACCAAACTGACACCCTGGAAAAAGCAAAGACCTGAAATRACTCTGCAATCAGCTTCACCCAATTCTGGTGGGGCCACAATCTGCTCAGCCTCGTATGAGACATGAGACACTCCAAAGCCCCAGGCAGACAAAGCMAAGTGCAATCCCCAGAAGCAGAACAGGCTGTTTCAGCCTGATAGAGACTGTGGCTCTCCAGGGAGATGCCTGGAGGCAGCACTGCTCTCCAAGTGGTGCCTCTGGCAGTCCACAGCATCTAAATGTAAAGGTTGCAAAAAGTCTTAATGGCTGTAAGATTTTGACTGTTGATTCTGATAATCAAGAACAACCATCACAGAAATCCCCGGAGTTAACAGGGGCAACTATTAATTTTTGTGTGCCTTGCCCAAGACAACTTATTCTGCCCTCTGCCTTCTTCCCTTCCATTCTCTCCAGCATCTTGTTCCTGCATCATTGTAATTAGAAAAACTTCTAGCAAGAATTTTCCTGTCTTCCCTTGTTCTTCAYCCTCATTTCTAGACATGGTGTCTTTTCAACACCTAATTGTTCTGATTGCCTAATTATCTGTCTCACACAATTGGGATTCACAGCTGTAAAATGTTCTTTAGCTTCTGGGTGAAAACCTCATTCAATTCCTCTCATGGGAACTGAGGTGAAGTTGTTTTGCTTGGAGGGAAGGAGGGCTCGAAGCCAGAGCACCTCTCCCACTGCAAACTGAGCTGGATTTGGTTTCTGTCCCCATGCAGGTGTCCCCTGGGCCTCATGGGCTGACATTTGTCCTTCCTCTGTCTTTTTAATAAAYTCAATGTCCATCTAAACATGCACTGCTCCTCTTCAGCATCTCCTGAGGGCTCATTTGAGACACTGTGCTCTCATGACTCAACTTCTTCCATTTTTTCTGAGTCATGAGCTTCTGCACCACAGCATGATGAGGTAAGTCAGTGCAGTGCTTTTACAAAAGCTGTAACAGTGCCTGAATTTGTATTATTTTGGGGATTTTTTTCCTGACTCCAAATGTCCTTATCTTGAAGGAAGCATCATTGGAAAATGCTGGAAAGCAGGGCTTTATCAGCAGCACAGTGGGACTGGGAATGCTGAACAAGGTTTGTCTCAGCACAGGGACACATCCCCAAATATCCACAGGGGCTGAACTGTTCAACAAATACAACCCATCAGTCAGGGATCAGCCTCTTCCTCTCCTCACCCTGCTGAAGCTGAGGCAGCCAGAGGTGTGCCCAGAAAAGTGTCTGTTATACTCTCTACAGAGGGAGAAAGTGATGAAGGTTAAAAAGCAGACAACAGCCATATATATTCATATACTGACTGAAAACATGGCAACTGCCAGYCCACATTTCTCATTACAGGATTTCCACATTCATGTTTTCCTCCAAAGCAGCTGGACTCCATGGATATCCATTGGATTTACCAAGATTGTGCAGTAAAGAAGGTGCTGGGAATCTGTCCCAAATTCATGGGGTTTGAAGTGTGTAGCAGAGACAGTGCGGTGGGTGTCAATAAATGTCCTTCTGGGAATGTGAGCAACGGTGGAGGTTGTTTTTCAAAAAAAACAAAGGGGTTTCCAAAAAAAGCAAAGGGGTTTTTATTGTAGTTGCTGTTGTTTTGAAAAAGCCATGGGACCAGGAAGTTATCTTAGAAGTTAAAAGAAAGTTGGACTTTGGAGTCCTGGGTGGCATTTTGACTGCTCTGGCCATGTTGAAACATCAGAAGTTTGCTGTGGTCCCATTAAAGACCGAAAAACCAGGCAGGTGGGGTTGTTTTTCCATGTTTCAATAARAGCATTATTACTTGTAAGTTAAATAACTGCAGCACAAATACAGCAAGGCTCGTGGCTTCTGTGGACACCAAGCCATGGAACCTCTCAACCTGGGAGTGCTCAGTGCACAAAATATGAGAAAATTTCAAGCTGTCCTCTGGGTGACAGAGACCTGCACTTGGAGGATTTGAAATTCCAGTGAGGAATTCCCTGGCAATGCCCACACCTTAAAGCACTGCTCCATGCAAACCAAATGCTGGGGTGCTGACCTGCCTGCTCCCTGGGGCGTGTGGGGAGGGGAAGGGTGCACCAGAAGCCTTTTGCCTCAGCATTGGCACATTTTGTTGCTGGGAATATGCTGAATTATCTCCTGGACACCTCAGAGGTCTTCCCATTCTCCAGGAAAACCAGGCACATTCACATCCAGGAACACCAGAGCTCTGCTCTCAAACAAGAGCCACGGATGCTGCTCCCCCCTTTGCTTCCCAGATCCCGGCAAGGACTGAGCTCCTGTGATATGTGTGGAACCAAGGCTGGATCTGGATCTGGAGCTGAAATCTCACTGCTGCATCCAAAGTGCCTGACTAGGGAATCAAGAGCTTCAGATGCTCCAAAATGTGAACGAGCTCCAGAAAATTTACTTTTTATTTTATTAATGAGGAAGAAGGCAAAGCTGGAGGGAGAGCCAGACATAACTGGGAGCTGCCCCTGTGGGTGCCACTAAAGGGCATCAGTGGGGATGTGAAATCCCCCTGTCAGCGATGCCCTCTTGCTCTGGGCAGCATCACTGGCCTTGTTTGTGGAGCTTCCTGGAGCACGGCCCCAGCTCAGAAAGGCTCCTGCAGGGCTGGGCAGAACTGCATTCATGGCATGTGTGTGTTATGGGAAATGCTGGAGCCCCTGACCTTGTACAACCCCCCAGGACACATCTGTGCACAGGACACTGACCAAACACCTCCACTGCAGCTGCCCCAGCARCTAAGAAAAATACATTTTATATATAAAGAGAGGCCCTTTTCAGAGCCCCTTTGTTTTTGCTGCTGTGCAAAAGCCCCCTCCAGACATGCATTAAAGAGCTTCAGTGCTTTGGAAATGGCTTGTTTGCCTACTAAGGGAGGAAAAAACATCCCTGAAGTTGGTGCCTGAGCAGCACTTATATCTCAATTATCCACACATTGCTTCTCTGTGTGTGAGATTATGAGCTAACAGGGCTTTCATGGCTTCATCAGCACCAGTTTAAGAGCAATATTTATCCCTGGTCATGTCAGCTCTTCGGTCAACTCGGTAACGAAGGTGATGCTTCGTTAGATGCCTCTTGCCTGAAACTCTGCTAACGAGCTGAGTGATTTATTCATTAAGGGCAGGGAAATCTGGGGCTTTATTCCAGAGGCCCTGGTGGGAAATTTGCATGAAAATTTCATACTGTTCACTTGCAGGAGCCCTGCCTGGCAGCGGGTGCCCCTTCCCTGCTGCGCTGCCCTTCCCCTCACTGCAGGAAAAGGTCCTGCTGCGCTCCAGCAAACCCTTAAATGGAAATACTGAATGCAAAGGGGTTTTTATTGTAGCAGTTGTTTTAAAAAAACATGGGTCCAGGAAGTTGTCTGTTAAAAATAAGGAAGTTGGACCTAAGAAATCCACCAACTAAGTGGACTTTTTGGCAGCTCTGGCTATGTTGAAACATCAGAAGTTTGCTCTGGTCCTATTAAAGATCAAAAAACCCAACCCCTTTTAAAAACTTTGGACATACAGGAAAACAGTTTCCCAGTTCTGGAGCAAAGGAGTGTACCAAAAGAGGTCAGCAAGCAGAAACAAAATTAAATTTGAGTATATTTTGCTAAGTTAGGCTTCAGATCCTCAAATGRGATTTGCTGTAGGTCTGGCCACATTTGCATTTTGACTTTGTCCTGCTTGATAAACTAAAGATATTGCAAGCATTAGCCAGGCTATTTAACATCTATTCCAGATTATATCCTTTGTGTTGTTCCATGGATGATGTGGGGATCCCAAACCCACGCATTCATCCCGGCTGTGTGATGGTCGCTGCCCTCTGGGACTTCCTTTCCCCCATTTCTTTTCAGGAAGAAGACAAGCGAGAAAAAATCAGAATTAAAATGATTTTTCTTTTTTTGTCTTCAGTGAAAAAACATATTGGCCCATAAAAGACAGCTAGCAACTTCCACGTGGTCCAAGCTSGAAACCTGGCTTTGGAGAGATGGATTTGATGTGGAGGGGGAAGCTGCARTGTGAGCACGGACAGGGGTGATGTGTGGGACCTGTGCATGTGCCACTGTCCCCTCTGGTCATTGAAAACCTTACCTCAAACCAACCAGCAGCTGGACAGAGCCCCAAATGCCATCGGGAGAGGGAGGTGTCTCCAGGAGRAGAAGCCTGGGGTGGCCTCACTGGGGGCTCCTTATTGTGGACATGACTGGGACTGCTGACTTGGTCATCCAAGCAAGTCTGGCTCTGTCCTGCGTGGAGGGTAAATTCAGGAATGCAAGCTTTGGGACTGGTGATTTAATGACCATCAGGGCAGCTCCTCAGAGGGAGATGCTGAAGCAGAGCTGTCTCTGAAGTCTCCCAGGGACCACACACAGCCCCTCTGAGCCACCACCAAGAGCTCGCATCCCTTCCTGTGTGGGGTTGAAGGCTTTGGGCTATTTTTGAGGGAAAAGCAATTTTGTCCTCTCATTGTTGGTGCTCTCAGCACTCCCTGTACCGACTGCCTCAGGGGCCTGGGTGGCTCTGCTGAGGCTCCCAAGCAATAGACACCTTCCATAATTGCACCTCCGAAGCAGTCGGCTGGCTCCTGCGACGAGCTCTTGAATAATTGAAGCAATATTTGCAGGGTTTGCACTGAAGTACTAACAGCTGTGGTATGTTTTGATATTTATGAAGCCAAATAAATTATGGATTAGTCAGTGCAGTGAGCCCAGCATGATGCTTATTACTTCTGGAGTGCCGGAGCTGATGGAGTGCTATTCATCCCCTTTTACTTCCATTGTGTGCCTGAGTATGACTGGTGTCTATTACTGGACTTAATAGAGCTGGCTCACAGGTTTAAGTTCCAGTCCCTGAGAGCTGATGGGGTGTTTTAATTTGTTCTTCACTCCACAGGCTCCAGGAAGACACGCTGGGACCATATCTCAGGGTCACAGGGCATCTCGCTGGCTCACAGATGTGGAGGTGATTGTTTCTGCGGTAATGGGGAAGGGTGCCGGCAGAAACGGCAGTGATTCTTGGCATTAAACTGGAAATTACACAAAATCCAATCTTCTTTGCAAGCTGGTCTATGGTAAATATTGCATGCYTTCTCTAGGATGCCTCTTTCACTGCACAAACTTTTCTTCACAACTGAGCCAGCTCTTGTGAGAATAAACCCTTCACTCTACTTTCTGTTATCTGACAATTTTTTTTTATGGATGAAAACATTGTCACTTCACAAATGTTCCAAATATATCCCAAATTTCCCCCCACTGGTGGGAGCTACTCCCTGGGAAGGGATGAGGAGGGAGCAAATTACCCTTTGGAGCAGCAGATGGCATCCTACCCCTCGAAAGCTTCTTGGTGCTGCAAAGTGTAATAAATATACAATAGAGAGTGCCTGTGCTCTGCTCAGAGCTGCACTCTGCAAYCTGGTGGAAATTGAGGGGTTAGGAATCATTCCTTTCCACTTCCAATACTTTCTCCAGTGTCCTTGCTTTTTGGGGTGAAAAGGGATATCTGCAGCTGATCTGCTCACCCAGGTCTGCCTGGTCCATGCAGCCCACGCCGTGTGCCCTCACAAAGGGAGGGTGGCTGGRTAAATTTGGGTTGCAAYGGGGTTTGGARYATGATGATCTTTAAGGTCCCTTACAACCCAAACCATGATTCCAGGAAATTGTGCCATAAAGTGCCTATTAGTCTGCATTAAAAATCACAGTCTGGATTGGCTGTCTCAGCTGCAGAGATGTTCCATGTGGATATCTGCATTTTGATAAATTCTTCCATGAAACTGGCTGACATCTGTCCAGAAGAAACTGTGGCACTGTAACCTTTATCTAAAAGCATCTTGGTACAGGAGTTCCCAGAACAGGTAACCCAGGGCCACTGTAGATAGGGGAAGTCTTTATATACTATGAAGATATCCTTTATATCCTATCCTATCCTTTGTAATCCTAATTTTGGGGATTAATTCTTCTTCTTTACTTTCTATCCCAAAGGTGGTGAGTGAGGGCATGAAGGATATTTTCTCATTAAAATCCTGACATAGGAAAAGGCTGTTCTTTTCCAGCTGTTATTGGTTGAAGCAGGGTTGCAGATTTTTTAAAGGAAGTTTGGGTTGAGTTTGTAGCTGCTGTTGCTGTGTTGCACAATAAATTGTTTACACTCGCCTCCAGAGATGAGGGAAAAAAGTTTCTCCTGTCCCAATTTCCTTGTAAATGATACAATTATCAGAATCATCACAGCAAAAATAGATGTGAGGTTTGATTTTAATGTTTCCAGGGCTTCCACTATAAAAAAATAATGCTTTTCAAGAAGAGCTGCAGCCCACTGTGCAGAGACAATAAGGATTAAAAATGATTCCACAGCTCTGGCTTTGGTTTCCACTCAGACGTGGGACATTGTTTGCTCCTGATTCTTACAACACCGTCATCRTCATCATCATCTGACAAACACCTCGTGGCCAGCTCTGGTTCTGAAAGCCCTGCAGCAGTGATTTCTGCTCCTGCCRTGGCAGCAGCCCCTCTGTCTTTCAGCAAACCCGCTGACAGGAGCTCACTGCTCACATTTACCGCTGATTTCCTCAGTGACCATTAACTTCCCTGAGCAGAAGATGCAGGATGAAATGGCAGGCATGGGGTGAGGATGTGCCCCTTCCTGTTACCCCCAGCACTCTCAGCATTGTTACAGGTGTATGTGCTCCTTGCTCCTGGCAGCTCCSAGGATTCTGGCTGGGATGAGCAGCTCCAACTCTTTGCCTTGGGGGAACAGCCAGGAGCAGATCTCAGTTTCCACCTCACAATGATTTCTGGACTCCTACAGAATTCCAACAGAGGCTTGAYAGCAAGGAAATTCCAGCTTACTCTGTTAGTCTTGCTTTTCTCATGTGCCTTTTGGAATCTGCTAGYGCACAGACTGAGAATATCTGGAGGGTGTTTGTGTTTTTCATGGGCATGACCCTAAACATGTCAGGGGAGGGATTGTGTCTCAGGACGGGCTATCCCACCTCTGTCTCATTTCTTCTGTGCTCTGCAACACTTTTTAATTGGTGAACAACTCTTGGCATCCCTGCCAGGCTCCTGTGATGGCCACATTTCCTCATGTGATGGCTGCATTGCTCCGATGATGAAGGAGCCAAGAACAGGTGAAACAACACCCTGAATTCCCTCCTTTCTGCACATTTAAATCTGAATTTACAGGGAACAAAAGTCAACCAGGAACTGTCACAGCTGGAATCTGGGCTCCTGGCTGTCTGAACTCTTTCCCCGTGGTATTTCAGAGCAGAACGTGGAGCAGAGGATTTGCCTTGGGTTTGATTTTCTGGGTGAAGAGCTAYGCCTCAATCTGAGGTGCTCCCAGACAGGGTGGTGGGGAGCAGGTGCTCAGGAGCTCCTGCAGGCAGTTCCAAACCCTCACTGGAAATTACACGTCAGTTCCAGTTACTGGAGCTGCTCAGCACAAACTGCACTTCAGGTTTTGGACAGCAGCTGCTGCAAAGCCACTGCAAGGATTCCTTTACCAGCAAGGATGAGAGCATTCACATCAGCTCAAAGAGTTGTTTCTTGCTTCAAAATGACCCAAAAGGTAAATTTAAAGTGAAGGAATGAAAAAAAAAAAAAAAAAAACCCAGCCTGGAGGGAACTTTGCTATTCCACAGAACGCCGAAGCACCATTTACTTTTGTGCTTTCCTGAGGCCTTACTCCATCTGTGTTTGCTTTTTACTCTTCTTTGCCCTCAATCATGGAAACRGACATTTTGATTAAAGCTGTTCTTGCAAGTGAGGAGGCAGAACACAGCATCATTTAATCTGAGACTTTTCATGAATGTCTTAAAGCAGAAATTAAAAATTCTTTGTGAATTAGCTATTAGAACAAAGAATTTTTTTTTTTTGTTATGGCTTATTGGGAGGGTTCACCAAATATAAAAATGCTGGTTTTATATTTGTCTCTTCCTAGTTTCCTAAGGCATGGTGGGTTTGCATTCAGACTCTAACCATGCTGAATGGGGAGAGGATGGGAAAATGGAGTGGGAAGAGGAGACAGATTTTAGGAAGTTCCCTAAGCTCTACTCTGAGCCTCCAGCTGGGAGCTTGACTCTAGAGAGCAGAAAAATAAGCAAACAGCGGGCTCAGTAAGGCACCATGATTAACAAATTGGCAACTGAGATCTTGAGATTTTCATGTTATCTTTTCCAATTTTTCCATTTACTCTTCCTTTGCAAATGGGAAGCAGATAGGAAGTCCAGAGAAGAAGGAGCACCACAGGGAGCCAGAATTTACCAAATGGGTACRGAACAAAGTCGTCCTCAGCTCAGCCCTGAGCCAGGCAAGCCTGGCAGTTCTGAGCCAGCCCCAGAGGGACTGCAGGGCAGATGTGCCCTGTGACCCAACACACAAARTGAAAACATCCAGAGCCTGGACACTGCCAACCTGAGTGAGCTTTGAGGATGACATGAGAATGAGACCAAATGCAGGAGCACCTCCAAGATCCAGCACTGGCTTCAAACCTCTGATGTCCCCCACTAAATATAATTTTTACCCTTGGCAAACAGCAGACTCCACTGGGCTTCCCATGGGAACACCCCACAGGAACATCCCATAAGAACAGCCCGCATACCCTTTCCCGTTCACCCAATCTTTTCCTTCCCACCCTTCAGAGATGCAGCATTTGTTTGGCTTGGGCTCATAAGCAGAGCTTGGATGGRTTTTTAAGCTCTGTGCCTGAACCCACAGACAATTACAAACATGGCTGGCTGCCTGCCTTTGTTAATTAGCAACCAGCAACGCCTCATTTTTCCCTCTGTGGTTTCCTTCTGAATTAGCAGGGCCCTGCTCATCACTTCCCTTCCTCTTTGGGATGCTGCAGTTGAACATTATGGCATCCAGATCTGCCAGTTAGCTGGGAGTACAAGCTTGATTTGTTTGGACAATAAAAAAAATACTCGTTGCATTTAGGTAATTAAGCAAAATAACAGCAAAGCTATTTTGCACTGATGCAATCTGCCCTTCCCCATCCCAGTGCTCCAGCTTCTTTCTTCCTGATCTGCTGGAAATAAAGATTAGGGAAAGTATCCTCAATAATTTCTTGATTTTGCTTTGAAATACGAAGTTTCTCTTCCTTTAAAACTGATCAAGTGGGTGACAGTTGATGGGACAACACCCTGGCACTGACGAGGTGCAGCAAGTCAGCAGCTGCCACTTTGGGCTCAATTCAGCCAGAAACAGCTCTTTCAGCAATTTGATGCTTATTTAATAACTCAACACAAAATAACAGCAGTAGCAACCAGGGTGGTAAAATAATGYTTTATTCCATGAATGAACAAACACTACCATGCCACATCCTAAAGTTCTTTCTACAAAAGATTGTGGACAGAGCAGATTTTTACATTTCTCAGTTCAAGTTTGTTTTTAGGCTTTCGAGCCTGTTCAGCGTAGCAAAATCTGGACACGCAGCATTCTCATCGTCTATTTGGCATTTTGCCAGGTAAAGCAGATTTACACCGTAGTTCTTGTTCACACAATGTCGATGCACTGTAAATTAAAGGAGATAATCCGAACCAAACTAGGTAATTCCTGTGGTTTAKCAATATATTTTCCATGATGGTCAAAGTACAACCAACATTCAAAGCTTAAAATAAAGGTAAGAAAAAAGACACACTAAAGAACACAATGGAAACATCATCATTGCTGTCAGGATGTGAGTTTACCCACAGTACTATGTAAAAAGTAGAAACCGGCGTTGACATTCAAGCTGTTAAAATGAGAAAAGAAATGACATTAATTGTTCTATTTCCAAGCTAGTACTTCTAAGGAGTCCTGATCAGCAAAGAAGTGTTACCGCATGCATGCCGAACACAAGACTAATATTGGATTGGGATCTGACAAAGAGYTGACTTACATTCCTTTATATACAACAAAATGAAATATACAGTATTAATACTGGCTGTACATTTGGTCAGAGTATCTTACAAGGAGCGACACTGTCAAAATCCTTATGATGCGCTACGTGGATGTGGATGGAGGTTGGATTTCTTTCTGAGAGCTGAGTGTTTTCACCAGAAGTTTTAAAAGTTGTTTCCACTGCTAGAACGAACAGTTAGACCTTTTAAARCAAACAAAAAAAAAATCCTCCTTTTTGTCTTTTCTTTTATGTTTGTCAAAAYTAGAGTGAGCAGAAGAGATAATTAAATGTGTTTGGAATATGTTAATAATCGACCTAGAATAAAGCCAAGCCACAGACAGCATGTGCAATGAATCTCTGCACATTGCCTCTGTTTAAATGGCTTTATAAGCTGACCTGTGAGGACTCTGATACAAATTCCTGTTCCCCCAACAGGTTGCCAACCATTTGTTCCAACACTAAAATAGAGAGAAGAATCATGACTGTTGCTTTTTTTTCTACATTCGCAATAAAAAACACCTCAATATAAACTGATTTAGCTTATTTATGTGCATATTTTTCAAGGCTGCCAAAGAAAATACTCAATCTTGATGGCAACAGCTATTTTGGGAACTCAAGAGGGAGTTTTTCTTTGCTTTATTCTAAYAGATTTTTTTAATATCTGGGTAGCTCAAGTCCCATTGCCTCATTAGACCCCTGAGGTCTAAAGTGAGTTGGTTAATTYGTTTTATGGGTTTTTGCCCATCCAGAACAAGCTGAGAAGCTAATAAGATAAGCATCAGACCCAAGGAACAACAGAAGYAAAAGCCATACAGAATTAACAAAGTAATTACAGGAAGGTAGAGATCAGTGTAACTATAGCGATGTTTYGCACAATTGGATTTGTGTATCCTGTAGAAATGAAAAACCTCCTGGAGATGGGAAAGAGCAGGCAAGAGTGCATGAATCTGTATCCTTTAAAATAATTGTGCTATAATCTTCTCCATGTATTAAGTTAKACTTTGTTATTTTCTGACACGGTGTGATGCAAACTATGGTAACCTCAATGCGGATGATGGATTTCACTGCTACTGCTCGACTGCTGGAATGCAAAGAGACATTAAATCTTCCAGTCCTCAAAGTGGGTTCTTGGGGTGCTCCTTCAAGTTCAGTGTCTCACCACTTTCGCTCTAGAAGTCATTTTGTGGCAAACAAAAAACAAAAAACTAACAAAACAAAACAAAACAAAAACACCAAAAAAAAGGGAAAAAAAGAAAAACAACCAAAAAAAAAATGTTGGTTGTGATGGATTTATTTCAGACAGCAGTTTCTGCTGAGTTCACCATGCTTAATGTTCTTCCATTTAGGAAGGAGTTGCTGTCAAGTAAAGCAGAGGAGCTGCTTTCAGTTTTTCTTTTTTTTTTTTTTTTTTTTTAAATACATGCTAACAACATCTCTTTCTTCAGGAAAACGATCCAGTTGCATATTGTCAGAGAGATCTGCCTTGTGCTTAGCACGGACAAGAAGGGTTAATCATCGTCCTCCTCCTCTTTCAGTGGGGCTAGTGGCAGTTTGTCCTGAACTTGGAAACACTCCACAAAGAAGTTGACMATGGAGTTGTACAAGTGCTGCTCCATTGCTGTGTTGCTGAAGTAATGGCTTTGATCAGGATAAATCTGAAAAAAAAAACAGGCAAATACACACCTTTTAGAGCTTAAAGTCTCAGGGCTGACCACCCACACCTGCAGCTTGACCTGCAAACCCACTGCATCTCCCCAGCATCAYGGATGCACGTGAGGCCCAGGGCAATTTGGGCACTACAGTGCTCTGAGAGCAGACTTGCATCTTCCTTCACAAGAAACTTTTTATTTGGGAGCATTTTCCATTTAATTCCTTTCTGAACAGGTTCAGTCTAAGAAGAAMCAGCCCACACTTCCCTTACGAAAAGTAAAAAAATTGCAGTTTTGGAGAGAAATGTTAGTAGGTTATACCGACTAATATGAGGGCTTTCAAGCAAAAATATCATTAAGTAGAAAAAATTAATAAATCTTGCTAGAGAAATAATTAAATGGGAAAAGACATTGGGAAGTTAGAAATTAAATGTTAAAACCCAAATTTTCATTTAACTGGAACAGGTAACTCCTGTATCTGTTGAAAGCATGGGTTCATTTTGAAAGCTTTAACAGCTTGGACATGGGCCATTCAACAAAATACAGATATAATTTGGTGGAAAGTGGGGCTTTCTAGACCAGAGCATGCCATTCACAGTGGGATGTCAGATTTAAGTGACATTAATCTTCTTAACTTTCCTGGTTGATACAATTTAGAACCCCATTTCACCCGGAATTCATCCTGCATTTGCTCTGTTCCCAAAGAAAGTCAACAGGCATCAATTCCTTAGAGATATATCTCTCACAATCTAATTTACTGTAATTTAATCTTTGTTCTACAACTGTCCAGGCCAAAATAGTGATATCACATGGGACTGATAGGAGCATGTTGCATTCTGGTGCTACTTCTACTGCCAGGCTGAGTTTGCAAGTGGTTTTTCAAACCTTGCTTCAAAATAGCACTTCGAGTTCAAACTGAGGAAAAACTGTTCAAATAAGAAAAAAAAAATAGAAACATATACTGTACCTGCAAGCTGTAATTAGCCTTTTCCCTAATTAGGTGTGTGATAAGGTCCGTAGTATGCTGAAAATGGATTTTTTCTGTAAAAACAGATTGTAATCATTAAAGAGGCAAATTTAATTAACAAAAATCAAAGCTATCACAAACATATAATGAGCTCAAATGATGGGCTAACTTACCATCAGCAGTAGCATGAATGATCAAAAATTTCTGTTCCTTTAGTAATGAGACTCTGTGTGATAATTTGCTGATCTGTGAAGGTAAAGGTTGCAATAAGGTTAAAAAAACGTGCTAGAAATTAGYAATAGAAGCACTTAATTCCATTTAATACTTTATCACAAGGATAACAAGCAGACACCAACCCAGCATATTCTCCAGGCTCCTCATATAAATCTAGATGTAAAATTGACCCCCACCCTCAGTGTCAGCAGCAGGAAGATGTCAGAGACCCTCATCTGTTCTGACAAYGCTCATTAAAAGCCTGAACTGCAGATCATGGAGACATCAAAGTGAATTTCCAGTGAATAAAAAACACTGATGRGTGCCTGTGCCTAAGAACTCTTCATGGATCTGGAGTGACTTTGGTGTGGCTGGAAAGCCATTCTCAATAGAGTTTAGGCAGCCTGGGGGAGGATCTGATTCGAAATTCAAGTGTCCACTGCTAAGAATGCCTTTGCCCCCGGCTGTCAGGGGAAAAGAAATACAAACAATTCCCAAAAGCACAAAAAGAGTTTGCACTAACATAGAGATTATGAGTGTAGAATTTGAGAGACMATGAACTCTAGTAGCCAGGATCAACCTTCCCTTGTGAGGACACAGGGTGACTCCTGCTTTCTGTGTGAGAACAGAGAGGTGTCAGACCTTTGYTGCCTTCACGTCTTCTGGCAGGAGACAGAACGCTCAGAAGCTGAACAAGGATTTCTCTGTAACAATTTATGTTTGTGTGACTATTCTTTGTAAGGTTTTGCCTGCAGGTAATTAATTGCAGCACAGCATCCAGCTAACCCCATCACACGTATTAAACAACATCTTTGACTGGGGCTGTGTCTCCTTTCCCGTGTCCTGCTCAGTTCTGGCTATCAGAAACATCAGAGTTCTGCCTATCTGAAACATCACAAAGTTTGAGAAAGTCAAGCTGAGCTTCACTTGAGTTTGTTTATCTCAGAGACAATCGAAGTGGCAAGACCATTGGCAGGAACTTCCAAGGAGGTCATGACACCGTGTCCTCTCRGGCACATCTGAGTCACTCAGCCCTTTCAATCTGGGCATAAATGTATTTACCCAATTTGGAGAGGCAGACACGAGGGCTAATCAATAAAAACTTTATCCATGATTACTATTAAGACAAGAGAAGCTGTAAGCAGGCTGAAGGACACCTTCAGAGCTTTCCTAGTTAGTCCCTTTTGTGTATCCTTGCTTCCTCCCCAAAGGAGAATGTATGGAGGGAGAGTTAAGACTGGGTTCACATTTTATCAGGGAAATGCAGTGTCCATGCAGTTACCTCGTATGCTCTGTTATCAATCCCGTGCAAGCCCAAGTATCTTTCAGAAAAGGCTGAAGCTTGAAGACAAAAAATAAAAATATGACTTTCAATCATGAATACACTGGTGCTTCTGAGTCAAATACTGCAAATGCTAAAAACTGCCTTATTTTCTAAATTTGCTAAATTATAGAGCATGCRTTTCTAAAACTTTTTGAAAATGCACTAAGGATATGTGTGACACCACAGTCTGTCATTGTCACCATGTACTTCTGGTCTCTAAATAAATCACAGAAAAGCCATTTTTTTCCTTTGTTAATGCCACTGAGATAGAAGCACACTATCATTGTGCCCCTTTCTCCTTTCACATGGGGCCTTCTCCATCAGCAGCGAGTTCCTGCTGGTCCCAGGGGTAACTGTACCAGCTCCTGAAGGCTGGCTGAACACCACTGACCTCCCTGATTTTCCCTGGCACTAAGTGCAAAGGGAATTGCTGTTCCTGAGAGAAAGGGCCAGCATGTGCAGTGTCTGTGGTCACAGCCAAGATGGGCCAGGCAGACTGGACCACAGCGTGCATGGATGGGTGGTTCAGGCAAGAAGGAAACATGTTCCAGGCAGTGGGGCTGGTGGGTGGCAAAGGCTGGAGGGGTTTAAAGACAATTTTCCTTTATTTAAAAGGAGTAATTAAAGTTATTTGATTACTCCGACCACCATGGCTGGGTCCCACTGGTGCTGGCAAAATTGCATGAGTGGGGAAAAAGGGTTTATGGCTAGTCCTAAGAAGACATGAAATATAAACCAGGGAGGATCTTGGGAAAGAAAGATGGCAACTGGGAAAGGAGAGGGAAGAAACATAATTTGTGGTCAGCAGCAGATCTGTGGGCTCAGGGATGGGATTTACCATATAGTTTGAAGTCTGACACTGGGGAAAGAGCAGCTCCACAGGCAAACACCTGCTCCTCTTCACCGGCTGGAAGCATGTAAGTGCTCAGGTAGCCACCATAATCCTGGAACAGAAATGGGGCTGTCAGTGGTCCTGCTGGGAGGCACTGCTGCTTTTGGGTTCAGAAACAGGGCAGCTGAGATCTTCTATTAGATGCTTTGTCATTACAGACCCTTCAACACCCCACCYGGAAAAACCCGAAAAAAGGAACATYTCCCTGGCCACACYGGCAGATGTGGCTGTCACTCTCCCAAAGGCAGGAGGAGTTGTGTGCCCARGAGYTGGCCTTTGCCACCCCAYTTCCTGRCTATAGCTGTAACCAGCTATGTTACCTTTCCAAAATATTACCCCAGTCTTTGCTATTCAAAATGAGCATCGCAGTTTCAGTGCCTGCTGTCAGCCCGTTAGCGATTCCCCGCAGAGCTGCTGCTCTACGTGCAGCTCCCTTCGCCCACTCCAAGCCTGTGTCTCCCACAATAAACAATCCCTGCTCACAGTCRTGGTCTCATCTCAAACTGTGTGTACTTCACAGTTGCTGTTTCCCAGCCAGGCACACACAGCAGTGCAAACAAGCCTCAGAAATTCACATCGTCTTTGCACACGTGAGTTAGATGTACCCACATTCCCATAAACTTTAAGAGACAAGGTGAGAAGGAAATGGAAGTTTGCACGGGGGAAAAACCCCCAAAACYTAATTATCTGACAATGTTTTTCTGAGCAACAGTCACTTTTTGAACTTGGAACTTAATTTTTAAAAAGTCATTGATAACATTAATTCATTGATGAAATGATACATTGGTGAAATGAAAGCTTCCACCTTTAGCATCTCCAAGCAAGACACAGTCTATCTCAAAAAATAAATAATAATAAAAAAGTCATCTCTGATATATTCAATAAATCAGGATTTAGCTCAGCTGTTTAGCCATATCGGCCAACTGGAACAGCACAAAGGAACTGTGGGAAAACATTACCTTCCCAAACACACCAACTCTCGTTTTGTCAATGAAATGCTCCTGCAGCATTGTCCTAGAACATGAGATGGGAGAAACAATGGGTTAAAAACATTTTTCCCTTCTATAGGAAAACCAGTGTGATTTTAATCAGCTTTAAATTAAACTGGCCCCAGAAAAAAAAAATCTTAGAATGGTTTGGGTTGAAAGGAACCTTAAARATCATCCAGTTCCAACCTTTCTGCCAAGAGCACCTTTCACTATCCCAGGCTTCTCAAAGCCCYATCCAGCCTTGCCTTGAACRCTTCCAGGGATGGGGCAGCCACAGCAATCTGTGCCAGGGTGTTACACCCACACAGTTGAGAATTTATTCTGAATATCTACTCTAAACCTGCCCTTTTTCAGTTTAAAGCCCTTTCCCCTTGACGTAGACAATCTAAATCACGCCRGTCCAAGCTGCTTTCACATGAATCTGTCTGATTTAATCTTGCAGCCTCATGTGTTGGATTTGACCAAGCAATGGCAACAAATAACCTGCACTACCTCTGGAAGTCATAATAAGCTATTGCAAGGCTATTGCCATACTGTGATAGTGGTTTTAACGTGATTATGTGCAGAATAAATCTAACAATATGAYAGGACTTGACATATAGGGTTTTGCCCTGGTTATTCTGGTTAAATAAAGTTTAAGGATTTAAAGATGGATTTTTTTCCAACTACCAGGCAAGCAAAAGATTAATGTAGGAACAGATATTCAAGCTTACTTGTTTGTAGCTGTGTGACTGTACAGAGCTAAAAATAAAAGGGCTTTGAACACGTGATACAGATAAGTGTGCTCTAATTTAGCTCTGTTTAAATCTTGTTTTTCTCTCTCTGACATGAGCTCCCTCTCACACACAATCACAATTTTGTACAACCACATYGTCCCTCCCTCCCATCTCCTTGCTCTACCCTACACACTGCTAAAATAACCAGGTCTAACTTGGGTTAATGAAAAGAATTAATTAATTTTCTCAATGCCAAYGCCATTTACCGGACAGCTTCCAGCTGATCCTTCTCCTCCAAAAGGCCCAGCCTCCTCTTGACCTCGTGCAGTAATTTGGCGCCCTGGAAGCCGCTGCCACGGCCGTCGAACTTGAGCACGATGGCGTTGTGGGAGCTGACCATGACTCTGTCCCATGTCACCTCAAACCTCTCTGTGACAATCTGGCTGCCYGGTGTCCCATCTCTGAAACAGAGAGGGGTTTCAGGCAAAGGCAATGGGGCCAGAGCTGTGGGATTGCAGTGGGATGGGGATCCACAGCCCCACCGTGCAGGGTAGGGCAGGACAGATTTCTGGAAGGGGACTCCGGTCCCTGCAAGGATGGCATGCAGGAGGCTGATTGTGTGGGATGGGTTTTGGGGCTGGGTGGAAGCTGCAGGTTGGTTCCTGCCCCCCTTTATGCACAGCAGCCTCTAAGCTGAGCTTTGAGCCACACCAGAAGCACATCCCTAATCAGGCAGGGCTCCTCCCATGGTGTAATGGGGGCAGGGACACAGTGATCAGCTGAGTTTTCCYTTTTTTATACCTGCTCTAATGTACTTCTATTTTCTACATTCCACAAAGCTCTTTATTTGTTTCTACTGAAGTGGCYCTATCACTGCTTCTCACAAGAACAGAGGGAAAGAACTCTTCTAAAGTTATAAAAAATGCCTTAATAATGCCCAGTTTGGCCCAGAATTGGTGGGAGAGTGGAAGGGGTGGGCAAGACCCCCTCTTCACCCTTTTGCTTATGATCCTAATCCTGTACAGGGGAGCTGCCTTGAGAAATACAAACCCTGTTTCAACCAGGCAGCTTGGAAAAAACAAGGCATGATGATGAAGACTTCAAGCAGTTATTTAGGACTGGGATTACTGCAGACCTACGGGCATTTTTATCCCTTTTTGTAATTTTTGGGATTCTCAGGGACATCAGGCACTTCACTGCAGGATTTTAGCRTGCACCTGACTCCAGACATTTGCATTTATCCGAGTGAGACCCCGGCCCATGTAGCTCCAGAGGCAGCCTAATCAAGAGCCGTGCTCTTGATGAGAACCAATCTTCCCCCAGCACTCGGATAATGAGGAACATTTCCTCCGCAGTAATTTCGTGATGTAATGACACGATTACTGCAGGGGATTTGTCCTTCATGGAGCGCTGTGCAGGGTGCTGTGCAGGCATTCAGCAGGCACTGAGGCTTCTCTCTTGTGGGGTGTTCCCTGGCAGGCAGCAAACGATGCATTGGGATGCAGCCACGGCCAAACAGGTTCTTCCAAGGTCAGCGAATTCCCTCCCGCAGTTTTTTTCCAAATCACCAAAAAAAGTCTCAGTAATGTGTATTATTGTTAGTAAATGTTGCATAAAGAAATACCCATCTGCTCTGGCCGCCAGCAGGAAAGCCTACCTATCTAATATAAATGCTAACTTTGTGGAGATCTTCAAAGGTTGCCATCTCTCTCTTTACTGGCACTTCAGGGAACACCAGCACTTAGAAGGGAATGATTTCTGCATGAGGGCACCTAAAATTTGAGCTCTGGTAAGGCTGACTGAATTCCACCCTAAAATTTCCTGTTAAATGCAAGGTGGATGCCCTAAGGACTGGGACAGAAAGGCAAGATACATCTTGTAATCCTGCTCCCCCTGTTCCTGCCCCACAAATTATTGGAACACCTTCACAAAATCCACAATTTATTCTGCAGGATTTCAGCAGGGTGCCCTCCTGGGAGCAGAAAACCTCRGCTCAAACATGGGAAAGAAGAACCTGGCCTCTCCCAGCTGTGAATTGACATGGGGTAGGGACCAASGTGCTGGACTCTGGCATTCCTCGTACAAAACTTATCTTAAAAGTTTTTCATCATGACCAAGGTTTCCAGGCTGCCCTGAAAATGTGGACAGAAAGAAAAGACGAGAGGGAACTTACACAACCAAAAGCAAGGGGTAGTGCGCCGTGTCCGAAAAGGTCGCTGGCTTTAAGATCTGCATTGGCAATCCTGAGCAAAAAAAAGAACAAATAATAACATGTCTTTGATGTGGGAATGCTGACATGATTCTAATAGATTTTTCTGGTGTTTTGGCCACAGATGAGTAGGAGCAAAGTGGCATTTCATCAGTGGCAGTGGCAAACAACACCTTAGGAACACAGATGTTGTCAAAGAAAGGACCCRTATTGTGATAGCCGAGGTGACAAGAAATGTAAATGGGGAGTACAGTGCGAGCTGCTCATTCATGCATCACTTTTACAGCGTTCAATTAACATCTGTCAATAGCTATAATTTTCCTTTTTTGGCAGCTGGATGAGTGACGCAGACAAAAATCAATATTTCAGGGCAGCAGAGAAGGAGGAAAATTGGCAATGAAAATGGTAATTTAAAACCCAATTAAGTATGGTGTCTGGGGCAGAGAAATGGAATTATTTTGCTATAATTGTGTGAAGACAGAGGGAGAAACAAGCATTTTAATCCCAGTTTCCATAAGGCTAAATTTTGCTGCAAACAGGAGGTGAAGGTGCTGAAGGTGTTATACTGGTGCAGAACCAATTTAAAAATGGATGTGATCACCAAAGCTTCTTCTAACAAAATATAATTTCTATGGCTTTGTGTCAGTAACCAAAACTGCCTCCATACAAACACTCTGCATCAACGACAGCAGGCTCATTTTTAAAATGTTAACTACAATCTAGATTAGCAAAGGCCCAGCAATTAAATCAGTATTAGGAGCATTTTCAGCAGATTAACACACAGATTAGCAGCACGGTTTAAGCGGTTTGCTTTGCAATCGTGTCCTGACACTCTGCCTAATTAGTTATTCCATCTGAATGCTAATGGCTGCAAATTGGATCAATGGCCCAGGGACAGCCAAAAAAGCCATCACTTSACTTTAAATATTACTGAGTGCTACGTGCACTGCTCCCAAGGCTGCTCAGCCCAAAAGCAGGGCACAGCAGAACGGCCACAYGTTTGTGTTTATTACATACAAGTTTATTTTTGGTTAAATGAGCAGAATTGCAATGRTCCTGCAGTTAAGAAATTCAGTATCAAGCTGAGTTATCCCTAACAAACTGCCAGTCTCACATGAGCTGGCTCATGGGGGGAAAGATGGGCTCTTTACCCGTCCTTTCCTGTCCATAAAACCTGGAAGTGCACGTCTGCTCCTGTAATTTTATGCACTGGTTTATGTTCCTTCTGCCTGTGCGGCAAACAGAACATTTTAGGGCCATTGTTATCCTTTTCAAATGGCAACCATCTCTCAGTCTTTGCTTCACATTTTACACCATCTGGAAAAGGTTGAAATCAGTGCCCCCAGCACACTCGCTGCCTTCTCGCCACTGCCTCTGGCCTGAGAGATTCGCTCCTTCCTGGCACGGGAAACATTATGGGCCACATTTGAACCCCCGGTCTTTGGGGTTTATTTGGAGCCATAGTGCATCTCTGAGTGTGTGGATTTTCCATATATTGGTAAGTTATCTGCTCACAGCCAGAGGAGATGCTTTTTAGGTTGTTTCAGGTGCAATTATGGAGACAGGCTTACACTTTGGCTGTGTACCACCAGGCTTTTCTCTCTCTCTGGCATATATATATATATTAAAAAATGTATTTATCTGTGGGGAATGATTACACCAGGGGTAGAAATAACATACCAGCTGCAGGTGCAAACTGCTCCAAATGTCTGCTTCCTTTACTCCAGGTGAAATCTCCTTTGTCTTTTCTCACAAAGCTGTGAGGTTTTTTTTTTTGTTTTTTTTCTCCAGACCTTCCAATAATGTGGCTTTCTCAAAGAATCCTTATTACCCCAACGGGCAGTCGTTGGAGAGTCCTCTCCATTCACTGCAGCTCAGGTTGTGCACTCAAAGGCAGCCACAGCTGCAGCCAGCGAGCACACACATTATCCCACTCCAAACCCATTTCATGTGACACACACACACACAGGGCAAATGCCTCCAACAATGGGGACACTCCACCATGTCATTTCCCAGAGTGGTGTTTTCCTCCACGGAGAAAGTTTTAAGAGGAAAAAAACCCCAACCCTTTCATTTTGCCTTTCTTCAGCTGAATTCTCATCAAATTCTGCTTCTGTAACGACCTCCTTATGTAGCACATTCTAGGAGAATGCTTTGCAAACTGTGTGAGTTTATTGAGAGTCAAAGTCATTTTTCCTCCTGCCAGTCTACCCAAGATGAGTGTATCATTTCACAGCTACAGCAGTGAAAGAGGAAAATAAGTGAGAAGAAAGGTGCTACTTACTGTAATCATCTATCTTGATTTCCGTGTATTCTACCTTAGGCATTTGCCTGTCATTTACAGCCAGCTGCACATTTTCATTTACCTCCAGCTCAAAAATTTCTGAAAGGAGAAGGACAAGATGACAAAAACTTTTGGCACAGTTTGTGAAAATGCATTTTGACATTTTACAGCCACCTTGATACATATAACACCAGGTTCCTTACAAATGGATTTCCTTTCAGTCCTCACAGGTGTCTAATTCAGTTAAGTCTTTGAAACCCCTTCCAAGTCCTGCACKGGCAAAAAGCTGTGTCCCTGAAAGCAGTGACATTCAGTTGGTTTGCTGAGGTGGGAATGGGATCTGCTGTGCTGGGACACTGCTCTGGGTCCCAGTCAGACATYCACCCACCCTGCAAAGCCAGATCTCAAATGAAGGGGTCCCTTAAATCTGAGTCCAATTTATACATAATAAACAGGAAGGGGAGGAGACTTTGGAGGGCTTCAGGCCAAGGTTGTGCTGCTGTGCAAGATAAAATCCATGGGAATGAAAGCCATGAGGAGAGGAGAGTGCACAGAGCTCATACAAACCCACAATGTCAGGTTTTGGAGCAGTCTTGACTTTTGGAGTGTCCCAAAACGTTTTCATTTTACTTTTCTGTCTAAACCAAGGACTCGATCTGCAACAAAGGATTCCTTCTTCCTTCCTGGGATTTAACCTTTATCCCTCCATCCTGGCCATGAGCTCTACCTGCTGAGCCTCTTGCAGAAAAATCAGCCACCAGAAAGAGCAAGCCCTTCCCAGCTGSTGGGGAAAGGGCCCATCTTCAGGAGCCCCATCAGGCTGTGTGACATGGTGGGAAATGTCTCCATGGGATGGCAAAGCTCCTGAGCCCCAGGGAGGAGGGATCCAAGGGCTGGGATGAGTGAATCCTGCTCTGGGGAGTCTGTTGTGATGCTCATGCCCCTGGCAGCAGTCTGGGTGTGAACCAGGGAGATCCAGGGGATTATCAATGACCTGTGAATCAGGGGGATCCAGGGCATCAGCTCTGTTCCATGAACAAGRGGAATCCAGGGCAATATCTGTGCCCTGTGAACCCAAAGAGGGTGTGAGATTTCACACCACATGATGTTTCACTGACTGTAACTCCCTTTTGAGACACACTGATAAATAGATACGTGATCCCAGCTCCTCAAATAACACTTCTGGTACCTGATTATCCTGCTCTCACTGCCCATCTCTGCTGGACATGACAAAAACTTGCCCTTCCCAGCTGATACATTTCAGAGATCTTTCAGCAGCAGTGTATTGGTTCAGTGCCTGTTCACCCCGCTCCTGCAAAGCCTGGCTCTTTATCAAAACCACAGCCCCCACAAAAGTGCCAAAGCAACAGCCTATTASGTTTAGTTAAATATTAAGATTCTCATTTAATTATGGCACACACAAGTAGCTTTATCAGCAGAAAGGGGCTTGCCACGAAGGGGAATTTAGTCAAACCATTTTATTTGTTCATATAATTGCATTCACAGAAAGCCAGGAAGACTGTGAAGGAAATAAAAAAGATTGGCATATCTCCTARAGGACTTTCCTTTTTGCTGTGGGACCACAGGGAGCTTGAGTCTGCTGAGTACAAATGGTCATTGCTTAATTAAATGTAAGCACGCTCTAATATTCAGTGCAACTCACTATTATCAGATTATTGCAGCATACAGAGGCAAACTCCCTTTTAGAGAGTAATGGGCTCATATTAAATAAGTAAATTCAGTAACATGCAACTGTCAGTTGCCCTTTATTCAAAAGCAGAAGAATGAGGGGGAATGAACTGGGGAAATGGTAATTATATGCAGAAGATCATGAATTTCAGTAAAGGATGTGTTCTGCACATGAGTAGATTGAGTTCTCTGCRTAGTAGATGCCACCCATATGCATCTGTCAAAGCAAAACTAGTCCTGGTGTGTTTCATTTTACTTTTTAAAGCTATTCATTTGTTGTTTCTGTTTCATAGTTTCTGTCATTTTATTCAGCTAAGAGTATTTTATAAAATTATACAGAGGCTGTAACACCACTCATGAGAGCGCTATCCCATGTTGGTATCGYCAGTCAGACATCTCCATGTCCATGGTAAAATTAAGGTTTTGTATTTGAAGCGGGGGAGAAAGAAAGTGACCTTGGAGCTGCAGGACAGAGCCAAGCTCAGGATGGGAGGAAGAGCTGACAGACCCTTGTGCAGAATCTTTCCTGTGACACTTACAATCTTCAGTGGGAAATGAAGCAGCTCAGCATTTCACAGAAAACCTTCAGTCTGAGAACCAAACTTCTTGTTTTGCTCTCTCTCTCCTTTTTTTCTTGGTTTGTTGGGTTTTTTGTTTGGTTTGTTTTGTTTTTAGACAAGAGCAGTGAGCTGCTGTAAATCCAGGTAAGTGAAACTGATACTTGAGAAACTGGGATTGACCATGTACAAAGCAGATAGAATAGAGGTGTTGCTTAATATTTGGGTCACATCAGTGCCTGATATCCCTAACTGCAGTTAAGGCTGGGCTAAATTCTCTATTAAAATGAAAGATGATGTTTTCCCATCAAAATGATGGGAGTAGATAAATCTTGGTTTCATGTGAGCCTCAGTGCCACACTCYGCCAGAGTGGAACCCCAGAAATTCTGTGGCTTTTTGGACCCTGCATTGCCAGCCTGGTAATGGCTATAGAGAGTATAGAAACATTTTGAGGGAAGAAACCTATTTTTGGAATAATTCCAGCTTTKCACTGATGTAGATGCAAATCATTAGCATGAAAAAGCCTTACCAAACAATAAGTGCTACTATCTCCATGGGCAGATCAGGAAACCAGGCAGAGGCACCACTTGTGGGGCTCACTCCTCTGCTTCATCTCTGATAACTCATAYCAGAGTGATTTTATTGAAACCACAGATTAAGCTAAATATTCCTTACATTTAGCTTATCTTATTATCTCATATATGGGATTGAAACTAAAATCAGTGGAAAAGTAACAAAAGGACAGAGGGGGATTTGAATTGTGCATTTTTTTTTTGAGAAAGAGGATGACAAACATCATACCCCAACCCRTGTGTTTTTATCCCAAACAGCAGCACAACAGCTCTGCAAGTCCCTCTGCCTTGCAGAAAACTTGCATTTATGCAGAGTCTGGCTCCCCAGTAGTTCAAATTTAGCAAAGAGCAGCTACATCCCAGTCCTGCCTGGATTCTTTTCTCTGAACAATTGCAAAGCTCAAGCCYATTCTTACTCTGTGCATCTGTTGTGTTGTGAACAGTCACCATCGGGACACGGGGACCTTGAAAAGGARAAGAAAAGAACTTGGTTAAATTTCTATCAAAGCACACACAGACACACACACACGTGAACCTGGTTTTGAATTCCGTGGAGCTGAAGGCTCTTGAGACTCGCTTTTCACGCAAGAGTAATCTAAAAAGCAAATCACCCTGRTATTAGAAAGAGTTTATGACTAAATGACAGTACTGTAGACTCAAAGACATGTGAGGTTTCAAAGCCCTTTCCCAACAGACCACTAAATGCATCTTTCCCTAATTTGTAAACATTATAATTAGCACAAACACAATTAAATCGCTTGCCTTTAAAATTATTCTAATGATGCCCAAACATCACAGCACAAAGCATTTACATTTTSTATGCTATGGATAAATGTTGCTGTTTTGCAAATTATTTTTTTCTTAATGAATTAAACACCAGCTTGGCTCTCACACTGAAAAAGGCCACATATTCTGTCTTAAAATGCAATGTTTGGGTATTGAAATCAGTGCTGCACAAAGAGGATTATCATTACTATGCAGTGCACATGAGTGAACCACACAATTCACTGCCACAGGATCCTGCAGTGTTCAGGATGCCACAGCTTTTAGCACAGGATGCTGTAAAGTGTTTTTGTCCTTAGTGATCTGGTTCATCTCCTTTTTCAGAAAGTCATCAAGGAGCTGATTGATAGAAAAATGGGATGGCACATGAGATCAAGTTCATATTGTGGTTGTCAGCTTCCTTCTCCCTGWTTTGCAGTTGTCACCTGCTGACTGCTCTTGGAGACAGGACATGGGGCGAAGGTGGGCTGACCCTGGGCAGCCACCCAAGTGTTACACCCATCCGAGCCTGACCCTRCTGCTCAGGAAGGTGGAAGTAGCAGTGATGAAATGGGGAATTCCTCCTCTCAGAGACAGTGGTTCTCTCACTTCCCTTTCCCCTTGATGTAGCATGGTACAACAGCAGCAAGTGTGAGCAGCTGGGGAAATCTGTGTGCCCAGCAAAGATCCCAACAGCAGGGCCAGGAGGGTCCCACGCTTTGAGTATGGGAAGATCATGGAATCACAGACCCATGGAATCATTTAGTCTGGAAAACACCTCTGAGATCTTTGAGCCCAACCGTTAACCCAGTACTGCCAAGCACACCACTAAACCATGTCCCCAAGTGACACATCCACACGTCTTTTAAATCCCTCCAGGGTGGTGGCTCCATCACTGCCCTGGACAGCCTGTTCCAACCTTTGGGAGAAGAAGTTTTTCCTGATATCCAATCTAAACCTCCTCTGGTGAAGCTTGAGGCCTTTTCCTCTTTCCTTATGTTCCTTGGAAGGACAGACTGACCCCCACCTGGCTGCACCCTCYTTCCAGGTGTTGTAGAAAGTGATAATGTCCCCTCTGAGTGTCCTTTTCTCAAGGCTGAACACTCCCAGCTCCTTCAGCTGCTCCTCAAAAGACTTGTGCTCCAGCCTCTTCCCCAGCTCYGCTGCCCTTCCCTGGACATGTTCCTGCACCTCAGTGTCTTTCTTATCGTGAGGGGCCCAAAACTGAACGCTGAACATCAAAAACACCAATATTCTTTAAGCCTCAAAAGTGAGACAGCTTTAAGAGACTGACATTCACTGACATCCCAAACCCCTTTAAGATGCCTTCTGAAGTCCTTCAACCCACAAGTAAAWCCTGTGGAATCATCCCTTTTTCATCACCAATTTGTGCAGGGCTGGCTGAGAAAATCCCACTGAAATGCTGTAACCGAGAGTGTGCACACAAATGGCAGAAAAAGCAGGCTCCTGTGAGCCATTTGTGCTGCTTTGGTAGCTGAAATAAGTTATTGAGAGCAAGAAAATCTTTAAGGCACTGTAATTGTGTCAGTGGTTTCCCCTGTACTGCCAAGAACCCACACCCCATTGCGGGCTGTCAAGAGTGTTTCATCCAGACCTTACCTATACAGAGAAAAGGCAGAAAAAGATTTTATTTATAATTAAGTTGACTCATAATAATATGATGTAACTCATATAATATGGCAGCCTGACTTTGGTTTCATTGTAATTGAGAATCTTCTGCCCTGACAATCCAATTCTTTTGTCAGCACCATTTTTTTAGAATGTAGCAAGGTGAATTATAATGCACAAAGGAAAAAAGTTTACTCACCAGGATTTAGCTGAATTTACCTTTCTCCTACTGATATACATTGATATGCTGGCCATATTTATTTATAAAGCTGCCCTGCTTTTTCCCTGCAGTCCCAGAAGCCAGACTGCTGGAAAAGCAACAAACCTAATAAACATGGGCATGATAAAATCATCACTGAAAATAAAAGGAATCCTCCCAAATGACTTCAACTGGAGCCAGAGCAGTACTTTAATTAACACTGAAATGCCAACAATAAGAAAGGGATAAAGAGAGAAATACGATGCATATAATAATTTTATTTTCTAATTTATTTTTCCTTTTTTTTTTTTTTTTTT
>NW_026623372.1:123563-187903 GCF_030028575.1 Malurus melanocephalus | reverse complement strand
GTTTTTGTTTTTGTTTTTTAACAAGGGAAAATGGTAAAGACAGAAATGTAGAGAGAAGAATCATCTCTCGGAGGAGGATTACTCTTAATATTAAATATTCTCAATGACAACACTACAGTTAAAGAACACATTTCACTTGTGAGCAGGTTGAAAATCATCAAGAAGAAAAAGTCCCTTTTTTTTAGGAATGACATAAATTGCTTATTTCAATGCCAGTTTTTAAAGTAAAACAACCCAGTTACATGCTAGACTGTGTCTTTTAATGCACACACATCAGAAGTCTTTCAGCACTCACAARCTGAGTGCCTAATGCCTGACAGGGACAGAAAGAATTCCATGAAATGGGAAGTGTACATTCATTAATTGCCTCCCCAGCTTTATTTTCAAACCTGTGGCGGTGTGACAGTCCCATTACACATGCCATCTGCTAAATGCCAGCCACTGTCATGTGYGGATCTGAGAGGGAAACCTAATTTGTTCAATCAGCTGCTGGGAGCTGACAGAAGCACAGCGAGGACATCCTGTGCATCCCCTTCCTCCAGAGTCCATCCTAATGGGCAGTGATGGGGGCTCCTGAGCTGGGGCACATTCTGCTGTTTCTGTTCTTCCATCAGCACCGGGGATCCCCCTGGTGATCCCCCTGTGCCCACCTGCCCCTTCAGAGACCCTGAGAATGCTCTGCCTCTCACCTGGGAGCACCCAGGAGTCACTTGTGCTCCTTGAAGGAGAAAACACAAAGTGCTCCCACTTACAGAAAGCAAAGCAGACACTGAGCTGCTCTGCCCTGATTGCCAAATGTCAGGGAGACACAGCTCACACCCCATAACCTCATGGCTGCTCCCAAAATCATGGATAAGCCACTCTACATGACCTGGTAAAGATGATGCTGTTGGACTTCTTGCCCCAGAGGGGTGGGTACAAACAAGGTTGTGACACTCCCCAAGGTGCGGGACCTGGCACTGCTGCTCCCTGCCACCTCCATCAGAATTTTTAGGGGAATCATACAGGCATGCCCCTGTTATCCCACTCTGCATCCCTGCATCACATGTGGGACAGGGTGTCACCAGCCAGCTMCAGAATCCTGACAGAATTTTGAATGTTGTTTCTTTATTTACAGAAAATTCTCTTTAGCTTAAGAGAAAAGAGCAAAACTARTGACAGAACTGTGTACAGACACACTCTATACATCCCAGAGATGCTCATGGTTAATAACACTGCACACAAYTCGAGTTGTATGAATCAGATTTTCAATTAATGCAGCTGAAAGTCTGGCTTTATCATAAGGCCTTTGACTTCAAAGCCATTACTGTAATTATCCATGCAAGAAGCAAATTGAGCCATATCGCTATAATGACAACAGGCAAATTTATCACYGAGGAAGTGCTACCCATCGTGAGCAGAATGGGCACAGAAACTCAGTTCCTCAGTAACGTGACAAGAAAAAGCATTGGCCATGGTTTTTCATCAATTTTTAAGTAGCTTTTATTATTATTTCCAGGAGGGTTCTGCTTAAACATGATCAGAAAGAAGCAATTCTAGATATTTAGGTGATAAAGGTATAGATTTCTAGAATAAAAATGGAAAATAATTTCACAACCTTGAAGAAAATATTTACTAGACATTTCTTCTGTAATACATTTTATATTCCAGAGTATTCCTGATGTTTTCATGATCTAAACAGCATAGTGAATTATATCAGTTATTATAACTTTAAAATGGAAGTCATTATTATAAAAGTATATGAAGTAAAACTGAAGAAAAGTTAATGAAAATTACAGAAGTGTTTAATAAGGATAAAAAGAGGAATTGTCTTATTCTTCTCATCTATATTCTCAAAGGCTTCAACGTCGCAGATAATTTCAGACCAGAAGCTAAATTCACAGTGTGTAAACAATGAAAATTCAAATASTCTCTGCCAGCGCCACCAGCATATCTCTTAAGCACTGATGAATGATTTAAAAGAGCAGCTGCAAGCGATGGGAGCTGAAAGGGTCTGCCCTGCACAAGTGAGATAATTGGCAACAGCCATCTCTGTGTACAGATTCCAGATCTCTTTATTTGCTAAGCCATGAATTATTTATACGTGCTGCATAAAGTTCATATGTTGGGGTGATATTATCAGCCTAATAAATAAAGACATGGGGAGTTCTGTGAACCGCTGCTCACAATTAAAATACTTCCTCATTTGCAGCATTTTCCAGCCGATGCCACAGACAGATGTTCGTGCTGTTTGCTTTGGCAACCTTGTTGACATAAACATCAAATAGATTTATGCTGCTATTCACCCTCCCCAAGGCATTTAATTTTTTAATCAAATCTTTACTTCCTCAAATGTAACTTGTCTTGTAAAATAATCAATCCTGCCTTGTTCTCGGGCAAGCACTCCGATGGTGCTGCTTGTGTCTGCCCTGTGTGATACTGGTAATAAATTTCACGCTTACTTTATGTGGAGCMGAAATAAATCTGGTTGCTCTGAGGCAGCATCAGTTAACAGTGACTAGGGGGAAAAATGAGCAAGAGATTTGGTCTYAATTCCACTACACAAAACAGGCCTGATGAGTCCTTCAAAGGGTTGCTGGAATGAATAAGCATGGCCAGGTCCTCAGCCCATTCCATGGGATTTTGAGAGGTGCCTGCAAACAGCAGTGTGGGGATTGGAGTGGCACTGACCAGCTCATCCCACTGTTTTCCTATGGCCACTGAAGGACATGGGGCCTTTGGGTCAGAGGAGATCTTCCCTTGCTGCTTCAGGAAATTGTGTGTTACAAAAGCATTGACAAACACTCTCTAAATAAAATTGAATTTGCTGATGTAATTCCTGCTGGTGTCCAGCTCTTCTGGTAGGAGCTGCCTTTCAACTCGAAGTTGTGCTGGCTGTCACTCCAATTTACACCTTTTTGGGGCTGTTCCAACAATCTGCTTTCTACTAAGCATGARTATTTCCATTATAGTCAGAGCAGTCATGTGTCCCCAAAGGCTCTCATCCAGTAAAATAAATGAGATTATTTTAACTTCCTTTTGTAAGACAAAGTTTCTTTTCACCTTATTTAATGCAAGAGTGTTTTACACTCAGTTCCTCCTTCCTGAACAGAAATGAMCAGAACCCTACCCCTGCTGCTGAGGATGTCTTAACTGGCTCTTACAGTGAAACTGCCCATTCTGTGGAAAATTCCCTGCCTGATCCATGCTCAAAGAGCACCCACCTTTTCCATGACCACAGCAGGTAGCAGTTTGCAGACATCCAGTGGTCTGGCACCCATCAGCTCTTCTGAGGCATTTGTAACTTTGAGCGTCAAACATACAAGATAAATTCTTGCCCTGAGTGACCATGTGCTTGATTTTGCTCTTTGTACTATTAATTTCTCCCACTCCAGCTCTGCAAGACATCCAGCTTCTTTAGTATTTATCTCTGCCTTCTGATGATGCTTATCAGCTTTGTGTTTTATATTCCACCGGCTTCATCCAGCTTTGGSTTCCCAGGCTGCCAGGGAACAATGTGAGTAAGGTCATTCCCCAGACCAGCTCCTAATGAACCCTGMTGCTGATCTCCAATTAGCCTTTTATTCCTCGTCATCATAATCTACTTCCTGCTTTCATTTTGCTGCTACTTAACCTCTGCTCACAATTCTTTCACTAATCTCCCTCTTCTCCTTAATTAATATCCTCCAGTGAGGTGTCACATTGAGTGGGCTGAGCATTTCCTCCCTTTCAGGAGGCTTTGGCTAAGGTTTTAAAAAGTCATAATGCAATATTGTATGTGGATGGATCCAAAGAGGAACATGGAAAACATACAAACCTCAAGGCATGGAGCAGGGATATAACCACTGCAGTGATGAGATCAGCTGTAGAAGGGAGGTGGATGAGGAGAATTTGCTTTTGGAGCTCATGAACTGGGTAATGTACCCCTGAATGCAAGTACCAGAGGTAAGAGGGAACAATTTCAGTTCACATGGGGGTAGCTGACTTCCCAAAAGCCCAAGGTGAGTCTAAACAGAAAAAATCCCCATACTCAGCTCCCTCTCTTTTTCCAGGTTCTGTTCTATTTCACGCTATTTCTAATTGAATACCTCAATTTAACCTCTCTCAATTCAATTTTAATCCAGGCTTTCTGCAAACTTTGGAAAGAGATGAAAGCAAAAGTTAACATTCATCCCTATTTTTAAATTATAAGTTTCTKACAGGATTAGGTACCTGCTAATCCTAAAAGAAATACTGTACTGAGGGGGAATGTGTCTGGCATTTTCTGTATTTCTCCACTACTTTGGGAAGTCACCGCACAGCTCACCATGTCTGAGGAGGTTGTGCATTCTCTCTCCTTGGAGGCTTTGAAGGCAAGACCAGACTGAGCCCTGAGCAGCCTGGGCTGATATCCCATAACTCTGCTGGAGCAGGAGGTTCCACRAGAGACCTCCTAAGGCTTCTTTCAACCTGAATTCTCCCAAAATTTTATGGTTTCATGTTTAAAATATCACAATATGGYAGTGAGATGCTGGAAGARGTTTCCCAGAGGAGCTGTGGATGCCCCATCCTTGGAAATGTTCAAGGCCAGGCTGGGTGGGGCTCTGAGCACCCTGGTCTAGTGGAAGGTGTCCCCTGGAATTTGGAACTGCATCATCTTTAAGGTCCTTCCAAACCAAACCATTCCATGATTCTATGACATTCAAGGAAAAAAGATAATTCCTTATAACTGCAGCACGAAAGAAAATACTCTCAGTGCCATTTACAACTCTTTAACAGACTGAATACAGCCCRATTGGATATTTTCTGTTTATTCCATTAAAAACCTAGTCTAAATTGATTTAGATAATCTTAATTTATTCTTTTCCAAAAGTAAAATTTTCTTGCAACAAAATAATGATTTCCTAGCTAATCAAGTAATAACTGGTGCTGGATATTAACTTAAAAAACACCACCAACAACCCATAAATAAGATTGCTTCCCGTTGTCTGGTTATTAAGCCATTTTCCTCTCACAAGTTCTCAGGTTTTAATATACCTTTAATGCACTGACTGCATTAATAAAGGGCTTAACAAGTACCATGCAAACAGAAAACAAAAGCCAGCAATAAACCTTGCAGCTGGTCCAGCTGGCAGACAAGGTGAAAGAAGCAGTTTTTCCTCAGAGGGAGCCTTAAATCTTGCGGGATGGTAACATCTGTACTACCCACTGCAGAATAATGAGTTCATCCAAGGTTGCTCATACAGCTGGAAATAACACACAGGCACCCTGGTCTCGACATGCAGGAGGCTCCTGCCTGATTTGTGAGGCTTCATTATTTGAAGCATCAGAGGAAGCCTGTTGTCATAGTCATTTATCTCCTGCGAGCGCAGCTCGGATGAAATTTTGTATGTACGGAATGACCAAATGACAAGAGCCCTGGCTGGAAGCGGGTGATGGATCACCTTCCTCTGGGCAATGCYAGGCAGCTCATATTTACGAGCAAGAATCAAAATGAAAACAGGATCAAAACATGGAAAAGCAAGGAGCACATAGTGCTTTTCAGAATGAGGCCTTTTCAAAGGGGAGAGGAGTTTTGCTTCAGTTCCACAGTATTTTTTCAGGCACTGAAAATTACAGGCATTTTATATTCATTTTATTGTTAAGTATTCAGACATAGTAGTTTGGGGTGTTTTTTTCACCTGTTTTTATGTCACTGAGTATTTATGGGGAGTTTACAACATATTAAAGATGTATAAGAACACAGTGAAATACTTTATAATGTAAACGAGTGGACTACTTAAAGGAAGAAAAAATTTACTGAATATCCACAACAATCACCAAATTAATTTCAGACTATAATAACAACTAAAGCCATCATTTTAATKAATCTCAAACTATAGTAAAAACTGTGTTATTAATGGGATATAGAAAAGAATTTCTCATCCAACTTCCAAACCAACAATACCATCGTCTGTTTTTCTGCAGAAAAAGCTCTGTGGTACCTTCTGTTTGTGCAAAGGGGGTTTTGGTACCAGCCTGCTGTTTTGCAGTTGTACAGCAATGTGAGGGAGTGAGAAYGAGCATCTCCCACCCTGCCTTTACCCACGGGATTTGTGACCCATGAACTGCACACAAAGGGCTTGAGAAGAGAGAGCCAACCTCGGCTGTTAAGTAAGAAAARGAGTCAAGTGAATGCAAATGTGAATTATATAGTAATTATAATATAAATAGGACCCAGAGATTAGGTCTGTGCATGCTTTCAAACAGCAGAAACTAATTTAGGCTTCACAAGCCTGAGGAAAAGTTCCAAAAGGTCACAGTTTGCCTGGAAGCGCTAATTACAGACTCGTACACAAGAACCAGGGGTTGTGGCAATCATCCTGTATGGGAAAGCACTCTGGTCACAGCAGATAACACCCACCCAGGGACCTGGGATGTGAGCAAGCCCCRGGGATGCCTCCCAGCCCCCAGCACGCTGCTGTGCCTGTTTGGGGTCCAGCTGGGTGGGAACCTGCAGGCACATGGGCACACGGCTCCCGGAGGCCCTGAGCACATTGCAGGACATTCAGCTGTGCTTGGGCATTATCTCCCTGTTTCTGATGCAACTTGGGTTGTGTCTGACAGGTATTTTGGGTGTTTGGCCAGGATACCTGGCTTGTGTGGTCGCACACGGATGGAGCCTCTCAGGGGTTGCCCGTCCTGCTCTACCCAGACAAACAYTGCTGTCCAATATTGGCTTTCTCCCCTTTCCTGTGACCCAGGACCAAGCCAAGGACAGYTCAGATAGCTCAGAAAATCTGAACTCCCAAGAGCTGCACATCAAGCAGCAAGTAGCAAAAATTTATACTGAAGTGTATTTACAGCACTTGGTGGGATTTAAAATAACATTGAATCTGGGTGAGCTGATGAAAACCATATTTGATTTTTGAATAATATAGAATATAGACACCAGTTTACTCTGGAGTGCAGCAGTAGTAGGCTGCAGTCTTTAGGTGCCCCATAAAACACTTCAAAATGATTCTTGGGGTGGTCCTGTGCAGGGACAGGAATTCGATGATCCCCTTCCAACTCAGGGTATTCCATGTTTCTATGATGAAGAAATCTTCACTCAGGTTCCCTGACATATTGAATTCAGTGTTGTCCATTCCCATTTTCCCCTCAGCCACTTGGTCACATCCCATCATGTCCCACTCCCTTGTGAGATCAGAAATATTTGTACAATTCTGCAGTAAAGGAGCAGAACAGCTTCTAGAACTGATCCCAGCAGAAAAAAAAAAAAATTACTTAATTTTCAGTTGTCTTCCAGTCCTTGTGGACAGATAGCGCTGTATTCCTCTGAGATGTACTGAGGGAAAATACTATAGGGTGCTTTATAGGAGGGTTTTGCATTTCACAGTAGGGTGAGGTGGGCACGGGGAGGYACAATCTGTTGGTTCAGCCGGTAGAAACAACCTTCCCTTTCTCCTCCTCTGAGCCACCACCTGGGAGTATTTGCTCATGGAGTCAGCAGTAAAGAAAGTGTTTAAAGCTGTCTCTGAGCCTTGGTTGAGGTCTGCAGAGCTACTGACGTGGCTACATGGAGCTGCAGCCTCCAGCTGGTGCACAGCCCAGCAGTAAAATCCAGCAATCAGCATTTCACATTTGTKTAAACAGAGGTGTGCCTGTTGCACTTTTGCATCCACAGGCTCTTGACTTGGTTAATAAAACCCATTTTCAGTGCTAATAGTTATTTCAGCATCCAATTAAGACTCCTTAGACCTCAACAAAATAATTTATCCTCATATTCACCAAAGGACACCKGAACTGCCAAGCTCTGGCCCTCTTAGCAGGACCAGCAGCACATAGAAAGCGTTTACTTGGATTCCAGAAGGCAGTGAGACTCTCCAAGATGCTTTGCCTTCACCATGATGGGCAGTTTTATGGCATTATTAGATGACACTAAACCCATATGCTTTGGAAATCTTGCCATGCTTTCTACCTAGCTAMATTTAAGCAGAGATTAAATCTAGGTATTTCCTCCCGGCGCATTTATTATTGTTTTCAGGCTCTGGAGCGGGGTATTTGTAYTCTCAAACACAAGCCTTCCCTGTTTATCTGCCAGAGATGCTCCAAGTCACCATGGAGGGGGTCCTTGGGAAGGTTAGATAGGAGCTTCAGCTTCTTCAGCTCTCAAAAGCAAGAAAATGAGTTTCTATTATTTGACTTTGGGTATTATGGACGGGAACACTCCTCAGGAAATACTGCCCCAGTAACGTTTGACAAGCAAACCTTTTTGTTCTTCAAATCCTTCTTTGAAACTCAGCATTTCTGTGCCACCCACAAAGCAAACACTCACATGTGTGTCTGAGGATGGTCTGAGGACATCCCAGCAAAGAAAAGCCACAGGAGGATGTTCCCCCTTGCAGCTGCCCTGGGTCTGCCACACCTGACACAAATTCACAGTGSTGTGAAAACACTTAACACATAATGATGTGCTCTAAGCCAAAACGGGTTATTGTATTTTTCATAACTGCTTTAGTGSTGTGATAACTCAAAATCCAATCCTTCTTTCAAGAGATGTCTCCAAAGGCWCTGAGGATGCTCCAGGGGCACAGGAGGCTGGGCTTGCTGGAGCCCCATCCCACCACATGCCCAGGGCTCCTCTGCTGCTGTGGGTGCCCAACTGTGGCTGGAGGGAGCTGGGAGCAGCCAGCACCAGGGAGGACTGGCCCTGTGCTTATTAAGGCCATGGTATAATTACAGGCTCGTTATTGGATCGCTGCTGAGAGGAGGCACTGCAGAGCTGCACACTGGCCCCAATATCCGTGGCTGTGCCTTAACTCCTCACTCCAGCACCATTGAATCACTTCACAYGCTGGCTTTGCCACAGGAGTGCTCCCCTGCATGCTGATGGCTGGCCTTCTGGGCTAGGAAGGTTCCTCTGCAGTGAATAGACTGAAGATTCACTGAAGCTTTCAAAACCACTCTGGTAATTTATCCATCGAGGAGCCTCTGTGCCCCTTGTTGTCACTGCACATCCGATGGACGTTATTTTCACACCTCTAGCAAGGTGGAATTACAGGACCTGCTTGAGTTCTCCAAAGGAGCTGGTGATAGCAGGAAAAAAATCAAACCCATGTGTCCTAACAAACATTTGGCAGCTGGTTAGGGCTTCTCAGGCCACTGATACCAAATGTGTCTTGGAATTCTCCAGCTCTGGATATGGGTCAACGAATTAAAAACCACCTCTTTGTAAGTACATGTACCATAGGTGTCCACATGTAACTCAGCATTCAGAGAACTCCACAGTACTATACAAAAATCATGATTATTTTCTAATGGAAAGGGAAAAAGRAAAGCAATCCACCTGGTTTTTGCAGATATATTTGCCTATATGTGGAGCTGTTTTATAGCTCATAAACAGCCCAATATATCCAGGGAAGAGCTAAGCTGTACACTTCCATTATGGCTTGCACTGATGTTTACCTGAGCATAACAACTGCTAATTACAATCTGGTTCCAGGAATGTCATTGATGAGGCCGTGACACGCAACATTTTTATGTGATATTTAATGCAATAGATGGCCAATGTAGTTAGGTTTAAAACATTGCTTTATAAGCTTGTGCTTGGTGAATCATTGATTTACATCTGCTTGCCCAGAGTTAGTGAAAAYATCCTGGTCCCCAGATTTTCCATTGCTTTCCTGGGATGGCAGGTCTGGCCCAAATGGCACAGGTTAAAAGGTCTGATTAAATGAAGGAACTGAGGAAGATGCAGAAAGAGGTTCATTATTCTCCTGCCTGAAGGCATGAACCAACCTCTTATTRCAGGAGCTGGGCAGACTTGTCCCTGAAGGGTACATTATTGCAAAAATCCTGAAGAGKGTTAATTAACCCATCCATGGGTGGAGACTGGCTGCAGAAGGAGACACATTGCTGGTCTGTCCAGGAGCCAGTCCTGATTTTCCTTGGAGTACTGTCTTGCAAAATGAGGAAGGAAATGGGGGTCATGGTACCTAACTTCAGATGTGTCCATAGGCAAACCACTAATTCTCACTCCACATTTGGTAAAATCATGAAAAAGAAAAAGGTTGCAAAAGGCTTTTTGTATCTTTCCATAATTTAAATTAAAAACTTCGTGCAGCATTTRTTTTCCAACAATAAAATTTCTTCTTCCTGTATCCTGATAAATATCAATATAGGGTTATCCTGGGATGTCAAATGATATTAAGCTACTCCTGTTTGAAGAGTCATAGATGTGAAAATTGCTGCCAAAAATGTCTCTGTGACATGGCCCACTCATTTTGATGGAGAAACTGAAGAAAAATGTGATTTGATTCATTCACAGTGAAAGACAAGTGTTGTGATCTTCTGTCCTGAGGCAGGAAATATTCAGACACTTTTATTCAGAAAGTAGAACCCCTGGTTTTCAGATTAATGTTACAGACAACATTTTCACACGAGTCATCTTTCAAGTGATTTTCAGGGAAAAAAAGTTCCCCAAAACCACTTAGAAAAAGAGCAGATGAAACAGACTGACCTCACAARTATATGGGCAAAACAAAACAAACCAAAATATTACTTTGTTAATGAAATTCATCAACAAAACCATGTGATTTAATTTAGCTTTTCTTTGGCATTCAGGCCTGTCCAAATCAGCTGGTAATCCCATGACAGAATGAAATCTAGGAGATTTCCCAAAATATACACCTCCTCAAAAAAAGCCAACGTGTTTATGCAGTAATGACATTAAATATAGTCACAACACGAGAAGCAATGCTCAGAATTTTATGTTTGTTCACCTCAAGATGAAAAAAAAAAAAATAAAATCCTGGGGTTTAAAACTTGAGCTGAGCTCTGCCCGTGGTGCTGGATGCTGGTGCTTCAAAGTTTGTTTGCACCCTCCCAGCTGCTGGCTGAGCTTATCTCACGCTGTTCAGGGGCTGTGCAGCACATGAGGCAGCTTTAGTGACCAATTTTCCCACTTTTCTGACCACCTCCRGCCTCCATGAAAAGTTCCCTTGCACAGTGAGTGCTGGTTTGTGATTATTAGCAAAATACCCTTCACAGGTTATTAAAGGAAAGCGGGAGGAATGCCAGTGAGCAGTCACTGACTGGGTTTAGAGAGATGGCACTGGTTAAGGACACAACCTGGGCTTGGATCCTGGTCCCAACAAGCATTAATGCCTCTCCTAAAACAGCCCCTGCCAGAAATCAATTATTTCATCCAATGCCTTTCATGACTTAAGACTCACCCACACTAAAAAATCCTCTGTGTGTGGTGATCTCCAGAAATACCAAAGATTTCAGCCTCCTGTCATCTGTGTGGGCAGGAGCTTGTGTTGTGTCCACCTTAGTGGGCAAAACAACCTGGATACCTAAAAGCATTCCAAACTGAGAATAGTTCCTCTCCATAGTAGAAGGCTGAACATTGTTAAATCTTGCTCTGGACTCTATGGTGTCAAAATGTGTTTAAAAGCAAAGTCAGGACAACCTGCCACAAAGCAGAGCCAAGTGAATTGATGAAACTTGGTAGTGAAGGTCTTTGCTGACTTGAACAAAAATCTGGAAAATAAAATAAATGTGGAATAACAAAAGGACTTTTTAAGGCTCAGCACAAACTTATTAAGTGAAAGCAGCAAGTGATGCTCCTAAGTGTTTTCATCTCCCCATGGTGTTTCCAACTTCCACCAAAAAGGAGGAAAGAAGATAATTAAATTCTCAAGAAACAGCTTAAGGAGCTGAGAAGTTTATAGCTCTACATGCTGCCTCTGTAGAAAAAAAAAAAAAAAAAAAAAGCTTGCAGCACTTTTCTTTGAAACTCATAAAACCAGACAGAATGAATTTATGTCCAATGACATGAGGAACCTGACTCAGATCATCGCTAATTTGGTTGCACTGCTCCTTCATTAGTATGATTCACTCTCAAAGGAGATCCTAAAACTGCAAAGATTTTTCTAATCYGTACTTTTGTACCACTTGTTACTTGTGAATGGGATTGAAACATGATTTTGTCTGCCAGGACATAATGAATGCTATTTTTAAAGATTTCCCAGGCCTATGGGCACCCCTCAGTGCCTCAGAGCCAGGAGGGCACTTACAGAGTTGTCATTGCTGGCTCAGAGGACACACGTGAGGAAAGCAGATAAACTCACATAAATTCCTTTTGTATTGGTTCTTTAGGTRTTTTGTCAAGCACAACTCAGTTACAACATAACATTTTGCTCTACAGCTGCAGAGCTGCCTGCTAGGGAAGGCAGAAATTACTTCATTCCTGTTACCTGTCATTACTGATCTACAGCACCCAGGCTAAGCTGCTGAGAAGCACAGTGCCAGAGAGGACAGCCAAATCAGGTGACAATATTTTAACATTTTTCTTACAAGAGTCTGTTTTCTCCAGAGAGAGAGACAGCTTTAAAGTAATTTGACCTGCACACGACAGACAATAAAAGCTCCCAGTCAGCTGAAGAAACAGCTTTCAGCAGAGATAATCTTCAAAGAGACAGGATAAACAGTAGTGGTTTTAGGGCATTTTGAAACAAAACAATCTTACTGTTTTTGGAAGGACCATAGAAGAAGACAATTCACTGTTTAATTACACTGTTGTTTCTCCTCAAAGTGAAAGCTGTTTCTCCCCGAATTGGTCACTGAKTGAAGAATAACACACAGTGCAGTGGCCAAGGCCCTTCTCTATCACCAGCAACCATGCTGAGCATGAGWCAAAGCTTCCCTCAGCCCTCGTTACAGACCTCTCCCCTCCATAAAACCACCAATTTTCTTGGTGACAACCCTAAAAATGATTAACACCCTCTTGATAACTCATGATTACAGGGAACTTTAATTAGCAGGYGGGTAGGCATGAACATTTTCCATGAACAGCACCCCCTACCTCCATAATTTTTGTTGTGTTTTTAATGTCACTAATTGCAGAAATGCACGCACTGCCAGAGGTCTGCCTCTCTATTCCCCTTTCCTCAGAGCCAAAAGGCATTAACCCTTTGTGGGGAGCCCCACACCTGCCCAGGGGCATCGAGCTGGCCAGGATCAGAGTTTGGCTGATGGAGGAAGACCAACTTATGTAAAGGATGCTACGCCACTGTCKGCAGCATAAGGGACTCGAACTCCAAGTTCCAGGAAACCTTTGCCAGTTCTGGGTATCCAACTGGAACTCTCTGTGATTTCACAGATTTTTTTATGAGAGTGAAGACACTGCATTCAAAGCACCTGAGTGTCAGAGCACCAATTATCCTGCACCAAAAAGGATTGCTTTCCTTGCTTTTCCCACAAATGGCCTCATTAGGAGYCGAGTTTTAATGGTGCTGGCAGGTTGCACTGGAGAGAGGGAAGGAGTCACTGCAGACAAAGTGTACCCATGTAAAATGGAAATAATAAAACTGTACTTGACTACAGGGGTGGTAATTGATAAAGYTTCATCCTTAAGAGGAGAAGGAGCTATCACCTGAAAATGGGCTTTAGTGCTTTATTGGCTGCTGTCATTCAGCCTTGCACCCCATGTGCCTGAGTCCCACTAAAGAAACATGAACAAATTGCTTCCCAGAATCAAAATCTGCAATTTCTTATCCTTCTCTCTATGCAGTTGAAATTTACATCTCATTTCAGATGAGAAAAATCCATCCTCAATCAAATTGATGTATAAAATAGCAAACCACTTCCATCCAGATTTTATTTCTGTTTATCTTACAGGGAATCGGTGGAGGTGCCTGTGCTGGTTTATGAGAGGAGGTAGAAGTGTAAACCCATATTTTATGGTGAAAATGACAAGAAGGAGTGACCTTGGTCAAGCAGATATTGCTTTTTCAACCACRTCTAGAGGAGATAATCTAACAGCAGTCTGCAAAGCACCACATTTCCTTAGATCCTGCTACAGTAATTCAATCATGAGCATATAAAATTAGATGAAAAATAAGGTAACTAGCCTTCTGGGACTGAGTGATTGCAATAAATGTTGCCTCCTGACAGTCAGCATTACACTGTCCTCTTTCAAGAGAGGTTACCTTTTATTACAGCACGCTGCTCTCATTTCAGCCTGGGCCAGGTAGCAATGCTGTTAAATGCAGTCTGCAGGACAGCAAAAAAATCTTTTAAGGCAACTATTTGTTGCCTTTAAAGTACCAAAAGAGTGAGCAGAAAAATCGCAGCTCTTGACCTGTGGGATCAAATGATCAATGCCACATCTTTCTTGGGTTTTTGGGGTTTTTAAGATAGATTTTTTCCCTTCCCCTTGCCTGTCATTCAAGTATCCTTGAGTATTTTATGAACACTGATTAATAAAATCCTACAAACCTTGCCATAGATTGTAGAGAAGTTCAGCTGAGCCACGGTCATGTTTGTGGCTCTAAACTCAGAGGAATTTGCAACAGAAGGTCACAAAGGAAGGCAGAGAGTGAAATTGAGGTATGGTGGAGGTTATTCTCTGYCAGTACAGAAATTCTTTTCAAGCCATAAATGTTTGCCCATGCATTTATCCTGTGGACAGCTGAGAAAATACAATTTTTTAAGCCAGTACAAGCTTGAGTACAGTAAAATTTACTACCTTCAAAGATACACCAGTGATCCCTATGAAAACACATTTTAACAGGCAGTCACAGAGCACACAGCAAGCCCTGAGCTATGGGTGCTTTTCCATGCRTTGATGCCTTTTATACATATTATGGAGATTTCTGCATTTTATACATATTTATGCACAAATTAATGCATGTTATAGYTATTATGGAGAAGAAAGCACCAAACAGCCACAGGTACTGTCTGCCACTGTCTGGTCTTGAGCTCCAGCTCCAACTGTGGGTTTTTTCCTGGATAACCCAGCACCCTGARGAAATGAGGCATGGCCAAGCTGTGGAGAAGGAATTCTCCTGTTAGTGGACCCAGGTGATTCTCCATCAAACCACAACACATATTTACACGACCAAAGCCCTGACAGGATGATATTTTCATCCAGAAGTCTGCCCTTCATCCAGAGCAGGTTTTTCCACTGGCCTGGCTCACATCAGCTGCAATAGSAACCAGAGGGAGCTGTCCCTGCCCCAGGGTACCCAGAGCACACCTGATGGATCCAGTGTGAAAAATGTTCCTGTAAACTGCTTGAAAGCAAATAACCTCTCACTTTCAGTCATGTAAATAAGGTATAACTCCACCAAAGGCAATGGACTGATTAATAAAATCACAGAAAATGGATATTATACCAAGATTTCTGTATTTTCTCGTGTCTAGATAACTTTTTTAAGGTATCTGAATGGAGACACTGAGATGAGCTCCTCAGATGAAACTGTGCTGTATTTGTGCTACAGTGAGATTAGAGTTTGAGGTTTAGTCCTGAATAATGAAAATTCAGATGAAGATATATTCAGCAGATGTAAACATATCTAACCTTAATGACCTTAAAATTGAGTTATTGTTCAAAGCAGCTGAGAATCAGGCCCATAATTTATTATGCAAAATAATTCTCTTGTGTACTGGATTAATGTACATACAAATAAAACTCATTAATCTCTTCAGGTATCGCTGCAGGTTTTTTCTGGATGAGATCTAATATAAGCAAAAACAAATCACCTCATAACTGTTGATAAAGCCCTTTAGAAACCTTGATCTTGTTATTCACAAATGCTTCTAATTACGGTAAARCAATTATCTTGGTGCAAAGGAAATRGACAYTGTCTCTGGTAGCTCCTGAGAGCTGTTCTTGAAGTGAAGGCAAGAAGAAAAATAAACAAGGTTTTTCTTTTAGAGAGAGGAACTTCGTAGGTAAAATATTTACTACAGACCTGAATGGTTATTGACAAATGACATTTCTCTGCATATGCCTGCCAAAATGATGAATTCAGATTTACAGGTAAATCCATTAAGTTAATTAGTCCATTAAGTTAATTAATGCAATGTCCTATTAATTCTATTTTTCTGTTCTGTGTTGTCAGATTTTTTTTTAATACCTCTAAGTGTCTCCAACATGCAGCCTATAATTTGCTTCCAGGGGAAAAAACATGTTTTTATTGTTGTCCGGGTCTAGGTGTTTTGCTTTTCACTATGGTAACCAATTTACTTCTCGTCTTTATCTTGATTGTTTCCCATTTTTCCATCCCAAATTCCTTCTTTACCCTTGGTGTTCACTAYAAACAGTGGGTATATGCCAGAGAAGGGGCAGTCCCTGCATCACCACAGAGATCCCTGATGTCCCCCTGCCATGGGCACTGCCATCCCAGGCTGCTCAGAGCCMTGTCCATCCTGGCCTTGAACACTTTCAGGGATGGGRCATCCACAACKTTYCTGGGAAACCTCTTCCAGTGCCTCATCACCCTCACAATAAAGAATTCCTTCATAATATTCGATTGAACCCTACTCCTCTCCTGAGCTGTTGAAAATAAGGGATTTCCTGTKTCCTTGCTGTTTTGCCAGCCTTGTTTCAGAGGACACGGAGACGTTTGAGCAGCTTCCATCCTGAGAGAAGATGATGATATGCAAGCATTGTGTGTCCAATTTTGGATAATTAAGCAGAATTAAATTACACAGGATTAAGTTTTATGGAGTTCTGCATTTAGTCTTAACAGAGCTGGAGAAAACTTCAATGACCCTTCTCCTGACATGTATCCTTGGCCTCTTGGATACTCAGGCATTTTCAAAACAGGAAATCTCTGTCARACCTGCAGATTATGCCAAATTAATCTATGAATGAATGAGTGATGATGAGTGGTGGAAACACCAGATATTCTGCACTCACACTGTCCATTAGGCACATTTCTGTAAACTGCTTTTTCTTGGCAAACTGTTTCCTGGTTGTAACTTATTTTCAATCCCTCTGTTCACAGTATTGGTTGATGTACTTGGAATTTAATCCCAGCCACCCACTGTGAACCCCACCTCACTGGATTATGATAAACTTTTTGGTGTTTTATGTCCTCCAGGTTTTGCTGTTACTTTTTTTCAAGATGCTTGCGGCAGCTAGAGGAATTTACCTCTAYCTTCAGTGCACGTATACACAGAAAAAGGTTGCAAATATCCAGCTACAACTAAAAACACAAAACGGGAAGAAAAATATCAAGAGTAAAGCTTTAAAAGCAATGTGACCCAGATATTGATGGCCAGTCTTCCAAAGCTGCCCACAGGTACACAGGACGTCCAAAGATCTCAGCGCTGGCCCTAAATCCTGCCCTRAGGCACAACAGCTGCAATAACAGAGCCCAACACATACCTTCACATGTCAGGAGAAAGTATTCCAGATTGTGGCTGAAGGATGCACTGAAATAACTACAGTTTTCAATCAGATCACAGGACAGGCACCTCCTGTTGAAGTTCCCATTTGTGTTGGCGCTGGAAAAGTTAATGCAATTCCATGAAGGTCACCGAGCAAATGTTATTTGAAWGCAACATTACTTGAACCTTACTTGAGAGCAAGAATATAAATCTAATGTGTCCAACATTAGTAAGAGACAAAGTATTTCCATTTGGTTGAGTTTAAATAGCAGTAATGGATTTTTTTCCCTCCTCCTGCTTGAATGGAGAATRTATAAATGGATACTGATGTCATTTTGCAAGGTCAGGTGGTTGTGAAGGAAGGTAGAGATTTTGAAAGAAAATTATGGGTGCAATTCCACAAGAGGAAGTAATGATTTGGTGGATGAAGGCATGAAACAAAGGAGGAATATTTCTACACTTATTTATACTATAACAGACAATAAAGAGCTGGAATTGCTTTCTTTAAGTTTCTTACTGGTCACATCACTGGTTTGATTTGTTAGCTGCTGCCTCAGAGGCCAAAGCCCTTTTTACAGGTTGAAATAGTTGCTCATATAACCTCCAAGTAGAAAGGAATGATTGTATTTAGGGACTTGTTTTTGAAGGAGGCAACGTGGCTGCCTGTTAATTCGCTCACAAATACTGCTGAGAGTCCACTGAATGTTGAAGATTGAATTTTARGTTATTAGCAAATATTAATAGGCAACATTTTGCACCACTACAGCATTTTGAGACTTCAAGAATATTAACCAAGATATCTTTCCAGTATTACTGTAAAGCAGTGAGTGTTTTGCTACCATGTCAAGAGATGAGGCTCAGCAAATTTTTTTAGGAACGTAGAGACTGAAATAAGTAGATCATGGGTTCTTGTTTAGGGTCAGAAAGCATCTCTGATTTCCACCCTAATTAAATCTACTAAATCAAACATTAAAAAAAAAATAGGATAAAAGCCCTAAACAGATCTTCATCTGTTCTTTCTCTGTTGTCAGTGTGGGGAGATGAGGCTGATGAGGCACCAGGGTGAGATGGATGCCAAGATAAGGAGGGATGGGGAGCATCCTCCTCATGCCAGCARCTCTTGAACAGCTGTGCCTGGACTCAGTTTTTAAAGTGAGGTTTTCTTCTGATTTCATTAAAAATGTAAGGTTAATACAATTTTTTTTCATTTTCTTCAAGAAAATAAACACTCTCAAAAAAACTGTGGAGTGCAATGAACCGGCATATAGGTTCTCAAAAGGAAAAAGTAATTCAGMCACGAATAATTTATTTTGCTCTATTTTCCTTCCCACTGAGGGGAAAAAAAAGGCATGATGTCATGTGAGAGAAGGAAAATGTACTGACTGTCCCTTATGAACTGAAACCATCACCAACTCTTTCTGAGAAGAAAGACAGGACAAATTAAATAATGATTCAAAAGTGTTTGTTTAAAAACTTGTGTTTCCTCCCCTTCCTACTCTGCTTCCACAACATTTCAAAATAGCAACACTACCAACAGTTTACCCATAAAAAAATAGCCTTTTACTAATCATACACTTAGGGAGGATGCAAAACCCTTCTTCTTCTGGAACTGCAGAAAAAGGCTTCTAAATATAGCACCCYGTTAATTCTTTTCAGTTTAATGAAGAGGTGAGCTACTATCAAATTTCTCAAAACCTCTATTGAAAAGTATAAAAACAATTTATACCATTAATTTATGTATTTCTGAATTCTTTCAAGTACTAAGCCATTTTGTTGGAAAGTTTTGTGACAGTAAAGCTTGAGACTAATTTAAAATTTGCATTAATATGAGAAAATTGCTAAATGCAAAACATTTCCAAGTGTCATTTTGTTCATTATGGTTACATTGTTCTGTCTTTTCCAGTGGCACACTGAAAGATCTTGCAATGCCATTAAAGACAAAAACTTTAGGAACTGCTTCTGCTGCAATTGCTTATGATTCGTGTAAAATTGAAGAAATGGGAAATTCTGTATATGAAGTTAGTAAAACACATACCTGTATAAATGTCTCCTTCTTGGCAAATCTTCTGTGCTGTGAAAATAACTGGAGGGGAAAAACGAAAGTCAATTTTACCATTAGAAGAGTGCTGAGYGATCTCATACAACAACATCTTCACTCATATTGCCATTTCCATGGTCATGTAAAAGCAAGGGAATTTTAAACTGAGTTAGAAAGAGATGGAGGGGGCATATCACTGCAGAGGCTCAAGAAAGCACAATTGCAGGCTGCACTGCAATTAAAWCATGCATGGAAAACTTTGGGTCTCACACTGGTCATGTTGGTGGATCAAAAACAATCAAGTGATTAAGTGGAAAACATCCACCTTTTTACCTCAAGATTCATGGCTCAGGCTTTCCTTTAAAAACCTTTCTTTTTTTCTCCAGAGAAAGTTTTTAGTTCTCTGGCCACATTTTAAGCTTTGCCCAGTTAGATAACTAACCAGGRTCTGATGGGAAACCCACTGAAATGTCTTCTTAGAAGAAAGGAAGGCAGAGTACAAAGCTGAAGAACACTTCACTGCCCTGGTTTTGTGCTGAGGCAGGGGAGACCTGCCTTCTGGATAAACAACACAAGCTCTGTGGGCAGTGGCAGCTTCTGGAGGTAAAAGAGAGACACTGCAGGAGGTGGCCAAGCTCAGTGCCGGCTGTGGGGTCTGAATTAAGCCCCCAAATGCATTTCATATGGGTAACAACAGAGCACAGGAGCAAGTGTAGCACCCATGGGATAAATAACATCAGGAGGGACATTCATCCCTGCTGATCTGCTTCCAACAAGCTGCACTTGCCCAGGAACATCTGGAATCCACATCTGGATTGCAYAAACTGTGTGTTTCCTGCTAGACTGGCCAGTTAAAATGCCARTAAGACTTTGGTGCTAGTTTGCTTCTTAGACCACCCCTGGAAATGTTCAAGGCCAGGGGTCTGAGCTCCAGTGGAAATTGTCCCTGCCCATGACAGGGAGCTGCAACTGGATGACCTTTAAGTTCTCTTCCAGCCCAAGCCAYTCTGTGATTCTCTGTTTTTATGATTTTATATTGTTCTGAAGTTATTGGTAATKGAGAACATTCAAAACCTTGAAGAAACACTGCTCAATGATCACYCAAAGTTTGTTTTATTCCAGAGACTTTCCACTCCAATGTTCAATGACCATAAATAACTGAGAGTTGAGAATCTGGTATCCACCTGAAACTTTGAATGGAAAGGAATCTACATGAGTTCAGCGAGCTTTCSAAATATTTTCTCATTTATTTATTGAAGTGTATTTGAAAAAGGGAATGTTTACACAAGTTCTTTTACAAGCATTAAGGGTAAGTGTGAAGAAGGGTGGGTTTGTTYTCTTTTTTCCTTTTTTYTTTTTAACTAAATACTTTTTTTCTCCCACTGCAGTGGTATTTCTGCAGGCCAATAAAAGATTCTTTTTAAAACTGACTATCTTAAGTGGTTTATGAAAACAAGATTCTTTCCTACAGAGGCTAATATCAAAAGTTGCAGCAGGAGAAATCACTCCTCTTCACAAATTAATTTAATCATCACAGAAAGAAGTTTGAAATGTACAGATTAATCAAAGTAACACAAGATACATGTAATGGTGTGAGAGGTTGAGCCAAAATGGAGACAATTCTCCTGCTTTCTTATCCCCACCTCATTTTGCTCATGGGTTTCAGTGTATAAACAACTCCTTTGTAACTGACCCAGGGCCCAGGGCTAAACAAAGCAAGTCTGATTTGTCAGGCCAAAGGTTACTTACATTTTCTGCCTCTTTTCATCATATGCCAGTATCTTTGTCACATCCCAGTCTCCAGATGTAATAGCYTGTAAGTCATCATTGCTACTGTTGGGCTGCCAGAAAGAAAAGAGAAGTCAATTTCTTTATTAAAACGTGTGAAGAAGGGAACCCTTCTGGCTCCGCTGCCCATGGAAAATAAACAATGCATCTGCAATTTCCACCATTACACCTGCTATTTCTGTGAACCTGCAGGCACAGGAATAACAGAGAGTCAAAATCACCTTAACCATAACTCCACTGATGATAATGAGKTGAAATCAGCACAAAGCAACTTCAAACCCCTTCCTCTAATCCAGTGTGCCCACCTGCTTCTGCTTCACCTTTCTCCACCTTGGCAGGGTGGAGATTTCCTTACCTGCCACTAAAGTGGCACTAAAAAATATATAAAAAAAAAACAACGACAATGTTTGGAAAGAGACAGTTGATTGACCTTTTCTTTTTAAGTATTTATTTTGGAAATTCATGTTATCTTATGTCCTATAAAGCATCACTGGAGGTTTTATTTTATGCACAAGACCTTTCTGCACCTCCCCATGCTGCTGGCACAAGCTCAGACACCCCTTTCTATGGCTGTCTGCCTCAGGTGAGAGCCAGAGCAGCAGCAGCAGCAGTGAGTGCTCACCTGTGACGATGACATGGCAATGTGGTAGAAAGGCCCACGTCCTCCCTGGGGAATGGCCCGGACGAAGAAAAACTTCCGACCGTCCTTGGAGAAAATGGGCTCTTCATTCTGTACAAGCAGCAAAATGAAGGGTTGTGTTACTGTTAATTGGCTGTATTTAGGATTGTTCAGCACTCCAACCCCCTGTGAAATTAATTCAAGGCAAAACAGAAAGTGCTCTTTGACAGCAACCCGAGGCAAACAGAAAGCTCGCTGAAAACTGGAGCAATTTTTGAGGATTACTGCTTCTCGCTCTGGGGAAAGCAGACACCTTTCAGCTGCAGGAAGACAGGCAGCAAGGTGAGTTCCTTGGCTATAAAGCCAATTCCCATTTGCTAAGCCAGAAGTGCACACATGCAGCTGACACGGCGCACTTGGAACCTCACTGCTGCAAGCCTGGCAAACCCTGTTCACTCTGCTGGAAGAACATCTCTGCTCCTGTCCTGGAGGAAACACAGCTGAACAGCCCCTAACTGCTGCCTGTTTCTACTGTCCCACAAATGCTTGTCTCACTGAATTATTTATGGAGGAGAGGATCTGTTGCAGAACTCTCTATGGCACGGAACTCCCAGGTGAACGTGGTGATTGACTTTTATTGTGCAGCCAGAACTTTCAACCAGACAGAGAACAGACTCAGCAGAAGGGAAATCAAACACCACATATGGCCAGCAAGCATCTCCTGGAAGGGTRTCTTCCTTTTGTGCAGGAACCATGAGGCACATGAGAAGTCTGCATGAGATGGCTGAACAGCAGATTAATTACAAGGGAAGGCAGAAGGATGACCCACGTGCTGGGACACAGGAGCACTGCACCAAGAGAACTGGCTGCATGGAATTTRCTCTGAACCTTGACTAGTTCAAGTCAATAAAAAGCTGAACCTTTGCTGAAGCTTTCCTGTGATATCAGGATTTTCTGTGGCTATGTGAGCTCTGCCTTCCTTAGCCTGGCTTTGTGAACCTGTCTTCCTCCAGGGCAGTCAACAAGGAGATTGYTGCCAGCCTCTTCTGGGTCCTCTGCATTCAGTGTTAATCAAACACCTTGATTTTCTGCTTGGCACATGCCAAGATACCGCACTGAACCAKAGGGAACCTGATTGTACAGGGAGACTTATGGCACAGCAAAGGAATAAACATTTTTATTTCCCATAAGCTACCACATTATTCTTACTGCATGTTTCTTTGCTCCCAGTCCTCTACTGATTAATTCTTTTCCACTGCTTATCAGATTTATCAGCGCTATATTAGGTGTTCAAACTGTTCTTTTTTCCTTTTATTTTCTCCTGCTTAGGTTTTCAGTGTATTTTAAAATGTGCCCATTTGCAGCTTGTTGCAGCTCTATGAAGTAATGGTTTCATTTGTTTCTGACATTGTTCTGGAACCTGAAACACGAAACTCTATATTATTTCCAAATGTCTTTCATGACAGGAGAAACCTCATTGAATAATGACTGTGATAGCTCAGGCAAACCTGCTTGACAGGTTTTCCTTTCCTGAGGTAGGCAGCAATGAGTTCACCCTCCATTTCTGTATCTGTGCCTGCTGCATTATAGATTCCAGCAATGTGTCTCTGCCAGCGAGGGCAGGCTTTGTGCACATGAGTCTGAGGTTCATCCAGAGCTGCAGGGGAAGGAGGTTCATGGCACAGGTGACAGATGGGAGGTTTTAGTGCTGGGCTGATGCTGCAAGACAGGCTGTTTGCACGYTCCTGTCACTGCAAAGGCAACACAGGAATGCAGCCAGAACTTTGTGACAGGGATGATGACTTACCCCGTGGTAGACAGGGGGACAGACTGAAATTCTCTTGGAACAGGCTTTTGTCATTTAGGGAGCTATACTGGGCACATTATTAAAAWATTCTGCATGTGATATGAACTGTCCAAGCCTTTGATCGACCATTATTGATTAAATTCTACAATACTGGARCAGAACAGCCCTTCTTGAAAACCATAGATCAGGTTAGTGTAGTAAAAGAAAATACTTTTACTATGTACCAGGTATGGAATGTTTGGAAAATTTTACCTCAGGAGGTTTATGGACACAGCTGGTATCAGAAGGCACAAAAAGGGATTGAACAAACTCATGTTTCAGTAACATCTCTTACAGGGAATAGATGYGGATATAGTCTCTAATGTCTGTAATCTTTTCATTGTAGATGATGGTGAAATATGAGAAAATTGTGCCACCAAACACGTCAGCTCTGTTGGAAAAGAAAAAGTGAGGGGAGGCTGCTGGACAGCTCTGAACCTCCTGGAGGGTTCAGTGCTGGAGCTCAGAGCTACACAACTCAAAGTTTGTGTATCTGAAAATGGCCAGGAGAAGAAAACAAGCCTCAATGGATTATCCCAAGTTTGGCAGAATCAGAATGGGTGAGAGAAAATGCCAAATGCAGTCTGAGCTTCTGTGGGCCTTACAGAGAAGCCCAAAGTCCTGGAGTAAAGAATAACAATTAAAAAAAAAAAATAAATAAAAAGAAGGGTGTATTCAATTGTGTTTGAGCATCAATGGATCTGCAGCCACCAGAGAAAGACTCCTCTGGTAAAACAAGGGAAGACAAGGTGCACACAGGATGGTGGGGAGCACACAGGATGGTGGGGAGCACACAGGATGGTGGGGTCTCTGACCTTGAGGATTTGTGTGATCAAATGTGCACTGGGACAAATGTTTAGAAGAGAAATTATCCAATTTATGGGGAGTTGGAATGTATGAAAGCTTTGTGGTCCCAGGAACACAGCTCCACTRAAATCACTCACACATTAACATGGGTCAAAGAATAATCATATTTTAGCCCTACACACTAGAGCCCCAAACTGGTTTGTCTGTGCTCAGCACACYCCCTGCCTCCTGTTCTACAGTGCCTCACATGCTCTTGGCTGGGCTCCACCAATTTCCTCCCAGAAATCCCTGGCAATGCAGATTCTTTGCATATTGGTTTTATTACTGACTGAGAGTTATGTTTCCATGAGAATTATGATTTTCTGGTTCATCCTTAGGTTTTAAAGAGGAAACAAATTAATCTGAATAACTGAATGCTTTCCAATTGATTCTCTGATGCATTTTCCCTTCCTCAGCAGTCTCCTGACCTCTCTGTCTGATCCACCTTTGCCCAGACCCCAGAATTAATGTTTTTGCTGTATGGGCATTTATTCTTTCTGTGARATGTCCCAATGCTTTTAGTGTCAAAGGCCCATAGCTCTGACAAACAGACAGGTGTGACATGAATCCTGTTAACCCCTTGCATATTGGTAAATACCTTGTTTAAATCCAACAAAGGAAACCCCTGATGCTCAGGAACTGTAATGGGGTAATGAAGTCACCTCCTCTTTAGGGCACAGGGGGAAGATCTTTTTCCATCTCCTGACACCCTCAGCCCCTGGGGCAATGTTTCATCCTCCATCCCTGTCCCCATGCTCATCTGTGTCTGGCTGCATCACTCCTGAGGCCATCTCAGAAGCCAGGGCAGCTGCAGCAAAACTCAGGAACAACAGCTGGAGAGGATCCTGTGTCTCTGGGTACCAATCCCCCACATGGGATGAAATGGGGACTCTTCATTTAAGCACCAAAAMGACTCTTTGTAGCCCAAAGCAGCTTTTTCAGCTCTGGCAGATGAATTTGGGTATTAGGTCAGTTATGAGATAATTACATAGCAAAAGGGCTTTACAGAGTKAAAAAGTGGGTCCTGTTTGTAAATTCATCTGAACCCTGCTTTTCATTTTTAAAATCTCCTTTCATACCTCCTATTAGCTACATGTAAGAATCAGGACTGGGTTATCATKCAGGATTAAAGCAAGAGAGAAGTAAAAAAAGTCATGCAAGGCTTTTGACATCTCAGCCTCTTAAGAGAATGAGTATTTTAGCTTCAGACTGAGGTCATCTGAAACACTGGGGAAATAGGACTGGAAAGAAAAATGCARTACAAAGAAACTCTTATCAGGGGAGCAGTCAGCCCATGCAGGCAGTTTTGCAGGTTACAGGTCTTGAAACAATTTTATTGTTATCTCCTGGTCCTGCCAACATCAATGTCAAAGACTTCAGCCTTTGGTAGAGTTGCAATTGCACCCTGGTTTATAATKAAATTATTTTCAGGCCCCATTCATAATTAAATAAATAAACCAATTAAAATGCCAGTAAAGTTTATCTTCAGCAGGTGCTCAGAAATTGGCTTATTTCTCCCTTGCTGACTCATTGCCTATATACGACCATCCCCAGCACTAGTGGAAAATGGCTTCTTCACAAAAATTGAAACAAAATTGCTTATACCTATAATTAGCCTCTCAAACAATTTGTGTATTTAAGCAAAAGTATGAGTGAAGTTCAGTCTGGCAATTGTGCTCAGAAGTGCACAAGCAAGTATAAAAATAACTATAAATTTCCAGAGTCCCTGGACAGTTTTAGTGAGCATGTGCCACATCATCTGACAAAGAGTGACAGATACTTTCTAGCAAATCTTGCCTATTTCTCATTATATTTTAAGTAGTTCATCTTAWTTTTTAGCTACACAGGGAGTGGCTGCATTATTTCTCTTTGCCTGTGCTGGAGAGAGGGTCTCCAAAGATTCTGGACTTTTATAAAATGTACTCATGAACTTTAGCCCAAAAGAAACATGAGATTGTTTGTTATGACCTTCCATAGGCAGATTATTAAATACCACTGAGTCACCAAACTACTACAACAACAACAACAACAAAATTCAAATTCATGGCTTGTATGGTTTATCTCAGAACTCCCAGGATTTCAGCTGAAAAAAGTCAACCCTGCCACCCTTGGAGGTCCCCTCATGTCCCTGGTGAGTATTTTCTCCTTGTCTCCAACTCACTGTGAAGTTTGTCCCTATTCCAGGGTGCACTTAAATCCCCAAGAGAAAGGTAAAACCTGTGGATAYTGTTCAAACCACGGACATGGAGAATTTTGAAGGAGTATTTTAAAGAGTGGGCCAGGCAGTTGGATTCTTGGAGCCACTGATTTAAAATTGGGATGCTTCTCAAAAGGAGGTCTTTGGGGTGGGCTGAACCCTGCCCAGGGTGCCTTGACTTTGTGACCCCACTGCCACCACACTGGCTGAGGGGACAGGGCACCTGGCTCCTTTGCATATACCTATGTGAAAATTCCTCAATCAAGGAATCTTCATACTGAGCTGAGCTACTCCTGAGCTCCTTCAGCAGCTGCCTGATGTGCAATTCATCTCCTTCTTGAAGAGGTTAGTGGATCCAAACCCGCATTTAACATTTTCACATCATCCTCGCAGTCAGACACGCACGCCATGAAAATAACTTTCCAGTTATCTAGATTAATGTGTCATAGTATAAAAGGCAAATATACAAAATACAATTATCCYAGTAATCATATTCAGTCAAAACTAGAATTTTAAGTAATTTTGTTGTCAGATGTGCAGGCAAAAGAGCTATATAATTCTACAGACTCCTACAAAAGCTTTTGAAGGGTGCTATCAAATGCCTCCAAAGTCCATAGAAAATGTTATTTAAGTTTAGCACGGAGATGTCTGACTCATTTGGCTGTAATGAACATCCTTCTCTAGCACCAAACRAAGTGTGTGCTCTCAAACTAAGCATATGCTCTTTGGAAATGCAGTAAAACAAAATGTATTTCCCTGGAGCAGGCCCATTAGAGACTGACAGATCATTTACTTCAGATATTGAGGATAAAGCACCATCTTTTAATGCCTGTCCACGTGGTAGGTAAGTGACTAAATAACCACAGCAGTGTAAAAAAACAAGTTCCACTATACTGTATTAATGCTATAAAACACAACTTCTGCTCTACTGCAGTAAATAGCCATGAAAGAATTATTTTACTGCTATTGTCCTCAAACTTATAAAATAAATAAATCCTGTTCTGTTCTTCTTTTTTTTTTTCATTTTTTAATTTACAATATCTAGACAATTTCATTTTCCCCTGATTTGGCTTGTCTTTTAAGCTTTTGTTTCCTACTCAAGCCAATATGGCCCTTATGAATACAAAGAATATTTCAGCATCATTTTTACTCTRTATCAGCAAAAGATTATTTGAAATGCTTGGAGCACAAAATCTATTTCCCCTGTACAATCAATTTTCATCTGGATCACAYACAGCCCATAGCTGCAGGACAGCCCCTTGGAAAAGAGGAGAGCATTGTTCTTGCTGTGAACTGATGCAGAGTCATTTCTACAGGGTCTTGGCTCCTCTGAACATGCTGTGACAAAAACTTGAGATGCTTTAAATCTGGACTTGGAAAAATACATAAAACCAGGCATTATGTGACATGCTGCTCCCTGTCTGGCATTCACACAAGGCTTGAAACACAGTTCAGTGTTGGGGCTGAATTGAGATCACAGCTTCTCTCTCAGGGACAGCTTAATCTAATCGGAGGTCCCTTCATTAACTGACTCCTGGGCAAGTGTTATTGTGATATTTAAGTGACCTAACAGTCTGTCTGCATGATTTTATCTCTGAATGGACACAGATTCTCTTAAAAATGACCAGAAAACAACCATCATAGTGTTTAAATCATCATCAGTGTCAGGRCAGGGTACAAAGGGCTGCCTCTGAGGTTGAGCAGTCCCACRCAGATATTGTCAGTGGGTAAATCCYCACCAACACCAGCTTTTCAACTCTTTTAAATACARGTAAATTTCAGGTTAAGGACTATGGGACCTACCAGAGTAGATGGCWCTTCACTAAGAACTTGTTTGTTACTGAGGAACTCTTTCCTATTACACAGATCATGCCATCTTCCAATTTCTCTCAGGCCTGGAAATCAGTTTTTCTCTTTGGGGCAAAGCTCAGTGAAACAAAAATCCTACCAAAAACTTGACTGCAAGGAGAAGATCACTCTTACCTGTCTGTGCAGCCAGGCATCGCTCTCATCTTCATGTTTCTAAAACAAAAAAAGATCATTAATTCTATACTTGTCATGTATTATATTTTGTTRTAAGTGCAGGAAGCTTTTGAATTGAAATTGAAAGGTAGCTCAGAAATAGAACAAAACTGTTTAATTATGTGCTTCTGGAGTGGAATCCAGTGGCTGCTTTCCTAGACTTCCCTCCCTGATGAATAAGCATTCACTAGATCAAGAAAGCATTTTACTCATACAGACAAAACAAATAAATCCACAAGATGTATTATTCCTCCAAAGAAATAAAGCTTCTTAAGAAATAAATAAAGGCTGAAATGAAAGACATTATGAAAAACTTTTCACCCTACTCTATGCACAAAATTGCATAATTTTTTTAAGGGATGGGTGTATCAGAACCATTTTATGCAGTGAAAACTCATGCCAGYTTAAATGATGGAATCTGCTAATCCAGAGCTTTTATCAATACATCATTTGTATCAGTGCATTTGTAGAAGGGATTAATATACTACAATTAGGCATGTGTAGATAAGCATGAGCTGGTTTTAATGTCATTAAATATATATAAGTCAGCTAGAATGTTGCAAAGGTATTTAGGCTGAAAACTGTTGAGCTATGTGTGGATACAGGGATTTCAGGACAGGTTAATCACCCTCACACATACACAGACACACACTGAGTGTTCTTGGATTTAGGTGTTAAAAAAGAAGTAAAAATTGTGAACACTGTTTATATCCTGTCTGCCTAAAGGAAGGAGTGCCAGCTGACTTTTCATCATGTAAAGTAATTTATACAKTTTCTCTTTGCATGGGTTATGAACCCTGATGGCAAGTGACAGCTGGGCAAACCTCTCGTACCTTGGTGCAAACGCCCGTGGTGGCGTCGCAGAGCGTCAGGATGGACACGTTCTGGGCCCTGTTCAGCCAGTTCACWGCCACCTTGGTGCTGGTGGCCCACTTCACCATGGTGATGTAGTAGTCCCTGCAAACACAGACAGACACAAAACAAATCACAGCGCTGCCAACCTCACGAATTGACACGTGGCAGCAGTCAGGGGCTGCTGCAGGCAAACAGCCCAGGAGAGGGCTGTGGTTTTGAAGAACATTGTGTCCTGATGTCTCTAGGCTGCTTTATGTATGGATTTCARCCCCTAAAAATGGCACTTTTAGGGCTGTGCAGGTGTTTTATCTGTCACTCCTGGAAGTTATTTTCAGAGAAGAGATGAATACAGAGATGAAGGATCTTTCAAGCTATTCTGTCTTCCAAGAAGGACTGAACTGCCCGGAGCTACAAATTTATGCACAGATGGAAAAGAAATTGCAAACCATTTCCATTCTGAGCACACATTCTGAGCTGGCTCAGACCCACCACTATCAGTGGTTGGGTTCTTTATGCTTATGAAAAGCTGATGGCCTTTGAGTACACCATCTACACACCAAAGTACCCAKGAGTGCTGCACTAAAAGGCAATAGTAACAAGGACAGAGTTTAGAGTGACACAGGGCTTCTGTAAAGATGCAGGTGGTTCGCTGGTTGCCATAAAGATTCCAGTAAAGATGATTTCCATCAGCAAAACCACTCTCCCACACTTCCTGCACCATCCCTTATTGCTGGGCATATTCAGGTTGTGATGATGCCTGGAGTAAATCACGAGTGTGGGCTGCACAGCCCTGTGACTGATATCTTCAGGAAAAGTCCCGTGGTGAGGAATGCAGCCACTCAGGCTAGACTGGAAAATACAGGAATAAATTCACTGATGGTTGCCTTCTCAGAGCCAGGGCATGGTCCTACTCGATGTCCACCTCTGCAGCAATTCAGGGCTCCACCACTTTATAGGGCACAACTCTGGCTGAACTGTCAGAGCTGGTGATGTTATAATGCACTGCTGGGCTACGTGGGCCAAGACATCCTTACATTATAATATGACTTTTTACAGCATACAGTCTATAAAAAATTTATTAGTTCATTTGTTTGCTATAAAATATGTATAAGGAATTGTTGCCCTCACTGGAAATAACGCGCTGTGTCGCTGGAGAGCTCTTCGTGTTCTGGCAAGAGCTCCTGCATGTACTGAAGAGAAAGGGCAAAAGCACAAAGGCYTTTTTGTCTAGAAAAATAACAAGTWGGAAATTGATTTTGTGGTTTTCAGTAATATTTAGTGCCTGAAACTGGCTGGGGGATAAAGAACAAAAGACCTTAGTGCTTGCATTGACTGCATTGTAGTGAAGGATATGTCCAGGTGAGACAACAGCAGCCTGAAAATTTAGAGGCTGAAATAAAATTGTAATTTTACTCTTTATCAGCAACAGCATAGGCCCTAAGAGGAAAAACAACAACAAAGCAAAATTAAACTGTATAACTGTCTTTTCTTTCTCTCTAAAATGAACTGAGCAGATTCAGTCTCCCCAGAAAGGCAATGTGATTTTAGTACTTACTGTAGCTTGGAGCATTTTTTCAAGAAATCCAATTTAAAGTTTCAAGGACATAAATTCAATTTTTGCATCCCTCTCACTGTYTGAACGCAGGAGCCACAGTTCTTTCTCAGCAACTTTTAATTATTATTTTAGGTGAATTGGGATCTTCCCTACCACCCCAGAGAGAGCACAGTCTCAATTTCTCTCTGAAGCCTTTCCCAGCCATCAAGACCATGGATAACCCAGCCCACAAATAACTGCAGACACTTCTACAATCACCATTCCAGTTTCTGAGTAGTGTGGAGTCTTTCATTCCATTTACTTCCACTCACATCTCTTCCGAAGGACAACCAAATTTTATGGTTCCCATTTTGAAGAGGAAAATGGGACAAGAAGGTGTGATTCATCACAGTTAATTTTAAGCATCTGCTGCTGCTGCAGCTGCACTGGTCAAGCAGACAGTGGAGAGAAATGGGTGCATTCCCCAACCATCTCTGCCTGWCCTGTCCCAGATTTTATAGGGAGTKGATGGAAGGGAGAACCTGTTTCTTCCACAGAATGAAATCCACACCAGCAGCTCCTTGAGCACTTCAATCAGAACAAAAGGGAAAGGACACCTTGTCCAGCCCATGGTCCCTGGGGCACAGACAGYTCCTGCCTCAAATCCAGACTGGAGYTGTCTGAGTTTTCCCATTATTTATTTGTTCCTGGTCTGTACAAAGGCCTGTGATGATTTCTGCACTCAGGGGAGATATCATCATTCCTCAATTTGCCACCTGAGATGCAAACATGATGTGAGAAACAAGCTGGGTCAKGATTCAACTCTGACCGTCTGCTGATGCAACTCTTGAGGTCCAATGGATCTCACAAAAATCAAAAATGCCTGTCAGGCATTAAATGCAACAATACTACATTTTGCCCCTTCAATTTCAACCCCTTTCCTTTACTTTGTTTTTCTCACAGAAAAGCATGGCATTGGAGAAAACTTGACAAAAATGTTCAGCATGAAAGGTATTTAAGAAGGACAAGTGATTAATAGCGTACATTTCATCTGAAATACATATTTCCATCATCAGCTTTTGCTTTTTTTGGGGTTTTTTTTTTGGGGGGGGGGTGTTCTTTTTCTTTTTTTTTTTTTTTTTTTTTTTTTTTTGTAGGGTGTTGTTTTTTTTTTTTTTTTTTTTTTTTTTTTTTTTTTACTGAAAAATTTCCAATTTCTGTGGAAAATTTCTGTCTTTTTTCAATTATGAAAGAGAAAAGACCATGGCATATCTCCACTTTATTATCAGCTTTATTAATTGTACTAAATCACTTTGCTCCAGATAAAAAGAACAAGAAATACCATTCTGTCCATATATCATCTGCACTGAGCACATTGGAATGCTTCAGATAGGATGTGTCTGCTGGAAGATCCTTATCACCAGCTTCCCCTGCTTTCTTGAAACTCCCTTCTGTAACTAAATATACACTGCATCCCTCTTGCCTATTTTAATGAAATTTTATCACACTAATCGTGTCATTCCAGAAAACATATGCATAATGAAAATGCACCCCTATTGCTCTAGCAGCACTAGTTGTATCATCCCTAGAGATGCCAATTGCTGTGATTCTGATGAAATATGTGGGCATTAATTAATTATGATATATTCTGCATAATTTTGCAATATTGATTGCAACCAAATAAATTATGGGTACCCATAACCATATAGAACAAATTTATTAACAGCACTTGGATCCTGCAGTTGGAAGTTATTGCTGTAATTAAAATGTTTCTGAGACTCTCTGTTTACAGAAAATGATACCAAAAGAGAAATTATATCGTGCACGGACCACCATTCTGATATTGTGATGGAGATACTGAATTCTCATCTGCTGTATAAGGTACAGTTGTATTTTTGAAAGAAAAATGCATTTATGCACACTTAGTTTGGTCACAGGCCATACATCTTCTTTTGCATAAATGGATTTGGATTGTTTTAGAGTTATTAAGTGTAACCATGTTCTAATATAACGTTCTATGACATACAGGTAAAAAAATCAAATAACTTGGAAAAAAAATTAAGCAGACTTACACAAAATGAAACTTTTTGATAATGGCAGAGAAAGGTACTGTAAAATGATCTTGAAAAAAGTCAGACTGATCTAAAACCCCAAGGGAACTGGAGTCCAGCACCTACCTCATTCTTGGATCATCTGGGGGAGTCATTTCCAGGTCATGAGTGGGYCCATTCAGACCAATCACATGCAAAGAAATAGTTGGATTTTCCATTCCAACCTGGATTTAAAAAAAGAAAAAATTACCATTTCATATGCAACACAGAATAGTTTTTGTTTATTATATCCCCAAGGATTATAAAAAGCAGTCACATTGAATGGGACATAGATTGAACTGCTGTGGGTTTCTCCAGGGAGACTCCAAATCTAGGGATGGGCCACAGAGGTGTGGAGAGGCTGGAAGGTACAAATAAGGGGCAATTTAACACTTTTAACCTTAGTAAAAAATTCTACTTTTCATTGTAACTAGAAATTTTGCTATTTCCTGCACCTTTTGATGAAAGGTTGTCTAACAGAATGATGGTTGATATGGTAAAACACTGGTTCACAGACCTCGAAAATTAGACTGTCTCTCCTCTGACATCTGGCCATCCTGGATATTCTAAGACCAAGCACTACATTTTCCTTCTATACGAAAGTAAATCTATCTAAATATCGAATATATGTATGTATGTGTGTGTGTGTGTGTGTGTGTGTGTGTGTGTGTGTGTATCTAGCAATGCAAAATCTAAATATAAAAAAATATCTAAATATACAAACATATCTAAATATACAAACATTTCTAAATATAGAAACATATCTCTCTATGTATAGAACATAGAAATTCCAAACCCTCAGACACCAGTAACCCTGTGCTGGAGACAAACCCTCAGACAGCACCCAACTTTCATCCATTCCAGCATGGAAGCACAACTGCTTTTGTGTGAATAAAAAAGCAAGGATTTTTAAATTTTATTTTCATTGCATGTAGAATTATTAATTCTCACAGAAGCAGAAAACTGCAGTTTTACAAATGCAGCTAAGGAAGAGTGGAGATGGCATTCACTGGGGGACAGTTGATCTTCCCTTGGATCTGTTTTTTTCACTGTTTATGAGTGTGCATTATTAGTCTCCTGTCTGAATCTACTGGAAAGAAGCAATTCTTTATTTCTGACAGAACAGCAGGACTGATTATTTTATTTTCCCTTCCTTACTATTTTATTTTCCCTTACCTTTGGATAATGATATGTTTTAACAGTGGGGTATGTGATGCCGGTATAGATGGGGATCTCCATGGTGGGGACTCTGGAGGCATTAATTGTTGCATATGCCAACCTGGTGCCATCAGGAGACCACCAATGAGCAATGTGAGTCTTCAAGATCTCCTCTAATTAAAAAAAAAAAAAAAAAGGAAAAAAAAAAAAAAAAAAAAAAAAAAAAAAAAAAAAAAAAAAAAAAAAAAAAGAAAAAAAAAAAGACTAAAAAAAAAAAAAAAAAAAGGGCAAGAACAGAAAAAAAAAAAGAGGCTATTAGAAATAAATTACTAGTTAGCAATAAATGAAACGGCGCAGATATGAAAATCCCAGTCTAATCACAGCACAGGGAGGATGCCACAGGAATATCAATCAAAAATAGTCATCAAATCATGCCATATACACAAATGAACACAATTGATAACAATTACTCTGTATTTATAGGTTATTAAGTTTAATTACCTTTGCTGAAGAAACATCAATTTATTCGTATTAGTACACACACTCATGACAGCATAGAAGGCCCTGCTGCTCCTGCACATGATTAGAGCTCACAACAGCAGACCTGACACGTGCCAATCAATTCAAACAGTGTTTATACAACTGCTTCAGCAACAGTTTAAATACCCCCAAGTTCTATTGCCAGTTGGGAATAAACAAATAGAGCAATTTTCTGTAACTTATGAAAGGTGGGAACTTCAGAATAAAATACCAGGCCTTAGAGTCTGTGCCKTGGATACCATCTTGACTTTTATCCCTATTTCATTTTTTAAATCACTTTTGCAAGGCAATTTACCATAAATAGCCAGGGTTASAGTCTGGTTCTTTAAACCACTGAATTTTAGGATTTTTTTCAGATTTCAGTTGTATAGCTGTCATTGAAAAGATACTCAGAAAGATGCCAATGCAAACGTGTCAGATTTCACATATGTAAGGACAAAACAATATTGCCATCATATGAAATTATTTTTAATTCTGGCAGAACCTAGTTCTCCTTAAATTCAAATTCAAATAACTTCTAATTTCTAATACTTTTCATATCACCTAATATCCCTTGTAAAGATGAGTTAATCTTATAGATCTGCAGAAAAGCTATAAAATWCACTCTTTGTCCAGAGTGTCTCCAGTTACTGACATTTGGAAGACATTAACCTGGCTTTTTAAACCTCCCATTTTGTGAAAGACAATAATGTAATCCATTTTCATTAAGAGGCTTAATATCATGTGAGTCATTCCTATTTAAACCACCAGAAGGGCCTGCATATGCTGCACAGATTGATGGGCAGGAAGATGGGTCCCATTACTTTAATGTGAGAATAAAAATTAAAGAGGCTGCAGAGTGTTCCTAAGCCTCCATCACAAAGTCCTGCTGCACAGGGATGAGCAGCTCCAGTGTCTGCTGCCATCACTGGTCACTGAAAAATGGATGAGGATGTTCTGAGTTCAGACCCACCACATTTGTACATCACTCTGCGATAACCCCCAGTCCAACCAGGACACCCCTCTGGTCTGAAGAATGGAAACTCACCAAAGATTGGTTAATTAAAAAAAAAAAAAAAAAAAAAAAAAAAAAAAAAAAAAAAAAAAAAAAAAAAAAAAAAAAAAAGGATGAGTAATCCTTGGAGAAAAGACAATTACATTCATCACAGGGCAAATAAACACTGTTAATCAAGACTTGCATATGGCTTGGAATAAAACTCAAGGTAACAGCAGAAAGGGTGCAAGGAAAAATGAATCCTCGATACTTATGGTTTTCACAAATAACAAATTAATKAATCAATGCTTAATGGCAGCATGTAAGTGGGGTTTTGGAAAGATATTTAGGAAGTTACAGACGTTTCACGGGAAAGCACATCTGGCAAATTTGCTTTTCTGCTTTGCCCCACCTGTTATATGTACATTTAAAAGACGCTGCTTTTGACTTTTATATTGGYTGCCCATTAAAGAGATAATGAAGAGCATAAAGGAAAAGGAGTAAAGATGGATGGCAGATGAATCCTTGACATTTTAACATTAATTAGGAATGACTTTATTCAGCAAACATTTTCTCCAGGATCTCAGACTTAATGAAGCAGTTCTGCTGAAGGTCACACACCCAGAAAGGTTTTAGTGCAGGTTTTGTGGTCCTCTGTTAATGAGATTTAATTGAGTGAACCTTTGCCTTGAAACAAAGCCAGGACCTTGCTGCAATTGAAAAGATCAGTTAGTTTTAGCAAACCAGAAAACATTCTTATGGWATATAGAATGGATTAGTACCAGAAAGTACTTTCAGCTGAAAGAAAATACTACTTGAAGATAATTTGTTCTTGAAGACAGTTCATCCCTTGTGTTTGCATTAGCACATGCTCTGAAAATCAGTTGCATTCAATACTGCCGTGTCTTTCTAAAGTTAGCTCAGATCCTGCCTCAAGGATATGAAAAGACAGGTTCTCCTTAAATACCAAAGCCCCCTACACATATAGATCATGAACTCCTGACTAGGAGTATAAAGCCATAATTGATCAAAACTTCTGCTCCACTCCCCAGAGCTTACAGTCACTGAGTGCTACATGATGTCAGGATGCTGTGAGTGAGCTGCTGAGATTCCTCACAGTCAGATCCTGGTGGCTCTGTGCTCCTTTTTTCTCTGCAGTTTTGCTTTCAGGGCATGCAAACCTGAAAAATAATGTGAATAAAGAGTGTGGTTGCCTTAGCTGAGCAAGGGCTGTTCAGACATGATGGCTGGGTCAAGCACAGAGTCTGATTCCATTCCATGTTTGCACATTCAGTATTGAATCASTCTGGAAGCAGCTGGATGACCCTGCTTATGAGCAGTGACTCTTCAGTGGGGACATGCATCAGCCAGTGAAGTGTTTGTGCTCGGGGAGTGTCATAGGATGAGTATTTTAATCCTTCACCCAGCCCAATTGAACAATCATTCCAAAGCTGTGTGAAACAAAGAGTCTTCTAAGTCAAGAGACCCTCAGGAGGAACATTTGAAGTCCTAGGTCAGAGTATATTTCGTGYCAGCTGGGTACATATCCATCTTAGCTACTTCAGTATCACGGGATGAGAAAAGAAACTGGAGGCAATAACAGAGCTGGGATGAGAGATCTTCCCTGAGCTGAATTCGAGGTTGTTGCATTTAGGGCATTATGTGGGTGGAATTGAGAGCTGAGCAGCATCCAGAGTGACCCAGGCTGCCCACAGTGGATGTGTTTCCTGACAGAAGCTTTCCTGCTCACCATTAGGGAGCAGAATGAGAAGTGTGGTTCTCAGCTGCCAAGTAACAAGCTGTGGTGGATCTGGGACTTGGGTGTAGCATTTGGCTGCGATGCCATGTGGGTAATCCCTGGAAAGACTGAACAGTGGGTCAGAAATTGGGTGGACATTTCCGGCAGGTGTGTCATCAAAAATCAGCCCAATGTGTGTAAAAGGTAAGGGACACCTGATTGTTTCAAACTGCAAGTGAATTCCAGTCGTACGTGCAAGAGCAATGAAATGGCGGACTTGTATCTTACTTAGGTGACAAAGTCCTCAAGGAATCATAGGAAATGGGTCTGGAAGAGACTCCAAAAATCCTCTGCCTYGTTTCTCTGGGGAGAATATCCACCTCATTCCTGTAAGGATCTTCACAAGTAGATTTTGCTGTTCCTTTTGATACTTGTAGAGCACCTTTAGCAGAAGTTTAGCCATAGAGCTCAAACACTTTTAATTATCGTGCCCACCTCTCTCTAAGCACTGAACAGTCCCGCTGAAGTGCATTCAGACCTATGATTTCCCTCATGGACTCATTTCAGGGAGAAGCACCAGGCCTTTATCATGTGCAATGTCAGCAGAAACCAGCAGGTTCTGGGAAAAAAAAGAATTGGAAATCCACACAGATAATTTTAATGCTCTGAACCATAATCTGCCATTGGGGCACCTCTAAAGACATTTCCATGATAAATCCACTTCCAGGCTTGCACAGAGCTCTAGGCTGGCAGAGCTCCTCTTTGCTAATAAACACGTGTCAATGCCACAGACATGGGGGTTTCTTCATGCTTTTCTGAAAATCCAACTAGTTCTGCAGTCTTTGTGCATTCTGAGTCTTATTTTTGAAGTTTGGTTTTCTGCTAAAGATGGCAAAGTTCTGGCTTGCTGTTTGGGAAAAGATGAAGCCTTCACCGGTGACTGACTGAGAAACCCATTGGTAACTTACAGATTTCTCCCAATTTTGGAAGTCAGAAGAAAAAGGAATAAAGATGATAGCACGAGAAAAAAAAAACTGAGAAAAAGAAATAATTTTCAAGTGAAGAAAAAGCATTTTTTCTGGGCCTACTTATTAGAAGATACAAATAACTTGTAATTTTCCAGTATGAGTTAACAGAAACAGAGACTTGCACCAGAAGACAGAGATGGCAGACCAGTCCTCTGATAGTCTGACAGGTACCATTGTAACACTTCTCCATCGCTTTAAAAAAAAAAAATAGAAAAATAATTAGAAGCCTTTAGCAGTTTAAGATTCAAAAACTCTCAGGACCAGAGCTATTTATTGCTGATGTGCTAAAGTACAGCAGTTCTGGGGACTGTAACCAATAGTTCTGTTTGTGTCCTGTATTGTAGCTGATGCTCAGATCATGAAGTATTTGGTGTGCTGAAGACATTTTGCTGTTTTATTAAAACTGTTAATAAAAAGGAATTTTAAGCAAAGTGAAATTAAAGCCTAACATAAAGGCCATGGCTTATGTTGGGAGAGAAAGCTCAAAAGAAATTGTCAGAAGGATGCATCAAAAGAACATGAGAGGAAGAGAGATCAGAGAACAGCAAGAGRGTCTAGGAAAGGAGAAAACAAAGACTACTGAGACAGTGAAACCCCAAGGGTTCTCATAGAAACATCAAATAAATACAAATGCTTATTTGACAGCTGCCATCTGTTTTAAAATCAATTACTAGATCATCTCAAAGCACCAACCACATGTCCAGATCGATTACTATTGTACAGTGTGAAAGCAAGTATTTTTAGCCAGTTAGGGAAAACTCATTGTTCATATTGGCCTTTGCTGTTTCAGGGATGGCTGTGGAAAATGACCTTTTGTTATATACAGTCAAATTTTTCTCTCAGACGCTATAGTGTAAGTCTACACTGACTTCCATTAAATCATTGTAATAGGTATCAAATGAATGTAAAAGTAGCTATGTGTATGCAAATAGTATAAAACTGTTTTGGATTACCATATGCAATCTGCATTTTCCTGTGTTGACATTATTTTGTGCTGATGTCAGCAAYAGCCCTGCAGCACTATTGATTTCAGAGCAATTAATCCTCTTTCACACTTGTCTAATTGAGTCAGGTGRAAAAAAAAAGCAATTTTGCAGGGCCGCTGGACAATTCACCAACCTTTTGTAGAAAATATAAATATTTATGTGGCTGAGGGCAAACTCCGGGCTCAGCCCTGTCACACAGTTCCTGAGGTTAGCTCAGCTGGTCAGAGCACAGTGCTGATCACACCAAGGATTGGGGTTGATCCCTGTGCAGGACATTTACTGAAGAGTTGAACTYGATGATCCTTGTGGGTCCTTTCCAACTCAGACWATTCTGTCAATCTGCATGCAAACAACAACCCTTCCCAAGATGCTCGTGCTGTTTTCAAGAGATCCTTATGGAAAATGAGCTGATCCTAGAGATCCTTAGGAAAAACAAACTGCAATGCTCACCACTGTGACCCTTTATTCCTACTCAGAACAYRCAGTCTYCTTGGYCACTGACAGACAACAAGGAASAATAAASTGTTAATTGCTTTMRTGGTGTTCTCAGGGTTGGGCTTCAKRGAGCACTTYATAARCACAAAATCCTTGATCCAAAATCTCACTGCGGGGGTGAGCAGCTCCCATGTGTTTGGCAGCCACAAGAAGGTGGCAGTTCCTCATCTCAGGGAAAGGAGCCCAGCCAGGGGTTCTGCATTTCCTCAAGCACAGGGAAGGTGTGGGCTGCAAGTGCCATTAGTCCCTCTCAGYCATCTGGTTTAATTGCTTGAACACTCGTTGTTTTCTGCTCAKGCAGCCCCTTGCTCCTGCAGAACATCGTGTGGAGGCAGCAGGAGARGGTCTGGGCAGTGCTTTTGCCTCCCTGTTCCCGGGAGAGGAGCTCATTGCAGCAGGGTGGCTCATGCTGGGAGCTGGGGACAGCCACCCTCCGTGTGTTCTGTTGGGTCAGCAAGGTCACCTGTCCCCTCTATATCTCTGATGCTGCGTGCCCTGAGCCAAGGCCAGGCTTGGCAAACAAACCYCACCAAATGTGGACATGGATGGGCTGTGGTCCCCCTTCACTCCTGTGACAGGGAGGTGGCTCTGGGTGACAGCAGCACAAGCTGCAATGCTCCAGCAGCAAAGTCACTGTGGGATGGTCGCTGGTACCTGCCCAGGCTCCCTGAGGGACACACGGGAATGGAGAGCAAACAGCACCCAGCAGAGCCATGGTGTGCACAGCAGAGGAAGCTCTGACAGCCAGCCTGGCCAAATCCTGACCACTCCAACCTGGACTCCTCATCCACAGTCCCAGCTACCAACAACAACCACTAGGATGATCCCTAGGACACYGATCCCCAAGAAGCAGGATGGGATCATGTTAGCAGGGAACCAAGCTCCTGACAGAAGACACTTTCTGAAGCTACTAATTTCACCTCATTCAGAAACTGTTAATTTAATGTGGTTTGCTTGTTGGTTTTTTTTTTTTTTCCCCTCATCCATTGATTCTTCTAATTGTTGTTGTTTCCAACATAAAGGCTCCTGTAGCTGTCATATGAATCAGGGCATTAGGGGTATTGTTTACAAGGTTATTGGCAGGTAACTGCCAGACCTTCTTTGYTTTTTGAGTGCTTGGGGGCTTCAAAAGCTGGTTTTATTGAACACCARCCTGATCCTATCCTCAGGTAAATCTCTGCAGCTCCTACAGAATGCACACAGGAGGCCAAGCTCAGACTGTAATAACTAGGAAATCATGAATGTTTAAAATCTTCCTCAATCATACAAATGGATCTGTTGGGGAAAAARCCCCAATCAACCATCTAATAAAACAGATCTACACAAGTTTGAGATGTCATCTGAGATGTACAGGTAGATTCTTGCAAATAAGAGAAGAATTCAGCATTTGGAAATGGTCAGAGGGTCTCCTTCAGGCCACCTTCACACTGTGACACACTGAGAGCACTCAGCTCTACAGATCCCACTTGAGGAGCCAAAAGCCATGGAGAGGAGCAGTCCCACAGATCTCTCTCCTCTTTTTAGAAGTTTCTTTCYCTGTGCTTCTGGCTTTTTGTCACCTGGACACGATCCTGATGAATCCTTAGTTTTCAAAAGCATTAATGATTAATGCTCACAACAGCTCCTAACAATTAGCAGGTGTCCTTTGGTCGTGTGAGTCAGTCTCAGAGTCAGTAACAACCTTTGGACCATGATGACAAAAGTGGCATTTCATCAATGCTGGCAGGTCTGTGATCTGTCAGGATGTCCAGATGTATTAATGAAAATGGGGGCTCAGTTATGAAAATAGAAATATTAGAGACCATATCATCAACCATTCCTGTTTCCAGCACTCACTCCAAAGAACAAACGMATCCAGGAAACCCATCCGCAGTGGCAAACTGCTGTCTGCCACTAAAGTATGATAAGAATTGTATTTTCCATCACAAACTTCACAACCTGTTGCAGCTCTTCACAAAAGCCTGTCAGCTGAAGGCACTAAAACTGTAGAAACATTTCCTGGCAGAAGTCTCCTGAGCCATTTGCAGTGTAGCTCACTGGTGTGGGTAAATGCTCACTGCCAGGCCCTGTTGTACCTTCTGAGCGGCCAAGGACCCAGAGCAGGCAGAATTCACATTGCTCAGATGCAGTAGGGTTCCTTACAGACAAATCCTTTTCTTCTTTCTTTACTCCTCTGCTGCCTGAACAGGTTGCTATGGCTGGAAATGCAATTGGCTTCTGTGTAATGCACTGAGACAAATCGAGGCTTTCATTATATGCTGAATATTTCTCTATTCAAACCTGCTCAAGTAGCTTCAACTTCACCTTTCCTTTAAATTAAAAGTTACAGTTCTTCCTAACGAATCTATAGAGTTTATGATAGGAGGAAGATGGACAGCCAGCCTTGACACAGGGGATCCATTTCAATAGCTACAGATGTATCAAGAAAGTTAGCAATCACAAAACCCTCTGAATCAAAAATTCATTAGACRATTGCTATAGTTCAAGAACACAAGTGCCCAAAAGCAATCTCTTTTAATGTTTCATAAAGAAATATGAGAGATAAGAAGACTGAACAGCCTGACAGTGCTATTAAAGAACTTGATTCTTCAACCCCACGGACTTTTATCAGCACTTGCACAAGCTGTCTTTCATGTGAATTGCTTGCATGATTTATTCACCCYGAGCAGCACCTGCTCGTCACCTAGTCTGAGTTCCAATAAATGTCAGTTAATATTGCAAAACACAGCCATGCTTTATGAAATGGGAACTCGAGCACACTGACTGAATTCAGTTTAGCTCCTAATTCCTTACCCGGTTTAAACTGCCAAAGTCATTGAACAGCCATTAAAAAACCACTCAGGGTATATATTGCCCTGTTATGGCAATATTCCCAGAGGTTTCAACTTGAACAGTGACTCAGGACCTGGCTAACTGAGAGATTTAGCTCAGTAATGACTCAGAGGATGAATTTGATTTAACAGTACTGAATAATCAGAGGAACTACTGAGATCAATAGAGTCACCCAGGAATAATAAAAAAAGAGAACTGGATAAAAACAGAATTCAAATTAGCTTACAGCAATATTTCAGAGGAAAAAAAAAAGTTGTTATCAAATAACAGGAACATTTATTATTAATGAAGGTAATGGTATGTAATCAGGTTATGCCACTGCTGGATTAGTGGGGTTTGACTCTGTCAGAGCTGTGGCACTCGCATGTTGAGCAGAGTTTTGTTCTTAGATGTGTGTCTTGCAAGTCCTCCACTCTGGACTCAGGTAAACATAAAGAAAAGAAACATCCCTGCAGGATGATGTCCACCCATCAAAATCTCTCTTATCCCCCCTACCAGGAATACTTTCTTTTATCAATATTTTTGAGCTGTAGACTCCTGTGCAGTAATCCCAAATCTGCTGACAAAAGTAAAGGAAAAGCTGTGTCCCTGGGGCAGGGGCACCRGCCAGGTCTGTGCAACTTTGATCATCAGCGACAGCCCAGAAACTCCCAGAAGTGAGACAGAAAATAAACTCCAGTGGGTTTGGTGTGCAGAACTGCAGYGGGTCCAGAGGAGGCCAGGAAGAGGATCAGAAGGCTGGAGCTGCTGTGGGGGATGAGAGCTGGKGYTGTTCAGYCTGGGGAAGGGAAGGTTCCAGGCAGAATTTATTGCAGCCTTTTGGGACTTGGAGGAAAGATTGACAAAAKTTWGGGACAAACTTTTTAGCAGGGCCTGTCRTGACAGGATAAGGGGTGATGKTTTAAAACKGAAGGAGGGTAGATTAGACACATGAAAGAAGGTTTTTACAGTGAGGGTGGTSGGGCACTGGCATAGATTGCCCAGAGAGGGGGTGGATTCCCCATCCCTGATCATTCAAGGTCCGGTTGAACGGGGCTGGGCTTGGCCAGGCATGGGGTGCTCAATGCCCATGGAATGATTCTCATCACAGGCACCACCCCCACATACATCTATATTCACTAATATTATTTTTTAATTTATGACCATCTTAATTTCCTTTGAGAGTCCWAACTTTGTGTCTTTAATGATTGCTGGTTTTACTTTAAAAATACAACAATTAGAGTCTTCTAATAAGAATTTCAACTGCATGGAGAATTAAATACCAGATGAGATTGACTGTTCATAGTGGCACTGGAATTCCAAATATTAATAATACTTTAAAAATTGTCTTGTATGGATTTGGATTTCCATTCCCTGTTGTACCTTGTTTCTCATGATTTTACAGGGATTTCATTGTTTTCAACTTCTAATTTCAGCCAACAAAAACTGTATCTACAAAGCAGCATATAAAAAYTCCTGAAAAAATATCCCAAAATATATGGAAATGTACATATAAACACACACAGAGCCATGCAGTAACAGTTACTAGAAATTGCCTGTATAATTGGGTCTAAAACTAGTAGGAATAAAACTTATTAAAATCAATATCACAGAAAGGCAATTAAGAATTTTAAGGAAAAAAAAACCCTGATTAATTAACTGCAAATTATAAGTATTACTTTGAATTGCATTGTACAGAACAGGCTCAAATTACCAATTATCCCTGGCCTCTTTGTTCAAAGATCATGAATGTGCATTTTAATTTACGCTGGAGAAAGCTAAATATACTGAGAACCAGCACGCAGAATTTTGCAGAAATCACTGGGGATGAGGGGGAACTCCCCCATTACCATATAAATGACATGCACAGACTTATAAATGACATGCACTGGATCCAGCTCGTATTGTTCCTTCAGATGTAGCAGGCAAATACCGGAAATTAAAATACAGCTTATAACCTACCAGATAATAAATGTAACCCACACTGCACAAATCCCCATCTACCAAAGATAATTTTGTCTGCTGTTTTTTGCTGATTAAAGGTGGCTTTGGAAAGAAATACCCTCCTTTCCCCTCTTTATCTGCTGCACTTACTGGCAGGATGGAGATGGCTCCGTTTTTATCTACCCAGCAGATCGCAATACCTAAAGCAGCATAATCTTGATTTCCAAGGTCATCATAACCTRCTCTACCCTTAAAAAGCTTCCTATTTAGTATTGAGGAAAATTCCCACATAAAAAATCAAGCCAAGGAAAAAAAATCAACCCAACAAACAAACAAACACACACACATACAAAAAAAAGAATAAAAAGGAAAAAAGAAAAAGAGAAAAGAAAAGAAAAAGAAAAAAANAAAAAAAAAAGGAAAAAAAGAGAAATATTACCGATTATAATAGCAGCTCCTTTTCCACCAGTATATTTTTACCACAACATCCATGATATTAGCTGTGCTGCTGTGCTGAGATGGGGAATGGCTCTGGTTTTGTGGGGTGTTTGCTGAGCATTAGGCACAGGCAGGCCACAGGACAAACCAGACTGTGAAAAAACTTACTAAAGTTTTTATGAAAAGTAGGTTTCAAAATGCTTTAAAATGTTCAGATGGAAAACATTATGAAATTGCAAAGAAAATACCACTGCTTTGCTGAGTAGGACCAGAAAGGGTAAGTTGTATTCTGTGCCATTTATTGTTCATCACTGAAAAGCCCAGTTTTTTAAGTCAGTTTATTCCTGGAATATTTGGATGTGGGTTACACTTAGAGGTGCCAATTTTGATACATGTATTGTCCTTTCTTTTGAAGACTTCCTTGGCTGCCTTTCATCTTTTCTCAGTAACTTTCCTCCTGGAAAGCTCAGCAGCTCTGGGCTAGCTGAACACCTTCCCACTGGGCTGTGCCCAAGGTGGGTGCTCATTCCTGCTCCTGCAGGCACAAACATTCATGTGTGGGAGGGTTCATYGGGATGGGAGGCTCTGACTTGTTCCTCAGGCCACTTCCAAGTGATATTTCTCTGTCACTCCCTCCAGTCCCTGAAGGTTGTGTGCTTCACCCTGCAGCTATAAATCCCAATTATGCTGTTGGCATGTTGGGTGGAAGGTTTCATCTTCATCAGGCTTAGCAGGATTCCACCAGGATGTGGAAACACTCAAAGCATGGTTACATCATCATTACACTGATTTTTATTGTATTTTTTTATATTTAGTGCGAAGAACATTTCTTCAAGGAATGCTAACAGGATATCTGGTTTCTGTTTTGCAGATTTATCCCCAAACCAAAAATGGGACCATGATATACTGCTATAAACACAGCCACCTGGCTGACTAATTGGCTGTAAATTATCTTTCTGTGCCTTTTGTTTTATATGCTTTAATGCTGTTTTAAGTCCAAATTCATAACTGGTATAAGTAGTAATACATACTGTGGATCCAATTCCTGTTTTATAATGTGATATAAATAAATCTGTCAGGTTTGTCCACTAAGGAGTGATGTCTTTGAAGGAGCCAAACCCACTCCTTTAATTTTTGTGAATGCACTCACGGTTCATTGTTTTCTATTTGAATCTAAAAATAAACATTTACTCAGGAAAACCATGAAATCAAGCAACAATTTTATGCGTTCTTTCCTTTTTCTAGTGGTCAGTCAACAAAGTACACTCTCTTTCCACTAAACTAAAAGCTTAAAAAAGTAAAGTCAGACTGGAGAAGTCACTCTCCATCTTCAGGCACAATTTAGCTGTTGTGTAGAAGGCAAAAGGTTGTTTCCCCTCTAAGCCACACCTCAGCTGTGATTTCAAATGTGTCTTTTCTCCCACTGGAAAGCGGCAGCTCTGCTCTCAGAACCGCATTTCTGTCCTGCTACTCCCACCTCTCACCTGGAGCTACATGCTCTCTGYTAACACAGCCAGAAAAAGCTCCTTTAAATTACCATTTCTCCTTTTGGGGCTTATTACTCWATCTTGCATAATTTCAAATCTCACAAAAGCACTGAAGCATTCCTGATGCATGCCCAGTTTTCCTGGTTCACTCCTTGCCAGGTCAACATCCAGTTCAAGTTRCTCTCACTTGCAAGGTCAAAATCAGATGCCCAAAATTCACAGGCAACCTCTAAAACAACAGGTGTCCCATAAGCAGGTTTGTGGGTTTTTTTCTCAGACAACGTAMTATTTCAGCTGGGTCATTCCCCAGAGGGAGTTTTTAAAAGGACYCTGAGTTCTGAGTGGCAGGAGTGAGCTGCTGCTTCGTCTCAGTGCATTCACATTGAGGCCATACGAGCAGGGTTCCAACTTCTCCCACCCTGGGTCCAGCTCTGGTGTTCTCACAAGGCAGATTCACAGCTCCCCTGACACTGCTGAAATGGGGAAATTTACAGGGAAATCCTCAGATCTACTCCCTGCTCCTCAGCTCTGGACTGCAACCACATCAACCCCCTGAACCTTCTCCTGACCCTCCCATCCCACCACTGCTCATCCTCAGTAGCTGCTGAGATATCCACAGTCACAGCAGATGTCAAATATTCGGRAAAAGGGAGGAGAAGCATGAAAGGATTTTAAAATACTAATATTSAGATGAAAAATTATTTACCCTGTGTATCATTGCACAGGATATCATCTGTGCAAGGCCTGCTACATCCCAGGGCTTTTAGACCCTTATCAAAAGCCTTCAGACAATTYCCCCTTCAGGCAATCCACAGGGTGTTGGGGAAGAAGGGCAGAGAGGTGACAGAGGAAAAAGAACAAGACTTTCAAGAGCCATAATGAATCCTTTCCCTCCTCGTGTATTTATGCAACTTTGTGCTGTGCCTCCGAGGGGCAGCACAGCCTCAGCTATCGCATCTGAAATCCGTCAGCTCTTGCTCTCACCGTTCCCAGACTGCTGGTGATAACTCCATCATAATACATGACAGTGTAAGGATTGGGGTGGGTCAGTTCAATAATCAAGCAAGGTTTAATTTTTAAAATGAGGTATTGAATCTTTTAAGTCACGTCCATGCCTACAGTCTGAGGCAGAGACTGGAAAATCAAAACAAATACAATAAATACGATGATCTCCAGATAATTCCCAYCAAGTAAGATTTATTTCGATGCCCGTTTTCAGACTGTTGCCTTCAATTTTAAAAGCACAATAGCATGAAAACATAATGCTTTGCTTTTAGGAGCTGTTTTTCCTCAGTTCCATTTCTTASCAGTTTCTCAAATCTTTACTCCAGCCATCGTGAAAGCTTCCTTTAAGGAATTGCTTTTGATGTAGTCTTATGCAGTAGCTCCTGATGGCTATTTTTTTCTCCCCTGCTATTGTTGTTAAATCAAATACAAGACAATGACTCAACTTCGAGAAAAAGCAAAACTAATGTAGGAGGCAAAGGCTTGTGAGTCATTCGGGTAAAAAGGGAAGGGCTGGAGCGATTTGCTCCTTTTTTTTTTTTTTTTCCCCTGGGATTGGCAAGGCAGGTACGAGTCCATCGGTCCCTTTGTGATGCAGAACAGCCCGACAGAGCCGGGGCAGCTTTCCCAGCAGACATTTGCCTTATGCTCTCAGGGAGCCCTGCGGGTTGGGAAGGTTCTTATTTCCGTGGAAATCACCAGGGAGCAGTCCAGCCTTCCTGCAGAGTGACTGGCACAGACACATCTCTCCAGCTGCGCATCCCTCGTGTGTCCTGTGACCGAAACTGAAGGGCACCCGCTGGAGGTGAGCCGAGGGACGTGCCGAAAACAGCCACATCTGGGTTTTCACACAATGCTCTGTACTTTTTTTTTGGTTTCTAGGGACTAAGGTGAAGCTCTCACCTCAGTTTGTTGCCCTAATTTATCTCATCTCATCTAAAACCAGGTCAATAATTGTGCYTCAGTTTGCCCGTTTCTAAAAACATGGTAATAATTCCTGCTCTACCAGGACATTCTGTGAAGTTTTATTAATTGATGCTWGCAAAAGGCATTAAGATCAAGACAGAATAATTGCCTCAGCGGAGGTCATAATTAGACTTGCACACAGAGATACATCTGAGCGTCATCTGTGATGGCCATTTAATCTTTTTCTTGCATTTYAGCTRCAAGTGTGTGGGTGCTMGGGAGAGGAGAGGCTCTAACAGAGGCAGCTACTGTATTTAGCATGAATTTAAGCCCTTTATAAACCCAAACAGGCCTCTGCAAGGGAAGTTGTGCACAGATCAGGGGAAGGYTCACGCTGCAGTGAAGACAAGAAACAGACCTTGCAACAGAGCAGGACAGAGCTGTCTGAAGGAAAAGCCACAGCAATCCTTGCCTTGGGAGGAGAGGCTCACCCGGCTCCCCTTGGCCGAGGGTCAGCTCAGGGGTCACCGCTAATCTGATCAAAAAAGGGCTTGGGGAAAGCTCATCCGACTCAGACTGTGAAATCATGCTCTCGAATCCTAATGATTTCTACAGCGATCAGTTGTCACGGCATGAGGAATTATGAGCTGAGGTTGGGGGGGTGGGAAGAACAAGCTGACACACTTTTGTGAATCCCAAATCCTGCTGTGGGCAGAACTTSAAGAATTTCCATTTWAAAAAAATTACATTTCCATACAATGTGTTCAAAAAAGTACTTTGTGAAACACTGAGGCTCATGTTTCTAAATGCTACAGAACTGGGGAGAACCCCGGGATTATCAAAAGAATTTGRAAAAATCAAAATTAACACAGAGACTTTGGAGATAACTTCAGGAAGACATACAACAGAATGATGGATTTTTGTACTCAAAAATAACTTATGAATGACATCATTTTCAAAAGAACTTTTTTCCTACTCTTTTCTGCACTCTGCTCACTTTGCCACTGAATATTTTATGTAACAGCGTTTTGAATTAAAATTCAAGTCAAAACCCCCACAAACACCACCAAAGAACCAACTGCACACGCTAATCAAAAGAAAAATAGGATTTCATCTCACATTGCTTCTTTCCAATCAGGATGCCATTTGCATACTATATTTTTTTCCAGCAAATCATGCAGATTTCTGGCTGTTTGCAGSTCTCTCGAATCCTGATGGAGAGAGGAGCTGCTCCAGCTCTCCGTAGTTTTGCCACATGGTGGCAATGTAACCTCCACCTTCCTGCACAGGAGGTGAGTTGCCTCTGATTTCCTCCTTCATTACTTCTTATTCACTCTAATTATCATATTTGTAGGTGGCAATTACAGTCTTCTGAGTTTCTGCTTTCCATTTCCTTTATAAATTTAATAGAGGCTTGTTGGGTTTATTTTTCAAATAAACTCTGCAACATTTCTAAGGACATTAAAGCCTGTAATATAGGAGTTTTTCTTCCAGTTAATGCAATATTGCATGTTTCTCTGATTTCTAATGAAATTTTGAGGACCACACTGGAACTGTTTCTTTTTGCCAAGAAGCATTCATGTGCTCTTCAGTATTAACCCATTCCTTCCAAAAAGTACTTCTCCTCTTTAGCCTATGTTGGTTTTGTTGCCTCATTGTAATTAGGAAATAAAGAGAAAGTCTCAAATTGTTTAAAACCAGCTAAAAAAGAATGCATGAAACACACACAAAAAAGAGAAAAATTAGGGATATGAACAAAAGAATAACAACAACAGAAAACAGTAAAAGGTTCAGCCTGGAAAGGCATTACAAATACAGAAGGAAAGATCTGTGAGAGATCATGCTTTTAAAATCACTCTATGGAGTAAAACTGTAACTTTCATTGTAAATGACTGTGATACTGAGAAAAAAAAAAAAAAAAAAAAAAAAAAAAAAAAAAAAAGAAGTTTTTATTAGTACTTTGAAGATCAGTATGCACCAAAAGTCTAGATCTGAATTACAATGTAAATCTTTCTTTTCTGCACTTTTGAAAAAGTGTAGAAACTTCTCAGTCTGGAATATAACTATACCAAAACTCAGAAGAAAGATTTTATTCTCTGGTTCCCAGCCMAGGCACCACAGATTTAAGGCTTAATTGATGATAGCCAAGAACACTGCACTGTAAAAGTCAGTGAAAATACTCAAAAAATCTTGAAGCAAAACTCAAGATAACCTTAAAGAATATGTACATTTGTTAGATTTTGATCTAATATATAAATCAGAGTATTGCACATACTAAATGAGACTTAAATTGTGACTTTTGAATCTGAATTTATGGCAAATTTGTCTGAACTATGAGAAATATTTCTCAGCTAAAAGTTTGAAATTCAAATAATCTGCCCAACAGAGTATTCACAGTGGTTGTCCTCTGATGTRTAATCAGCACCAGGTGAGATGAAGAGCAAATAATTTCTTGGTGTAGCTTATATCCATATGGCCAGTACAGCTGCAAAACCATCTAGCACACCACACTACACTGCAGGAAATTTCCTCAATAAAACCACAGAGCACGCGATAGCTCACTTTTGTTCTATGTGATACTTCCACTCTCAGTAAAATCTGAAAAAAAAAATTAAAAAAGACATCCCTTCAAAATCCACAGTTMAGGAATTTGTTAAGAAGAAGCATTTTCAATAACTATAAATGAAACACAGTATTAAGCTCTTGGCAGTGTTTTGTGTTTCTGTGCTGTTTGATGTGGCTCAAAGCAAAAAAATAATTTTTTCCAGAGTGAGTGACATGTGAGACTTTTCATGGTCTTMAAACTTCTTATGGTTGGAGAACACAGCAGAGCAGATTTCCAGTCATTAAAAATAAAAAAAAAAATAAACAAGGTATTCTAATCATGATTTTTCTGGTATGCAAACAGTAKCTTGTCAGGCCTGGAGCACAAGAGAGAGGGATCATTCAGCATCAAAATGATGCAAATGAACACAAAAATGACCATGATTTCTCTAGAAGAAAAGAACTGTGAAGAACGGCAGCAAACCCAGCTCTACAATTCAGCTGTGCTGTGCAAATRGTTCTCAAAGTATGAAATTCTCTTTTCAATGGAAAGAGAGGAAAGCAGGCAGAGGCCAGGCAGCACAGACGTGGCTGGTGCTGTTCTTGCTGGAGGCTGTAGAGCTGAGCAGACGTCACAATTTGGGTTTATTGCTGGTCCTACTCCCCCTGCAGTGTCTGTCTCTGCCTGGGTGGGCCATTAAACCTGGCTCAATGTGAATCCCCCACCTCCAGGCTCTGAGAAATCCCAATGGATGTGGGCAAGGGCTGCAGGGAGGCAGAGCATGGTGCAGGTCTGAGCAGTGTTTGCCATGGATTTGAAGGAAAACATCTCCTAAATTTCATTGCTTGGTCCCTGCAGTCCTCGTCCCAGGACAGGACTGGAGGTTTTTGACATGCTTCTGGATTTGGTCCCTCTTGTCCCTCACTGGCTGCTGTGCCCAAGTATATGATGTGTGCAAGCACTTGGCATCCCCATCCTGGCACACAGCAGCCCTGGCCACTCTTATTTTACTGCTTAACCTATCGAAAAGCTTTCAGATCATCTTTAAAACCTGCTCTTTCCCCCCACTTTTCTAATTACTGTTAACTCCTGGCATAGTGGCATAGTTTCCCCTCAGACCTGTACTCGGTGAAGACTGGAAAGCAGCTGGTGCAGAAGCCACACCATATGGTCGTTACTTATAGCAATGTAAACTAATTGAGTGTTGAGGGTGATATAATCCCTGGATGTTTTATCTTTCAGCAACTGCTGGCATGTCAATTGATAGCTTCAAAGAGCTGCTCCAGCTCCTCAGTTCTCCTGACAGGGAGCAGAACCCAGGCAGAGTCAGCTCCATGTGCTGCTTGCTATCAACATGGCAGTTGCTACCCCTCAGCACAATTTGAAAAATGCCATGCAGTGTATGACCCATATCCCTCATGTCTTAAAGGTCTGAGTGGAGAGCTGGGAGCTCGGAACACTGCTGGAAAAACAGTTTTCCCAGTACCAGGATCTGAGCATGATGGTCACCGTGCCTCACACAGTGCCAAGCACAGATGGGAATACTGCAGGTTGCTTTCCATACACAAAGTTTTAACCTCTTGCCTATTCCACGTACAAAGGTTTAACCTCTGCTGGAGGAAACCGTGGACTTGAGGTCTGTAGGGGTCTCCCAGGTCCCCAGCCAGCCTCGATTCACCCTTTGCATTTCATATCATCACTCCCCTGCTCTTCCAGTCACAGACCCACTCCGACCTCTGATTGCTTCCAGATGCTATTAGGATTTGGAATTGTGTGTTTTAAACTGTGCTTCAATATGGTTCTTTGTCCTTTTTTTTTGTTTTTTCCCTTCTTTAAATTAGGGAAGCTGATGTACACAAATTATAAGCTGACTCGTGTCATCATTTTGGATATTCTTTTGATTTCCCTGCTATTATACAACATCGGACAGGCCAACTCTCTAGTGAGAACCACAGATCTCAGCAGAATTTTCATCCCTTTCATGCAGCTCTCTCTTGTTCTAATTTGGACAGAGTACATTAATTTTTGCTTTTTTTATTTCTTAAGGCAGATACTCTTTATTCAGGCCAGGGAGCAGTGAGACAAATAGAAAAGCTATTTAAGCAGCCTGTAGCTTCTGCACTGGCCCCTGAATTTCCACAATCAAGACTGCACTGAGGAAAAAAAAANCTTGTCAGGCCTGGAGCACAAGAGAGAGGGATCATTCAGCATCAAAATGATGCAAATGAACACAAAAATGACCATGATTTCTCTAGAAGAAAAGAACTGTGAAGAACGGCAGCAAACCCAGCTCTACAATTCAGCTGTGCTGTGCAAATGGTTCTCAAAGTATGAAATTCTCTTTTCAATGGAAAGAGAGGAAAGCAGGCAGAGGCCAGGCAGCACAGACGTGGCTGGTGCTGTTCTTGCTGGAGGCTGTAGAGCTGAGCAGACGTCACAATTTGGGTTTATTGCTGGTCCTACTCCCCCTGCAGTGTCTGTCTCTGCCTGGGTGGGCCATKAAACCTGGCTCAATGTGAATCCCCCACCTCCAGGCTCTGAGAAATCCCAATGGATGTGGGCAAGGGCTGCAGGGAGGCAGAGCATGGTGAAGGTCTGAGCAGCGTTTGCCATGGATTTGAAGTAAAACATCTCCTATATGTCATTGCTTGGTCCCTGCAGTCCTCATCCCAGGACAGGACTGAAGGTTTTTGACATGCTTCTGGATTTGGTCCCTCTTGTCCCTCACTGGCTGCTGTGCCCAAGTATATGATGTGTGCAAGCACTTGGCATCCCCATCCTGGCACACAGCAGCCCTGGCCACTCTTATTTTACTGCTTAACCTATCGAAAAGCTTTCAGATCATCTTTAAAACCTGCTCTTTCCCCCCACTTTTCTAATTACTGTTAACTCCTGGCATAGTGGCATAGTTTCCCCTCAGACCTGTACTCGGTGAAGACTGGAAAGCAGCTGGTGCAGAAGCCACACCATATGGTCGTTACTTATAGCAATGTAAACTAATTGAGTGTTGAGGGTGATATAATCCCTGGATGTTTTATCTTTCAGCAACTGCTGGCATGTCAATTGATAGCTTCAAAGAGCTGCTCCAGCTCCTCAGTTCTCCTGACAGGGAGCAGAACCCAGGCAGAGTCAGCTCCATGTGCTGCTCACTATCAACATTGCAATTGTTACCCCTCAGCACAATTTGAAAAATGCCATGGACTGTATCATTCACATCCCTCACATCTTAAAGGTCTGAGTGGAGAGCTGGGAGTTCGGAACACTGCTGGAAAAAAAACAGTTTTCCCAGTACCAGGATCCGAGCATGATGGTCACCATGCCTCACACAGTGCCAAGCACAGATGGGAATGTTGCAGGATGCTTTCCATACACGAAGTTTTTACCTCTTGCCTATTCCACGTACAAAGGTTTAAYCTCTGCTGGAGGAAACCGTGGACTTGAGGTCTGTAGGGGTCTCCCAGGTCCCCAGCCAGCCTCGATTCACCCTTTGCATTTCACATCATCACTCCTCTGCTCTTCCAGTCACAGACCCACTCCCACAACTTCTGACTGCTTCCAGATGCTATCAGGATTTGGAATTGTGTGTTTAAAACTGTGCTTCAATTTGGTTCTTTGTCCTTTTTTTTTTTTTTTCCTTCTTTAAATTAGGGAAGCTGATGTACACAAATTATAAGCTGACTCGTGTCATCATTTTGGATATTCTTTTGATTTCCCTGCTATTATACAACATCGGACAGGCCAACTCTCTAGTGAGAACCACAGATCTCAGCAGAATTTTCATCCCTTTCATGCAGCTCTCTCTTGTTCTAATTTGGACAGAGTACATTAATTTTTGCTTTTTTTATTTCTTAAGGCAGATACTCTTTATTCAGGCCAGGGAGCAGTGAGACAAATAGAAAAGCTATTTAAGCAGCCTGTAGCTTCTGCACTGGCCCCTGAATTTCCACAATCAAGACTGCACTGAGGAAAAAAAAACCTACATAAAATTACTTTTTAGGTCAAGTTGATGGAATTACACACTAACATAAAATTTCTATGATGATCTTTCAATTTCTTTGTTCTTTCTGTAATCACTTCTTGATTGCGGCACTTCAAAAACATTAAGCTTTCCTTCTTTCTTTCTAACGTGGTTTTCAGATAAAAGTTCATGGACACCCTCAGAAGAAGAAAAAGACTATTTTTCCTCAGGGAAATAATGAGGCACATATAAATTTATCATGGTAGAGAGCTCCATTCCCTACACCCATCTCTTACAAGCAATTTATGTGCATTTACCCTGTTGTGTATAAAAACGGGCATTCTTTGTCATCTCAAAGCCAAAATGTCTAACTGCAAAGGTATCAGAAAAAGACATCAAAACTATACATCAAATAATAAAATTTTAGATGTAGGAGAAACCCTAAGACCTCATCTAATCCCCTCCTTKCACTGAAATGGGATTGATGTTTATCTCAACAACCCATGACAAAAATCTGTTTAATTCACTCTTAGAAATCCCCCAGGACAGAGTTCCCTACAGTATCCCTGGGAAACATGCCCTAACAACTGTATTTCCACCCTGTAATATTGTACATCTTTTTTTTTTTTTTGTACAAATTAATTAAATTCTTTTAATTTTTTACAACATTCTACATTTTAACAACTGTATTTCCACCCTGTAATATTGTACATCTTTTTTTTTTTTTTGTACAAATTAATTAAATTCTTTTAATCTCTTACAACATTCTACAGCCTGGAAGACTCTTACATGTGCCACAGCCCCCAGGCTCAATTCTGCCAGCACAGAAATGATGCATTTTTGTTTTACATGCAGTGAACCTGATCACCTAAACACATTTTCTGTGTTTTATCAAACTAGAAATGATTCTATGGAGGAAAAATATGGCTTTTAAATTTGACTGGATTCGAAAATAATATCTAACATTCCACTCCATATTTTCTGGGAATAATATCAGTTTAAGGCATTTCCTCTGAAACCCTGACAGTGGACATAAAGCATGAATATTACAGCAAGACCCTCTCCTTCAGCATCCTGGTGTAGATCCAGGACACTATGATTAGCTTCCAGGAGTTATTCCAGACTTCAACTTAGCATGGCATAGGTCAAAATCTGTTCAATATTTAAAGTGCTAGTACACTAATTAGTAATTWAAAATACCAGCATAATCAGAAAATGAGGACACAGCTCTCCAATAGGCAATATAACCCAGGCCACTGCAATAAAATTGGTGCAGAGAAACAAAACTCATGTGCAAGCAGAAAACCACAACAGCTCTGTTATGCAACTCACAATACACCATTTTTTGGAAATATTAGACTATACTGATACAATGTCTATTTTGTGATACCTACCAGGGTTTCAGGGCAAACAAAAACAACTCCACTCACTGAACACCTGTAAAGGTACTGTCAGCTTCTGGCTGAACAGTGACATCAGGATGAACCACTGCCTTCCACTGCCCCAAGGAGACCACTGACCACAGTAAATAACATTCTCTTTTCCTTCCAAAAGCCATCCTGAAGCCTGACTGATGGTGATCCAAAAATTAGAGGATGACAGGTGTTGGTTTTGGCTGGCATCCTCCTTCYAAACAACCTTCTGCAGAAAGGGAAGGTTAAATACTGGGCTAGAGCTGGCAGGGTTTCTCATGGTGCAGTGCTGGATTTTGAAGCCAGTCCAGGTAACAGCACATTTCAAAGTTCTCYGGAGCCTGCTGATTTCTAGGCAGGCATTCACAGTGTRCCCTGTAAGTGGTTCAATTTTGCCTGACCTTTGCCARCTGAGRGGGGCCTGAAGCYTTTTCCTGGTGATGCAATCTGCAAYAGGAGYTTCCCTGGGACAGRGGAACCTCTGCCCAARCGAAGAGRTGAAGRAACTTCTGCAGAACCTTTCRTGACATCATCTACTGAAATTTAAAACCTCCGCTTTGACATGAATATGGCAAAATAATGTGGGAGCTAGTTAATCATCAATTCCTTGCAACAGAATTATGAGTGGTGGAAATATCCTCCAYTTCAAAGACAAGGTTGAGGTCAGGAGCTGCTCTTCATCCTCTGACTGCAACCAAACTGGGCAGATTTTATGCACATTTGGGATAAATGAGTGTGTACATAAAAGGGCACAAGAATACAGTCTCCTCCAAGAGACAGCTAAATAATGGCTAAATAATGTCTGACTGGGACTTGTGTGGCCCCAAGCTCTGCCCAGCAGCTGCAGGAACTGAGTGGGTAGCACTGAATGATGTCTAAAATGCAAAACAGAGGAAAACTCTCAGTTTTGCCATGGTGGCAATGTCACCAAAGCACCACATTGCTTTTTCTACCTCACCTRGACCAGCACACAAATGATGGAACAAATTCCGTGTAGCTTCCCCGCAAACCCCTGAAAAACATCAGCTCATACTTGAGGGTAAACTAATGGTTTTCAGACTTGCATTTCTGTTTCCCAGTTTCCAAATGTTTCCCAAATTCCCTTTACCCCACAGCAGCTGTGCATAATTGAAAACTTTCCCATATCCATGGATATATTTCCTTTGTGACTGAAAATGTGAAAGTTCTTAAAAACAAAGTAAAATCTGTATTCTCTGTCCCAATAACTCTTCCTGTATCTTGTCAAAATGGAATAATTTGTAGTCCCATTAAGGYTGGCTTCTTTTACTGTCTGCAGCAATGGCTTTTGCATGGCAAGAGATTTATTTATCCAGAGTATCTTAAAAAATGCAGTGATGAGTCAGTCTAATTCTTCATCTCCTTCTCCCCCACCAGGTTTTGGAGTTTCTAATTACTGGGAAAGGTTAGCCCTGCCTGTGAAATATGAGGATATGTCATCTCCTTCTCTGGTGGCACTAAACAGAAACTTCAGGACACACTTGCTTTCAGCCAAATTATGGAAGTTCCTTTTCAAATTCAGGTAYAATTTGATCCCCAAAGTTCCTGTTTCCAAGCAGAAGTTCAGCATTCTCACGTYACACAATGAAAAATCAAGCACACAGACGAATTAGGCAAAGCACTGCTTCAGCAGATTTACTGAGTTCTTCCCAGTATGAAGACCACTTCCAGAGAAACAGAAATAATATTTCTATACATAAAAAATATGYCTACTTCATTTGCTTGAAATGCTATAGGCATAAAAGATGATGCTCAAAATAACTGATATTTGATTTGGCAGCTCCTGCCAGGCGCTRCACTTCCGAGACCAGTCATACATGTTCTAAATATACCCTCTGATATTTTTTGTGAGATGCTGATTAAATTATGGAAAAGATTTTTCTTTATTACTGTGTTCTCTTTCCCCTCTTTATAAAGTGTACAAAAGGAACAGAAGCACTATTAGCATGAATCAGCCAGTGGCGTTGGATGGGTTGTTCCCATAAGCCCAGAATGAGTTTCAGGGAAACGAATGTGAGGGGAAATTGGGAGCCTTTCCTACATCTTGCAGCACAAAATTCTGCAGTTTCATTGYCTTAATGACGATGACATCCTGGCCTCTCCCACCAGGTGTCACTGCGAAGTCACACAAGAGGATCTGCTGGTGATCACGMAAGACGCAGACAAAATGAAGATTAATAAGGCACAGAGTCGAGTCTGAAAGAAGAGCCCTGTTTTCCCTCCTCCTCCTGGCTCCCAGCCAAACAAGGAACACAGCAACACCACAGTGCATTAAGCTCAACAAAGCAGCATCAGTTTTAAAGGATGGCCGTGTAAAGCTCGTACTACACAGATTTAGATCTGTGCTGTGGGAGCTGGGGCTGGGGCTTGGCTGCCAGGAGTGGTTCCCTCTGATGCGAGGGTGAGGAGAGATCCAGATGAGATGTCACAGCCATGGTTTTGGRACAAAGTCTGGAATGGGGATTCTCACTTTGAGATCACCTTGAGATTTAGAGACTTCCAAATTTAGAGACAACCTCTGATCCTCTGACAGTGACATGAGATGAGGGAGTAACTCACATACATTTCTTACTTTTTAATTCAATTCTTACTTTTTAACTCACATTTAGGTTTTACCAAAGCCCTAATACCCCAAAATCCCACAGACCAAGCTGCAAAATAGTTCCGTTGTTTTTCTGGTTTCTAGCCTTATATCTGAGGACACATGCAGCGAACTCCTCATTTCACAGTTTATGCATGGCACAGGACCATCTACAGGTGACAATCTTCCTCCTCCCACAGCAGCACACACCGCTGTGTCACATCCTGCTCCCTCATGATTTCCAAGCGTGCACTCAGAGCATAAGTCCAGAAGTTAYCCACTTTTATCTGTGAGCACAGACTGCTCAAAGGAGACCACACCAGGGCTTTACAGCAGGGCAGCCCCCAGGAGATCCCTGTCCTGCTAAAGTGGACCCTGAATTATCCTGCTGGGGTGTTCCTGCTCTGGCAGCAATGTGCAAGGATGGAGGGAAGCCCTCCTGCCCCGTTCCCAGGAGTCAGCATCACACAATCCCCAAACCAACAAACTTCCAAACTGCAACACAGAGACACCTCAGCCTTCTCCTTGTCACTGAACAGAATCACAGAGGTGACCTCCATCAGAGTGCCTCRCTGCCACCCTTCCTCACAACCTCTGAACAGCCTCTCCAAGTGCTTGGTGGCAAATTGAGATAATTACACCATGACAGAATTAATTTCTCTAATTAATGCTTTAAAAAGTGTTTAAATGAAATGAATTTTACCTGCAATTTACTATTTAAATGTATGTTATTTTTAAGAAATTACTACTTGCATACACATCATATAAATACTTTTGTCCTACTGCTTTGGAAACCCTTTTTGCTAAAGCAGCACTTGCTTTAAAATTATCTGTAAGACTTATCAGTGCTAAAACATATTCTCAAACCAACAATGATAATACAGCAAACTGAAATAAAACCCACTCTTTGCTGCTGCTATGCATTTAAATGTGTAGCTGATTTCAGCTATGGAACTTTAAACTCTGTTTTATAGGATATYGCTCGATTTTAGTACAAGCATCTATCAGGCACAGCTCTGAAAATGTTAAGTCAGGCTATGAAAACATTGTCAATGCTTATTTTAGTAATAAACCCCATGTTTAATCTATGYTTTCATGTTACAGTAATCTATGTATCAATCCATAACCTTCCAGCTAAATGCACTAAGTAGATTAAGCTCTGATTGATTTGAAATGTTTTTCACTATATTATCAAAAGTCTACAGATCAGCATAAATACCTCAAAGAAATTTTCTTCTCCTCTGGCAGATTTACAAAAGCAGAGCTTAACTTGAATTGAAATGAACTTCTGCATTTTTCCAGGGCAAAAAGCCTGTCAAATTTACTCTAGACTGCTGTGCTCCCAGATTTAGGAAAAATCAGCGATGAATAGTACAGAGTATCTATTTTGTCGTGACTAAAGCAATGACATTGTGAAGAAAAGTGTCCCCTCCGGGTCTGCCGTCCACGTGAAGTGTCAGGAGCTGCCCCAAAGGGTGGCACTGCTGGGCTGCCATCTGCAGAGCTCTCCAGAAGGGGAGGGGGGGATTGTTGTTGGTGTGCTCTTGCTACGCAGATAAAAGTAGTTAAAAGTCATCTTCCTCAAATAGAAAACATTGAATTTTATTTTCTGTGCTGCATTCAGGGGAGGTGAGAAGCAGGTTGTGAGCTGTCACAGCAACCCAGCGGGCGTTGCGAAGAGGCTCTGCTGTCACTGCCAGGGGTCACAGAACTTCAGCAACAAAAAGAGCATGGGAGAGGAGAGGAGTGTGCTGAACTCTCAGTGCTCCTGATTCTCTCAGCTCCTTTGCAGACTATCTGCTGGAGCTGGCTGCACAGATGGAAGGAGATCTCTGCATATGCTCAGTGCTCACCCTGGTAGCTCACTGAGATGTCTGCAGCGCAAACAAACACGGGCCTGAGCATCCCAGCTTGGCTGGGGAGGTGGGGAAGGCATGGCTACACACCACAGAGGGCCCGGTTTGGGAGGAAAAACAGCCTTGAGGTGGTACATTTTGGTCTTTGCCAAGTTTTCAAGCGTTTCCAGTCAAGTGGGTTTGGATTTATAATGTTGTCCAAGTTTATCCCACTGAAGAGGTGGCATCGAAAAAAAAAGAGAGACTTTGGAAAAGCAAAGGTTCTGGTGAGAGTGTGTTGGCAGAGTATCCCAGGTTAAAGCTKCAGTCCCACTGACAACAACACCTGGATTCCCTGGGACTCCACTGGGCAGGTGTCACCCATCTCTCAGTTGTCATTATCCATTGACCCCCATGCAATATCCAACTTCTTCTGGATCCTGCTCCATCCATCCATGCACATGGACAGCCGGCATCTGAACACTGCAGAMCCATCCAACACCACGGCCCACAGCTTGGTCAAACAGCTGGCACAAGTCCTCAGTCCTGACACCAGTCCCAGGTTTACCTCCATGAGGATTGCAAAAGTGATAACAAGAGAAGGAGCTCAGCTCACACAGTTCAGCTTTGGATTTGATTCTGGATTCCTGTTACTCGGGAACTTTATAATCAGGTTTTCATGTGGGACCTTCCACACCTTGCTTGTGAAATAAGACAATTATTTAGTTCAATATAAACTGTATTTGGACACAAAATGACATTTCCAAACTCTGAYTTCTTCTAAACATAGTCCCAGTGAGCAGCAGGTTCAGTGGTCCCAATCTGCCTTGTGCCTCACATATTACAGACCATGGCTCGGGTTAACTCCATCACACATTCATTTCTTACCCTGGCACATTAACATAAAGTTAACAAGCAAATTCATTATAGAGGGCAAACCTGAAAGTCAATGTCAGCCAAGAAATTGCCTGAGCAATCCTGTAATTGAATAAAAATAYGTGTCAGCAAAACAAGTGTCATCCTGGGCGTGCTGGCGTGCTCTGAGTTCACCGGCGTGACAAACTCCTCTCAGCGTGGTGCTGGGTGAGAGTCTGAGGAGACCTGATGTACTAAAGGATGTTTATCAGCAGAATATGGGCGGTAGTAGTAGGCACACTTGACCTGCAGAGTCAAACAGGCCTGCCCACAACTTCACCAGCAAATTAATAAATAAAGGGAAGTGAAAGAAAATTAGCATTTCATAACCTCWTAAGACACTTCTCCACTTACAAAGTGCTTCGCAGCACAAGGTGGACATTTACTATGCAAGTATTACAGTACAAGTATTACGGTAGAAACACATATTTAAATATAAAAAATAATAAACCCCKATCAGATTTTCCCACTGATGTGTTTGATGCGTTTGTGCACTGATTTATGGGATCAGCTTCTCTGGGAGGGGCAAACCTTTTCATTTTAATTCCCACATTTTTTAATCCAACAACCCCAGTCTAGCTGTAATACAGAATAAATTAACCAGGGATTCCTGTTTTTACACCAATTATCTGTTAATGGCATTCTTCAACTTGTTCTATTAAACCTCAAGAAAACTGGGAGCAGCAAACAGGGCATACAGTTAATAGATACATCTGGAAACTTTCTCTCTGTAGAGGAACTCTCTTGGGACTGTGCTGGGACTTGCAGGAGAAGGTGTGACATTAGAGGGAAGCTGTGTCAMGGAAAGAGACACTGCCAGGTCAGAAAGCCAGGATCCTTGTGAGAAGGAACTGGTGGCAGCAGCATCAGTCAGCAACAGAGAGAGGGATGCATGTTTTGTGCCTGTTTTATTTATATAAATTCATATATATATGTATATGTATATGTATATATACATGTGTATGCATGTGTATGTAGCAATAAATATTAACATTTTTATTTTGATATATCAGCCTAAAAGCCTACACCAACCCCAAAAGAGCTGGGGTTGGGGGGATCCTTTCCTAAGCTAACGATTGCTTTTCCAGCAGCTGCTCACAGGCACCTCAATGGCCATTTGCCAGCTGAAAGGATCAAAGAAAAGCAGTGCTCCAGAGATGACCCTCCACCCTGTCAGCCCCCTTTTCACGGGAAAGAAGCCAATTACTGGAGTCTGCTTTTAGAAATTTTTTTAGGTGGAGAGATCTGGGCAGCTTCCAAGGCCCACCTAGTTCTGTGGAAAACAGCTAATCCAGTAAAATTGTTTCCTCGCTTTTCTCTTTAAAATAAAACCTCTTTCTCTCCCCATTTCTGTCCTTCTCTGTGATTTGAAAACTGGCACTGCTATGAGTGATWGCAGGTGCCATTAAATAATGAAGCAGTTCTGTTCATTAAAGCCCAGTGATTTATTACCTTTGGACWAAGGGAAAGAAAACAGCCTGAAAAGAGAATTCTTACATCATTTCACATCATTTTCAGTCCAGCACATCAGGCAACTGTTAGAACAGCAGATTTTCAGCTCTGTGGTCCACCAGTGCCCAGAAATGCAATGCTGGATTGTTGAATTCCAGCATGTTCTGTAATTTTAGAGTGTGACTTAAACTCATAACTAACTGCTGCMCTAAATGTCATGTCCTACCTTCATACAGCCAGTCGCTGAGCCCATTGAAAATAACACCTTCCTTTCCTGTGGAGACCACTCGGATGGCTTGTTTCCCCACATGGGCACAGTAATAGATGTTATTCTCAAAGATAAATATCTGATTTGAAGGGAAAAAAGAAAAARAAGAAAAAAGAGAACAGCATTAAGCAGTGGCTCCACATCAGAAAATGCTGCATTTTGCTTTCACAACAATTTGCAGTACAAAATCACACATCACAGTTTTATGGCATCTTTTGTCAAAAAAAAAGGATTTCCACAGCTTGTTTCCAATGCCATCAGCAAACAGAAAGATGCTCATTTACAACAAACTGAAGCTTTGGTGCTTTGATACAAGCTTTATTTCTCTCACCCTGTCCTCATTTCAGAAATTGAACAGTTCAGTTAGAGGGCATGAGATGAAGAATGCCATCACTCAGGATTTTGAATAAGTGGTATAGGACACAGCAGCAGTTTGCAGAGCTGATGCCCATGCTACGTGGTGACTGAGCTGACTACTGAAATGGCTTCTTGCTTGTTTCCAACTGCTCCTTAAACACAGCTGGCAATCTTTAAAACCAATCTGAATCTCATTTTTAATGCAGATCGAAGGAGACGACTCTTGCTGTTGGACAGGGGCAGTCAAAGTGACGGTACCACACTGGCCAAAGCAGAGACAGRTTGGTGTTTCAGCTGGGAAGCAGCAGCACGTGGGCCAAGGACCCAAAGGGTGAGCTGGACCTCCCACCCTACCCCAGTCCCCACCCAGGTCACCTTCCTACAGGGATCAGGGTGGGTGGGACAAAGGTATCCATGGGTATCACCTCCCTGCCAGGATGGGTGTGAAAGGAGTGAGAAGGGAGGGTCTTTACAGAGTCTGCTGTGAGATAGAAGAAAAAATGGGAAAGGATTTCCATAGGAATTCCACTG
>NW_026623372.1:111576-123108 GCF_030028575.1 Malurus melanocephalus | reverse complement strand
TCACTGGATTCAGGTGCTGAAAGATTGCATGATCAAAGGACCTCAGAGCTTCTGAGAAAGCCAAGGGCAGGCTCACATCAAGCATGGACATTAGGTACCTACGCCTGCCTCTGCAAACACCTGCTCGCACAGCTGGTGCTGTCTGTGGGAAAACAAATACATCTTGGAGAGGAATTTATAAACACAAARCTCTTATCAATCATARAAAATTCAATTCATGATTGTYAGGAAAGCARTCCAACATAAGACTCYCAAATAAGCCTTYTATTTTTTTCWTAAAGCMAWTTTTTTGAGAGTTGTTAGATCTACTGCTAAGAAATGTTCATATGAATCAGATTCTTTATTGACATGTTTAAATGCTGATCAGGAAGTAAAACTTTAGTCAGCCATTAATAAAAAAACATTGTTCCATGGCATCAGTCTTTATCATRTGGTTAAAAGCTTTGTTTTGTGTTTCTCTGTCATCAATAGCAGTTTCCGTCCCCTCATCCCAAAGTAAAAATGTTCTGRGTCAYAGAATGATAGAATSATAGAAYCTTAGAAKKACTKRTTTGGAAAAGACCTTTAATGTCTTCAAGTTCCTTTCCAACCCAAACSAYTCTATGATTTTAAGGTCACAGAGTTCAACCATTAACCCAGCACTACTGAKCCCAACACTAACCCATGTCCCTCWGTGCCACATGTGCACATCTTTTRAACACCTCCAGGGGCAGTGGCTTCCCCACTGCCATGGGCAGCCTGTCCAGGGTTTGGCAGCCCTTTCTGCGCAGGAATTGCTCTTAGAATCCAACCTAAAAGTCCCCTGCACAGTTGAGGCCATTTCCTCTTGTCCTACTAATTGCTCCTTGGGAAAACAGACCGACCCCCACCTGGCTACAGCCTCCTTTCTGGTGCTTACACAGGGCCAGAAGGGTTCCCCTGAGCCTCCTTCCCTCCAGGCTAAACACCCCCAGCTCCCTCAGCCAYTCCTCATAAGATTGGAGCTCCAGACCCTTCCCCAGTTCTGCTGCCCTTCTCTGGACAYGCTCCAGCACCTCAACRTTTTTCTTCTTGGGAAGGAATTGARCACAGGGTTTGAGCTGCAGCCGCACCAGTGCCCAATACAGGGGGACAATCCCTGCCCTGGTCCTGCTGGCCACAGCATTTCTCATACAGTCCAGGATGCCTTTGGCCTTCCTGGCCACCTGGGCACACCTGGCTCATTTCAGTTTCTGTCACCCCCAGGTTCTTTCCTGCAGGGCATCTTTCCTTTCTTTTCCTCTTTCCTCTGTCCCCAGCCTGTGGCACTGCCTGGGGTTGTTGTCACCCAAATGCAGGACCCGGCTCTTGGCCTTGTTGAATCTCACACCACTGGTCCTTTCTGTAGATGGTCACATTTGATGCCCTCCAGTGAACTGAGCCCTCTCCAGTTAGCCAGGATTGCCAGTAAATGGTGAAGTTGTCCCAGTGAGCACTTCTGCTYGCTCCCACAGGACCTTGGGGAGGATCCCATACAGTCCCACAGGCCTATGTGTGTCTAAGGGATGAGACAGGTCACTGACCCTTTCACCTTGGATCATGGGGCTTTATTCTGCTTCCCATCCCTGCCTTTAACATTTTTTTAAACTCTATTCAAGATGAAAAGATRTATCAGTAAGCTATTTAGACTGAAATGCAAGCTGTTAATATAATTTAGTAGACATATATGGATGGGGTTTTTTGTACTTGAAGATATTGGAATAAATGTTATGTATCTTTACCACGATACTAGAATGCAATTTCTCATATTATTAAAAGACAGAATTGTGAAAAATATTTGCTTTCATCTTCTGTTTCACATCCTATTACAGTATATGTTTCACCCRAAGATGAGCTGGAAAGATTCCAGAAGAAAGTATAGATCTTAATTTAATTTTGGCAGGAGTTATAGCAGGTTTGCCTAAAGGTAAAAATTATTACTGAAGCTGTAGCTTGCTCTTCTTCCTTTTAAACTAAGAAGAGTTTCATTCAATTAATAGGTTTTGAAAGCAAAAAATACATTGTGGGAGACACTACATTCTCTTTCCTAGCTTGAATTCTAGTAAGCAGAGGAGCCAGATAAAGGATTTCAAGTCAAGAATTTTATGTCTTAGCTAATCTGCATATGAAGAGGTGGTTGAAGTTTAAATGTGCATAAAAATTGTGAAGCCAAAGCAGACTAAGATACTCTGGGTCAAAAAAAAAAAAAAAAAAAAATCTCTGTGTTTGAGTACTGAACATGCTGGGGGTGCTTGGGTGAGAGCTCTTCTGTGACAGGCACACAATTAAGTGAATTTATTCAAGTGATGCAACCCTTGCCTTGCCCAGATTCTTCCAGCAAAATAAAGTCTGCAATATTTTGTACTATATTCAATGTTATATGAGTTTACAGGAAAAATAAAGAAAATGTTGTTGGATTGACAACCTGTTCCTACCCTTCCYTTTCTAAAGCATTGCAGTATTTCCCATCTTTACTGTTTGGTCTTTCAAAGCTTCATTGTACTCATCAGGCTATGTGAGATATCTGGTAGCTGCAGTGGAAAAATAATAYAGTGCTCTGACTTCAAACTGTCTCCCATATAATTCAGAGCCAAACTGCAGCACCTCATGGAGATTTGAAAATTATCCTCCTAACTACAGTGCCTTGTACCCTAAAAACGTCAACCATAATCAAGATAAAAGATAACTGAAGCAGCACAAGGGAGATTTCTGTGTAATGTATCTTATGAATTAGGAAAAAGCTTTTGGGCTTCTGTTATTCATCAAGAAARAAATGTGTTTGGATTACTTCACATCCCAGTTTAGAAACATATTTGAAGTTATTGTGAAATACCTGCATAATATTTTTTACTGTTTTGGTTTTATGGCATCAAAGCAGTGCTTTCTATCAAGCAATCAATCCTGTCAGCTAATTAGMGGTTAAGAAATTTTACTGAAGAAAAATAGGAAAAATATGTACAGACATCACTTTCACATTATTTTATGCCTGCTTTGCGTAGCACTCCTGGACAAATTTAAAATGATGATAGAAGGGATCAAGCTCAGATTTATGTCTTTCTGTGCAGGAGACAAAGAGCAGAGCCCAAATTTCTGGTGCCTTTTCTTCTGGGGYTCATATTTGAGCCAGACTTTACCCCAGATTTTCTTGCAATGTGTATGCCTTAAAATCCTACACTGAACACAACTAATGGCATGGAAAATCAACCTGTGCTAAGGCAGGAAGGTCCCTGTGTTGAATATCATGTCCATCTTCATCATGACCCATTCAATGCAGAGGAAAGAGAAGATATTYTGAAAGAAGAATGGGAACATCCATACAGAGGTTGAAGAAACAGAAMCTGTGAGCTCTACAGAATAAATAAGGGAGACCTAAGTTTTACAAGATAATGGACAGGACACAGAAAAAAAGAAAAAAACACATTTTCACCACTTTAATTCTCCATAACAACAGGCAAACCAATAAAACCTAGAATATTTTTTCTAATGAAATCAGAATTAACMCATGGAACTTCCTGCCACTGGATATAGCAGAAGACTTTCTGCTGGAAATTTTAACAGATGCCCAAAAGATTAAACACTTAACAAAAAAAAACCTGGAACATCTGAGGGGATTAAGATAAAGTTTGGAGTTTTTCAAATGCTTTCACTTAATCCCGGGATAATAAAAATCAATGGAGATTTTGCTATTGGGGCTCAGGATGTCACCTGAAACTTTCAGACATCGCCCCTTTAGCCTCAGGTACCAACACATCACTGACTCCTGTGGTCTGGGAAGAAATCTCTGCCTGTTTGCAACTGGTGTTAGCATTGATTATCTCAAACCATTTGACATCCTTGCATGACACAACTAAAGTTGGATAAAAAATGAGACTGATTGGACCGGAAGCCTGAGACAGGAAGAAAAGTCAAAGATTAAGTATTCAGTAAGATAAATTTATACACTAGGGTAAATATTTGATTTAACGACAAATTAAACTTAATTCACTTCAAACATCCAAGAGCTTTAATGACACTGATTGATTCAAGGAGGATTTGTTTAAAATGTTTTTGCAACTGCTTAAGGGCTTCTAAAATAATGTTGTCTACCAAACTGACCCTGAGTGGTATTCAGTAATTATTCTGCAGTAATTAAAATATTGGTACTTTTAAATGGATTAATTTACAGTTATTTTCAGGATTATAATGAAAGGCTTTTAAGACTTAAAAAAAAATACTTTAAGACTTAAAAAGTCACAGTGACCAACTATTTTCAGTAGGTAAATACTACATCTCCTTTTACAGTTGCTCAACCYACCTTCCTTCCAGCCAAAGAGGTGTGTGAAATTCCTATTTCTCCATACATCAAAGGAACATAAATTCATGTGCACTAATCTGCATTTTTACTGCTCCTATTTATTTTCCAAATGTAGGGTGGCGTTCTAAGTTTATGTTCTCTTTACCCCACAATTTCAAGCTTATAACTTGTCAACTGAATGAGCTGCATCACTCAAATTTAGCATAAAGTTAATGCCTGGATGCTCATTACTTTAAATTATCAGCACATTGAGAAGTGTAAATGTTCCCTACACATTAAAAGGCACCTTTCCACACTGCAAGGTGAGCCCACAGCATTTATCTGTGAGAGAACTGATAGCATGGAAAGGTTGGCTCTTTGACATGGAGAGTTTGATCAACAGGGACTGATCTTCATGTACAGACAGGCAYAAAGCCTTGCCTTGATYCTGTGTGCTGGGTTTGGCTGGGGTWGAGTTAATTTTCTTCCCAGTGGCTGGTGTGGGGCTGTGTTTTGGGTTTGTGCTGAGCATAGGGTTGATAACACAGAGATATTTTTGTTATTGATGAGCAGGGCTTGCACAGAGCCACGGATTTTTCTGCTTTTTGTGCTGCCACTCTGGCAAGGAGGCTGGGAGGAGACRCAGCCAGGACAGGTGACCCAAACACCCCAAGGGATACTCCAGACCCTGTGGCACCATGATCAGTACATAAAGTGGGAAGGAGTAAGGAGGAAGGGGGGGATTTTGGAGTGATGTAATTTGTCTTCACAAGTCACCGATATGCAGGATGGGGCCCTGCTCTCCTGGAGATGGCTGAACAGCTGCCCAACCATGGGAACCAGTGAATTAATTCTGTGTTTTCCTTTGCTTGTGTGCACAGTATTTGCTTTCCCTATTAAACTGTCTTTATCTCCACCCACGAGTGCTCTGACTTTTACTTTTCCAGATCTCTCCCTGATCCCACTGGAGTCAGCAGCTGTGTGGGGCTTGGCTGCTGGCTGGGGTTAAACCACAAAACCCTCCTTTAAATTCAAAATTAGCTCAAGCTTCCTTTGAGGGTGAAAAAGACCAGGGACAAAATGGAAGACATAGTAAGTGAGGCGATAGAACTACAAATCAACACTCTACTCCCTCCCCATCCAACATTATATACTTCATTGTTTCCCGTTTTTAATGGAAAACATACTTTTTATATTTTTCTCTTTCTGCTCTTTTGTTGAAAAACCAGTTTACCTGGGAGCATAGTCTGAATAATAAAAAAAGAAACAGAATCATTTTTAAAACTCTATGCATCTCTCAGAAATGCTTGTATTTATTTTGCAGAATCAGTAAGAAAAAAAATCTGTGAAAAGTGACAGACCTGCCACTGGTCAAAGCCGACCCCACCAGGGACACTGCTAGTGCATATGTATATTTATAAAAGGGTAAAAATTCTTGTTGTGTATGTATGTGAGAGGAGTGAGAAAATGTGAGAGAAACAGCGAGGCAGACACCGTGCTCAATAGAGAAGRAGGGGTGGGAAAGGAAGGTATGTTTAGTTTTGTTGCATTTCTCACTCTTCCAGCCTGTTACAACTAATGGAAAATTATTTAACTGATTTCCCCAAATCAAGATGGTAACTAGTGAGTGATCCCCTGTCCTTAACTCCACCCATGAGATTTTTACAGATGCCCAGTAGGGAAAGGGAGTGACAGAGCAGCTTCACGAGCCAACCACCACAATAATTCCACAAAGGGATTTAAAGTCCCTTTAATCAAGGATTTTTTTTGAAAACTTTTCAGCATAAGATATTTCCTTAGAATAGTCCAACTCCTATTCATTTTGTTTTGGGTATCAATGATAGGAATGTTTTGTGCTGAACTGTATATTAACTATCTACATATTTCTATGGGGTTATTCATCACACTGATCTGAAAGCCTCTGGAAAATACACAGATTTATCTTACCAATATGTTCAGGAAGTAGAAAAGTATTATGTCTTTATTTATATGCTAAGTAGCTGGCTGAGGTCTGTAACAGAGTCACAGCTTGTAAATGGGGTTTGGAAATATCACAAGTGGTTTTGATTGTGATCAAACCCTTCCTGGAAATGCACACAAAGACCTCTCCCTTCTCTCCACCATTTCTAATGCCCTGTAATTTCATCCAAATATTTTTGAGATATCCCTTCTTAAGCCAGTTTTGTTTTCATGCTGCCAGATGAAGCCTGGAAGCTGAGGATTGTGAAAATGAAAAGCTGCAAAGAGAGAGATTCCCTGCTGTTTGTTCAAGTTAAAACCTGTCTGTACCACACAGAATTAGCATGGGCCTGTCCTCTCCCATGTAGCATTTTGAAGCAGGTACAATAAYTGTGTTTTCATTTCGTGATATCAAGGAAGTGAAACGAGCATTGTGCTGGAAAGGTCTTGGCTTTTTGTAGTTATTGCTCTTACACCAACTTCAGCAGAAAAATGWGTGATCAATTCAAAATCAGCTCCAAAGCTTGTTGCTGATTGATTATGCATTATTTAATGTATACTCTGCCAATTTCTTCTTCTGAGCCTCATACAATGCAAACTTTGATGTTCAAATAGTTGTCATTAATGTATTCTGTCATTAGTGTTTTTCCTAATGCATATGATGTGATTACACTAACTCTTATCAGTTCTTCAAAAAGGGTAATAAAACCATAAACTGCTCCTCACCAGTGAGCTTGCATAATAAGATCAAGTATTTTAATTAGACTTTTCTTGTTGCCATTTAAATATAGTTTGATAGCAGGTGATAAAGAAGATAAAAGACAAAAAACTTCAGAATATTTTCATTCTCTCCATCAATTGATTCATGTTAATAATTTAGGAACAGACAGATAGCAATTATGATGGACGAGTGAGATAAAGAATTTTTAAATCAACTTTTTTTCTTCACAGAATGAAAATGTCRTTATTAAGACCACTGATGAAACAATGAAACCCTTCCATACAATCAGCATATTGCAGAGAATCACATCTTAATAAATAATTGACAGAAAAGGCTACAGTTTCAGTTTTTCAAGCCAGGGTTTATCTTTGTTTTAATTCAAAGTAAGAAGCTAACTCTTTAAGACACCAGGGATTTAGAAGACATAGCAGCTTCTGAAAATAGATAAAGCTTAGTTTAATTCAACATTACCTTGCTCAGACATAGGCAATGGTGAAGTTTGCATCAAAGTGAGCACTACACCTGTTTAAAATAATTCTTCAGGGAAGCTTCCAGAGCAGAGAAGCTGAAAAAACCTCAGGGGACCACTGAGGCAGGGAATACAGTAGTGCAGATTGATGCATGCAAGAATTGTGCTGATAGATGCACATATCAAAACCAAAACTCATGGCTTCTCACTGGGGWTGGAAGACTTGAACACATCTGATTCCAGAGGTGCAAAAGCTTAGCTGAATGGAAATCAATGCAATGAAAGGAAGTGCAACTGTTTGTGCAAGAGAAGCCACCAGAATTACTGTAAAATTCAAACAAAAAAGTCTGCTGCCTTCAGTGGCCTTGACTCTGCGTTTGGGAAAGGAAGTGCAGAAGAGTCATCACTAGTAACTTGTGAAACTCTCCTGATTTTAGCCATATAGCTTGGAAACTGCCAGTATACCTGCTAAAATAAACATTAGGAACTCAATTTTCCTTCCATCACGTGATCAACAAAGTGACTAAAACATCAGAGAGAATGKGAAAGCATTGCTTCATGTCTTCAAATAAAGAAACATTTCCTATGTCTGTGAACAGTGTGCAGAGCTCTAAAACAGTGTCTTAAGGGTTCCCAAGAGAGGATGTGGCTCTGCAGGCCTGGAGGTGACTTCCCCCTGCTGCTGGGGGAGGTGATCCTCTTGTAGGACATGGATATGGGTGGAGGAAGGAAAGGAGCAGTGGGAACATCTGWTACCATCAAGAAGAAGTAGATGTGCCCTTCTTCATAGAAATGAAAGAATTCACATTCAAATACCCTGATCCTCATGGGGGACCTTACCCTTTATCTCCTGAAGAGCCAACAATGTGAGCACAATCACCCAGGAGGTCTGTGGAGGGTGTTGAGACATTGTCCTGACACAGAGGATGAAGGAACTGACAAAGGGACACGCTCTGCTGGACTCAAACTTCCAAACAAGAAGAAATTGCAGAGGAAGGTGAAAGCTGGGAGCAGCAGAGGCTGTGAACACCATGAGGTGATGAAGTTCAGGATCACAAGAGGAAATAGGGCAAAAAAAGCATTAAACCCTGGAATACAGGAGAGCAGACTTCAGAAACTTGCTTGAAASTATTCCATTTGGATTCTCTCCTGAAAGTATCCCATTTGGATTTTCTCTTAGGAAATCAGTAAAATTTGTAAGATCTTKTTGGTTTAAAGGTCTTAAGAGACAATCCAAAACTGATAAAACTAACTCGAGATGAAGTCCCATATAATGGACTACAGGAGCAATGACAGATWTCTATGATATGGAGGCACATTCCTAAAAAGTTTCCTTTCATATTTGGTATACCAGAGATTTTTTTTTTTTTCCTCTTGATTCTCCCAGCTCAAGTCCTACAGTGGATTAATATTCTTCTCAGGTTTCTACAAGCTTTTTTACATTTTTGACATTGCATAGTTACAAATGCTGCGTATTTCCATTTGTATTCTGTGAGCAGGTTAGACTACAACACGTACAGATTCTAATCTCTGCCAAAGCACAGCCAAATAAACAATCATAATGATTCTGGAGATTTAAAAATATCTGTTTCAAGAAAACATGCTGTCCTATTTTCTGTTCTTTAGGGAAGAAAAGCAGGTTTATTTTACCTCAACAAGGAGAACCATGTCTTCTTGTTTTTCCTTGCCCTGTATTCTAATGGGGTTATTTTAATTTATAACTGCCTTGTTATATAAAAGAATGTAATAGTAAATGTACCATTTAGTATGGAACTCTGATTCTGCTTTTAAGTTCTGCTTGATGGATTATCTTGTATTCTATAACCTAATATCACTGATGGTTATGTAGGGCATCACTATAAATTAGATTATTTAATGTGAGATGATACAGTGTTTCATTTCAAATATTTCATTGCATTACAGAAAGAATACCTGACTAAGAAGAGCACAGATATTATTTGTGTCAACATAAAGAAACTGGCAATTGGGATTCAGGATTCATCCAGTGCACGTCCAACCTCGGACAGCGAACCAGGCAGTGCAAGATTCCTCTTTAATTAGAAGCTTGGTCATGGAAACACTCCACATCTATTTCAGCAGGTGAGGAGCACAGCTGGCAGGATTCAGGGGGAGTAGAGCCAGCAGGATTGTTCCTGAAGCTTTCTCATGTCTCTGATAAATGGCAGTTTCTGAGAAGGAGAGAGCAGCACCACAACCCAAACTGTCCCTTGGGTGGCACTGCTCGGTCCTGCTTGTGGCATCCCAATATCTGTCACTGCACCACACTCTCAGCAATGGCTGCTGTGATTCAAATTAAAAAAGTAACTCTTTTCACGGCACAAAACAGCAGCTTTCAAGAATACTTTTCGTGAGCACATATTTCAACCCACCAACCACTGTTTTGTAAGATGCCAGGAACTCTTATGCACAAAGAAGATACTTCTAGCAGTTAGATCTCTGAAATGAAAAATACCCTTAACAAAAAGAAATGTTCAATATCCATAAATCTCAACTGAAATGCAAGGTATTTCTGTAGTAGGAGGGAATTATTTCCAGTGGAACTGACCCAGTGCTGGAGTGGTTTACTGTGAGGAATATTGTACAGCAGCAAGTGAGGAAATGTAGTAATATATAAAGGAAGAGAATTCAGTACTTTCCTTGTAGAGGAACAAGATGGTGAGTTACTCTAAGCCAGTAAATCCATGGATATATGCATTTTGTGTAAGAACACACTCAGTTTCCTTAAAGCAGATTGTGAATGTCTGCAACATTTAATGCATGAATTCTCTAAGTCCGCTTTGAGGTAGGAATATATTGCTCTAACTTCACCAGAAAACAAAGTGACATAGAAGAAATCACAGAGGAAGCCTGTGGCAGTGTCTCATCCCCAGGGGAAACACTTGCACATCCTGTATCACATATTTGGGTCTAAGGGCAGTAACTTTTTGATTTATTGGTGAAACTTCTATGGCAAATAATCAATTTCATTTTTTTCCTCTGAAATCTTTCACACCCACAAAAAGAGCAACACCTTATTTAAAATAAAATCACCTATATCTTCTTTCAGTAGCATTTATTCCAGCACCTCAATTATCTTCAATATCTTGCTCTTTTGCCACTGATGAAAATGCAGTACCAAGGATGCCAGGAGGGGAAAAGATGTGACCATTTCTCAGCAAATAACGTAACATTGACTGTGCCAAAGCCTTYTTTTGGGGAACAGGGACCCAACACCAAGCCCAGAGGTTCCAAAGGAATGACAAGGATGTGAAAAGTTAAAAATAGGACACTGCTGCCACTGTAACCAAAGAGAGAGCATCAGAGGGAAAAAAGACCCAACAAACAAAACAAAACCTAAACACAACACTTTTCCAGTGGAATTATTTGAATAAAATGAGGGGAGAGTGGAAAGGAAATCCCCAACAGGAGCAACCAGATGGTCAGTGTATGTGTAATACCTCTTACCAACATTTCCCCCCAAAATACCAACATTTCCCCCAAAAATTTCRTGTTCTGACACTGGACAAGGGATGAGGAGGAGATGACTCATTATTATGCTGAAATTCTTGCTTTCCCAGAATGCAGGGACCATGTTAAAATCTGCCTGAATATTCTTCACCATGCTTAGATAGGGCTTACGCAGACATTGGGAATGGGGGGAGAGGGAGACAGGGCAGAGGTTTTCTTTCTTGCAACTAGCAAGATAAGCAAGCCAGAATAATTACATACAGCAGACCACAGCTAAATATTGATTCAGATGTCATTGCAAAAAAGAAAAGGTGAGAGAACAGCAGCTTGAAAATAATGATGCAAAAATCCATGAGAGAATGGTAGAGACAAATAGACCTACAGCAATTATCCACAGAGCAGTTCAAAAGCCCTGCTGGAATAGGAACAACAGCAGCTGATTCAGTGCCTCCTGTGAAAATGGTCCTCTCCCCTTGATATCTGTGCAGCCCTTGTGCCTGGAACTAAGCTGGCATGACAGGCACAAATTCATGCAAGGAAAAATCTTCTAATTAGAGGAGTCACTCCAGTTTAGTTCCAGGTGTCATCACTTAACCAGGCGGTATGTGTTTTGTGTTTTTTGTTTGTTGTTTTTTTTTTTTTTTT
>NW_026623372.1:108272-111473 GCF_030028575.1 Malurus melanocephalus | reverse complement strand
AGCGTTAAAAAAAAAAATAAGATAGATGAATAGGTTCTGGTCATGTGCAGCAGGACCTATCATTCAAATGTTTTATGTAATAAAAACATCCAATATTTTTCTTAACCATATTGCACTTTTTTAAACAGCAATATTTATGACAATAAGCTGTTTACCAGCAGCAGCATTCACTGTTTGAAGGCACCTGCAAACTGCTAACATGGCAGGGGCTGAAAGAGTCACTCCTTTTTTTTTCCTGGCATTTGCATTTCCCTGAAATAGAGATTCCTTATTGCATCTTCTGCTCCTGCTGTGAAACTTAACTTCTGTTACCTCAGAACCAATTATAAACTTGATTGCAGCACAATCTACAAGACTAAGAGTTAATTCCTGCTCCAAAAAGGGTTGACACTGAGGCTTATTGCCTATCAATGCAGGAAAAAAGCTGTTTTGACCCTTCTGTGGGGCTGCAGTAAGTGCAAGGGCATACAAAACTTCCAGCAACCCAAATCCACTTTCTGTATGTTTTTGGTACTTAAAGAAACAGTGCAAACAGTAACAGACTGACTGGTCAGGAGAACCTTAAAAAAATGTTTCTCTTTGTAGAAGAATAAATACTATGATCTATGAGAAAGAGTTCTCAGAATTATAACTGCTGCCTTTTGAGTTGTGCAGAAATTCTTCCCCCAGCATCGATGTGTCACCAGTACCCTTAATATCTGTCAGGACAGTTACAGATTCTGACTTTGAAAAAAAAGAAAATAGCAGCACAGCAGAAGTGCTCTGGCTTTTGAAACTGGAGTTTAACAGCTCCTGTGAGCTGTATTTAGTGCTGTCAAGGCAGACAAATATTCAGTGCATTTTATTAGAGCAGGCCTCCTGCTTCCTCCTTCCCTTTGGCACTTGGGCCCACRGATATTCCCAGCTTGTCCTTAATGCAAATATTTTGAGCCTGGATGTGCTCATTTTTGGATAACTTTGATAAAAGCCTCCTGAAAGCTTTGGGTTTATTGGATTCCTTGAGCACCTCAGTTACAGACCTGCCCTGAACAGTCTCTTACTCCTGAAGCCCTCCCTGACTGGGGCTGCCAAGCAAAGCAGCAAAGGAAAACCTCTTCACACTTCATTTACTTTTCTTGAAAATTAGRCGGGTCCAAGCCCATCAGCCACACAAGTTTCATGAAGCTGAGTTCAGGATCAAAGACACTCTCAACATTTTCTTAGATACTTTTGGGGCAAATGTAGCAGGGGAACATTACTCGGCATGTGGGCAGAGCCTTGGAACATGAGATGGAACACGATGAAACTGGTAAAACATTCCAATAAGATCAATTAGCAGAAGGTTTTAATTTTTTTGGTGGCAAATTCAGAAGTGGGTAGCTGTTGAGTCATAGATGGCATGATCAGAAAAAGATATTAAATCAAAGGAGTGAAGATTCTTGTGCAGATAAGCATACCCAGAACAGGACAAAGGTACAGCCTCATGCTTTTTTTTTGCAGTCCTGTCATGCCACCCACAGCCTCATATTGCTGGAAAGTATCACACAAACTGGGAATAGTACAGCCTGTTCGCTAAAAAAAACACCAAGCACCATGCTGAAGGCCAGTGGGCTGATGAAACTGAATACTAAGTGTGACTTTGGGCTGTCAGGTGCACCCTGGAAAGGATGGATTTTTCCCATAGGCATTTTGCATAGTCATTTACACMCACAAATAGTGAATATATCACACGGCTATTCCAAGTTAACAGTGTTTCTCCATTCTGTAAGGGCATAAATGATGACTCATGCTGCAGGACAAATGAGAGGAATGAGCCCTTTATTAACAGCCAGATTTAGGGAGTGTTTTCCCTCTTGCATGGAAATCAGTGGCTCTCTTTCTAATGACTCTGGAGCTCACATTGGTGAGGGCCCTGTTCCTGCAAAAGCTTTGTGAGACTTAATTTGTCAAGACTTTGGCTGAGATCAGAGAAAAACTGAAGCATTTTTTTGAGATGCCAGAAGTGAGAGCTTTTTTGCATTCTGATCTTCTGACAGATCCTCTCTGATCCAATACCTGCCTTTATTTAAACAGCTCAGTTGGCATGTGAGGCATTCTGCAGGCTAGTGAGAAGTCAGTAACCATGCTCTGAGGACTTAATCATCTAAAAATTGGCATATAATTTAATGAGAAAGGACAAAATAAAGCAAGATAAATAGAAAATTGCTCCTGGGAATATTCCACTATATTTTTAATCACAGAGAATGGAGATCGTTCGGGCTCYTTCTGTTTCAGATTTGTTTCTTTTTTTGAATGATTAGACATGCAAGAGAGAAAGAGGTCAGGCACAGCAACCCAAAGTTCCCCTAGGAAGGATGAAATAGAGGCTACAAAGAGAATAAAAATGTTGGAAYCAAGCCCTCTTACTCTCCTGCCCTGCCTCTCCTTTGTGTTGCCAAAAAAGAACAAACCAGGATATTTCAAGGGGAAGGCTTTTTTATTTCCTGAAAATTGGGGTATCTTCAAGGTGACACAAAACCCACTTGCCCTTCACTCCCAGCTTTCCTGGGAGATGCAGCATGGAATTGGATTGAGCCTGTGCCCAGAGAGCTGCTAGAACCAGGGCTGACACTCTTGGGTCCCTCGTTGCTGCTGTGGGGCCACCCTCAAACACACTCAGGAATCYCCTGGAACCAGGGGAGCTGACTTGCACTTCCCAGTTACTCCTTTCCCTCCCACTCGTCATGTTTTCCCTCTTTTTCCCACAAAACCACTCAATGTGCATTTAGTAGCCTATTCCTATTATCAAACTTTAGGAGACTTTAATTTTTCTCTGTCTTTGCATGTGATGTTGCTTCCACAGAAGGTGACACGAATTTTGCTGGCAATTATATTCTGAGTAACCCAATTAGTCCTGAAATACAGCACAGTGAATGTTGTACATTTCTCATTTACAGTGCTCATAGTCTATTTTTTATTTTAAAACTGGAATTCTGGAACTTCTCTGCTGATCATTAGATATAAAAAGATTATATTGATATATGTAAAAGCATGCTTATTTTATAAATTACAGCTATAATTTTGTTGCAAGGACTGGCAAAAAAAAGGGGAGAAAGGCACATACATTAGAAGTATGAAAAGATAATGCTTAAACTCCCAGTGAGTTTCTCCTCACCTACCCTGATTCTAAATGCAAGAACTGGGAATAGAACTCCATTATCAGCCAATAATTTTACATATTTG
>NW_026623372.1:61850-108012 GCF_030028575.1 Malurus melanocephalus | reverse complement strand
AAGAAAAGAAAAGAAAAGAAAAGAAAAGAAAAGAAAAGAAAAGAAAAGAAAAGAAAAGAAAAGAAAAGAAAAGAAAAGAAAAGAAAAGAAAAGAATGCAGAACAAATTTGCTGTAGCAAGATATTTCCAAGATTCATATAGAATGACTGTATCCACAGAACGAACATGTACAAAACTTGATGTCTTCAGGAATTCTTGGGGCTTTGAGTTTTTGCTGTAAATTTCGTAATCAAATATGGTGAAAATTGGTATCAGCTACTTCAGCATTCAATGATAAAGCTGGGAGTAAAGACRACTTTTCTTCTCCTGGACTATATATACTGTCCTGTTGTAGATATAATTTGTCTATTTTGATATGAATATTTTTCCTTTCTGTGTGGTTATTTTACACTGGTAGAGAAGGCAATGGAGGCAGCAAATTGGTCATCTTGAGCTCAGTGTAAGAGCTCATCAGATCTTCTTTCCAAGGTGGAAATTAGGTACACCCCTTTTGCTCGTTAAAATGAACACGGATGTGAGTCAGTAATGAGCTGTGACTCCAGGTGCYGAGGGCACACAAGTTCACAGCAGAACTCTGTTAAAGAAAGGAAAATTCACTTGTGTGCTGGAGAACATGACTAATGCAACTGACTTAGCTTTTGATTAGCAGATGGAGTTTTTGTTACACACTGTGGAACTCTGTTGGACTTAAAGCAGAGCTATTGAACAGTGAAGGAAAAAATGTTTTGGCTTTCTTTGCTATGTCCTAAAGGTATTCCCTACTCATGGAGGGGGGATTGGAACAGCATGATGTGTAAGGTCCCTTCTACCCCAAACCACTCTGTGGTTCTAGTTTTGAACATAAAGTGTTGTCAGCTGATTGCACATTATCATCAGTCAKCCAGAAGAGTGATGATGAGGTCCTGTTGGTCCTTCCCAAATGAATTTAAGGGAAAGAGCTGGGTCATGATGAGACCCCAGTCCCTGTGGATTGGTACAAACTGCTCAGCAGTGATCTGTAGGGCAGCAGAATGAGGAATTTGGCATGGCCCATGTTAGAGGATGAAAAATTTCATGTGCAATGAAAGCAAAGAGCTCCTCAGAATTCTGCATTGAGGTAAAGGCTGCTGCACCTCCTCTCTGATCAGATTTGAGGTCCATGACTCTCAAACACGATTTTCCTGATGGAGCAGAGGAAAGACTTTCCTATTCCTATATCTGTTATGTTTTCTCCAACCCGATTTTCAGACTGGCAATTATAATGGCTCCTACTGCTGTTTTTTGAATCACAGAATTTAAAACAATCTAGTTAAGGACATAGACAAACAGTCCCCAAGAGAGGACTGGAAACAAAAGACATATGCCAGATTTTGTCTTATAATGAGCTTTCAAAGCTCATTTCTTGGTTATAAAACTTCCACATCAGAAAAGACGTTACCACTTTTTCATTTCTTGTTACAGTAGAAAGAGAGTGTAATATGGAAAAAAATAATAATATTGGATTTGCACCAAGAAATGAAGCCAGGGGATCTGGCCAGGAAATACATGTTCTGAAAAATGGGCACGTCCAGGATGGCAGCGGCTGAGGGGTAAAATACCRGAGATTTTAAGATTGTTGCAGTATGAACAGCTCAATGGGAATCTCTGACAAGTGGTGTGATTGTTTTTTTTAAGCATCTCTGAAAACTTTCCAGGATACACTTCTGYCTATTTTGCAAACAACCACAGGGCAAATTCAGGGCAACTCTGTTCTAGAGAGAAGCATCCTCCAAATTGGGCTGCCAATATTAACATATCCCCAGTGCCAAGTTTGCAAGTCTGAAGATGCCCTTGTGAAGAAATTAGATGCTAAATAAATCAAACTGTCTATTATCTCCATAATCTGTCCTGTGTCCAACATTGGGAGAAACAGGTGCATCCTCTCAAAAAGCTTCCATAAATTGTTCTCTCTCTCTGCATTTTTAGACACGATTACTTTGCAGTGGATGGATGTATTTGGGCATTTTATAAATTATCTACATCACAGAACAATCCCCATAAAAATGCCAGAAGCTACCACACTGGTTTCAAGAAATTATTCAGAAAGGAATTATTATTTCTTWGCTTCCCAGCAATAGCAGCACAGTCTCTAAAAGCATTTGCACACTTGTCTTTTCTCTTACCAGCTGTTGCCCTTTTGGACCCCAACCAGCATACTGAAGCTTTGCATTGCTGACCTCAGGGGGATACAAATTCTGGGGATCCCTGTGAAAAGAGAAAAATAAGATTTCAGCTTCAGGAACGTCCTTGTTTAAGCTGCTGCACGCCTGCTTTGGAAACACACCGTGAACTTGTAGGATGACTTTCAGMCAGATTTCAGCAGATTTTTTAACAGTGAGGTGAACACTGTACCACTAGCAAGTGTTGGTAAGATCAAGCATTAAAATGACAATTTCTGTTTCTTATTAATAAGAATGTAAACATCTTAGTTCCACTGCTGACTTGCCTAAGCCTTAAGAACTAGTTCAATGTAACTGAACAAACAATGTAATTGTATTTATCAACACCTATGATGTCCACAAAGGACAAACAATAATTATATCTTTGAATCCTACTGCCACAAGAAAAATATAATTTCATCTCCTCACCCATGGCTTTTTTTGCCTCATAATTTTCTTTTGAACATGGTGGCAAAAAAGATTAGCAACTGTATGACAACTGATATAAAGCCTGGCTCAAAAGGAAAAAGCTCCTATTAATACCAAATATCTAATTTTTTAGAAAATAAAATCAAAATGCTTTTCTTGTTCTTTCATCCATTACCTTCATTTTGTAGAAGAACATAAGTGGCACACAGCAAATGCAGTACAGAAAAAGGAGGCTTTTTTTGGTAAATGTCAAAGCAGCATAATGTCATTTCATCCCAGCACAGATAGCATTTTCTAAACTGTATTTATACTCAGCAAAAATAATTACATTACATATTCTGAAGTCACATTGCTACAACCCTGTGTATTGTAATATCCTAAAAACAAGAATGATAATAAAGCCTGTATAAAATATGTCTCATTAGAAGATCTCAAACTGCTTGAAAAAATATTATCATCACTGGTCTACAGACAGGAATAATAAGGCAATTTGAGGCCAACATCACCAAAAACCAGACAAAAGAGCCAAATCCTGCCTGGCCTTTAAGCAAAAGGCCTTCTGGAACAATGTTTTCCAGTGTTTTCCAGAACAGAACAAAACTGTATTGAATAATTAGACACGAAGTGAATTCTCTTTATTGTCTGTTTTGGGACCTGGTGCAGCACCAGAGTTTCACTCCAGCTCTGCTCTGCCAGGCAGGAAATCCCTGAGCTGCACATTCCCCCTGCCCTGGTGCTGCTGCAGCAAGGCCAAACACAGGAAGGGAAATGCTCAGAACAGATTTTGTGCAATCTTTCCTCCGTGAAAAAACTGTCATTTCCTGTGACCTGCTCAAAGGCCAGCTGGAAGCAGAGCAGACCCAAGGTGAGGACCCTGATGACCACAGTTTGGCCCTTCCATTATTCCTGCAGCTGGAAACCCTCCAGTAAAGCTGATAGGTTTCATGGAGATGGGATGAACTGGGAATGGGGGGGGCAAGAGTGGATTGTTGAGGCACTGACACTTCCAAATCTGAGTGTATTGTAGGGTGCCCAGATAGCTTTTGGCTCWACTGGCAAAATATCATCCACAGCTGCTGCCTGTAAAAATGTATCTTTTCTTASATTTTTTATCCAGATGGTGTATTTGTGAGCAGCCTAAAGTCATTTTTATAAGGTATGGATAAGAGAACACTTACTGCTCATATTGAGAGCAGCCACAAAATTCCTTTTCCTGTAAAAAAAAAATGAGCCATACAACTTGTTCTGGGTCTTTTCAAGCTCGTATGCATTAGCTACTTAGGTTTCCAGTCAGCTATACCTGTTAGGAATCAATCTCTCTGGTTAGCTACCTTGATTATCTTAACAGAGAGTAGCCTCTGAGGGTAGAAGGAAAAGAGAAAAACAGTAAATCAAATCAAAACTCCTTTTGGGAGAAAAAAATAGCACTTCACTGTTTGTCAAATGAACTATCTAGTTCTTGGGTTATTTTACCCATGGTGAGAAGAAGAGCTAGACATTACAAATAGAGAAGGAAATACCATCCCTAAATAAACAGATGATACAAATTGCAAGAATTTAAAGCTGTAATGCTTCAGACAACACAGGTAGAGCTAAGGGACAGACATGCCAATTACAGCAAATAATTCAGACAAGCCCTGTCAGTTCTGTTCACTGCGTCATCTCTCAGAAGAGGAAAACTCTAATGCAATGAGAAATGCTGCCTAAACCAGCTTTGGTAGTTGATAAAGCAGGAGGAGAAGCAAAGAGATGTGCTGCAGACCAAAAAAAAAGCAAAGTCATTTTCCCTTTCTTGGGCATGGCCAAGGAAAAACAGAATTGCATCTTCTGAGTTCTTTCTGAAGTTGTTTGGCATGGCTGGGAAACTTCTTTTGTAGCAAAATCTTGTTTGCATCAATCCTCTTGCTGTGAGTTATTTCTTTCTACCACAGGCTATGAAAGATACTAGCTTTCCYCCACAAATGCTCCCAAGAGATGCACATAAGCATCTTGGTATTTTTTGGCTTGTTCCTCATCTTTTGAAGAGAATCTTCTTCCCTGAAGTAGCCACACTCATTCACCTGCCTGCAGCAAAGTCCAGTGTCACGGGCAAAGGGGGTGGGAAGATATCCCTCCTCACCAAGCCTGATCCACCAGGCTTCAAGGAAACTGCAGGAATTACCTGGAGTTGTGCTGCATGAACAGTGGCCAGGGGAAACTGAGCTGCCAGTGAGCCCAAGGGTGGCTCCAAGAAAATGGAGATCACTTCCTTGTGAAGCTCACTGTGAAAGAACAGATTGCCATGCATTAATTTGGGGTATGATGAATAGTCCATGGTGGAATGTGCACAGACTCCTGTCCTGGAAGCCCCAAGCAACCCCTTTAAAAACCCATTATCAACCACTCACAGATTGCTTTGGGTTGGAAAGGACCTTCAAGATCCTCTCATTCCAAGCCCCTGCCATGGTCAGGGATGTTTCCCACTAGACCAGGCTGCTCCAAGCCCCACCCAACAGGGCCTTGAACATTTCCAGGGATGGGGTATCCACAACTTCTCTGGGCAAATGATACCCTAACCAATTATACCTTAACRTCTCTGAGCGGTTATATCACCTAGATGGAGCAGGAGGAGGAGGAAGAGTTATCTACACACCTGCCCTGGGCAGAATGGCCACAACTCTTTAATACTCCCTTTGAGAAAGCTCTTAGTGATCCTCAAACTGAAAAAAAACCTTTCAGAGAGCATTTATTAAACACRTTTCCAATTATCTCGTGTTACTCTGGACCTTTAACTCTCTTTTGTTGAATTCTCGTAAGGAGAAGAGTGTCCCAAATCTCACCTGTGTCCCAGGAGCACTCATCCATTTTACAGCTGTTGCATAAATGGGTTTTCATGCCAGTCAGCTCCTTCTGGGAAGCATGTTGTTCCTATTAGGCCATAGCCCTCCACAGCTACATTCTTTCTTCTCCTTCAAACCCTGCTTAAAACTCCTCAGGATTTTTTTCCCTGAATCAATCAATATTATGGGTCATCTCAGCCTCTCCAAAGAGCCAGTGCTCCTTACAGACCCTCGTAATTAGGGCTTGTTTGGATTTGAGCCTGTCCCTTGTGAGCTCGTTTGTGCAGGATGCTGGCTTGGAAATGGGCAATTCTGAGGGCAGTCTGAACATCTCTGGCTCCTGCTTTGGATGAAGAAGCAGCTTCATTGCATCCTTACAGTATTTTCACTGTTTCCTCACAAAAAGGAAGCTTAATCTTAATTTCCAGCCAAAGAAATGGCAAAGCCTTATTAAACGGTTGCCATTATTTCCTTCATCTATCAAAATGATTGAWCTTATGGCCTGGGAAAGAAGGGAATAATACCTTTTAGGCCAGACAGAAGATGGAGCAGGTGCTACATAAACTCTTCCACATCAAAATGACATTGTCTGGACCAGATCCTGTTACACTGCTTTGGACACAGGAGTGACTTCAGCACCATGTCCAAAAAAACATTACTGAAGTAATAAATTGAGGAATTTGCTCATTTATGTGATGTTTTTTGCCAAAAAGCCTCCCCTCAAAATTTTCAAACCAGGGAAGTTCCTGAGTGCAAACAGACTGCTGTCTGCCAAGTCATCCTTGCTTGCAACTGAGCTCAGAGCAAGAATGTAGAATAAACAAACTAATGAATCTTCTGTTACCTGCATTTGACTTTAAAAATTACTGTGATTAATGAGGAACTTGTTTGAAAGAGTTTGTACTGTTTTTTTCTGATTTTTTTTATACCTGTGCTACCTCTTCTGCCATTTTTCCCTAAGGAAGGCAAATTTGCCTCAGAGACTTCATGGCATTGATTCTTCTTCTGAGCATAAACATGACTAAGTCTTCTATATAAAGTCCTTCAAAAGCAACTTAAAAATACCCAGAAATTTTCCACTGTAATTGGGGGAGTGGCTCCCTTTACTTCAAGAAGAATATTTTACAATGCCAGACTGAAAAGTCTGAAACTGATAAAAGGGGATGGCATAGGCTGCTCTTCTAAGCTTTGTTCTCATGACTCAATTTTATTTATTATTTTAAAATACAGAACAACAGGACTGGGCTAGGAATTGTTTGAATATTCTGCCACTGTGAAGAAAAATGCAACAATTTGCACCAAAGGCTGCTTGGGTATGCCCATCCTCTAAAGAAATAACAGAAACTATGTGTATGAGCTTTACTGGGAAAAGATTTGAACCACCTTGCTTCACTATGTCATAATTTTGGGAAACAGTTCCTCTGTAATTAGTATGTTAAGATGTCAGTAGTTTATAAAAGCTGAAGAAATAAGAACAGCTACAAAACATGTAGGGGAGGCAAAAATATCCCCTCTTGCATTCTGCATCAAGCCAGCACTGAATATTTTGAAAGACAACAGTCCTAAGGACATCAGCTCACAGTACTTCCAGCATTTTTTATGGTTAACTGTAAAAAACTATCTACCTATCTAAACTATCGTCTCAGCACCAGAACTCAATGTCTTCACATCTACTTCTAATAACATAAAATTGGACAGCAGCTAAGACAGATTTCTTCTTCTTTAGAAAGAAGGAAAGAAAATAGAGAATAAAATAGAGAATAAAGCCGGAAAGGCAATAAAGAACTGGAAACTCCTTAATTTTGAAGAGTTTTTGATGCATGATGAGGGGAAAAAAAGTAAACTGGAGGAAATTTGCAAAACCAAATAAAAGTATGTAAAACACACAAGTTAATTAATAAATGTACAAAGAACCATAGATAGGGACATGGAGGAAGAGGGAAAGATTTCTAAGAGGCAGGAACGCAATTTCTTGAGTAGCAAACACACAATTTTAATGAGTTGTTTTTAATGACTTGACACAATTAAATTACTTGTTTACTYCAGAATTCACCAAGGAGAAGAGAAGACAGGTGCCATTAAGAAAATTTCTCCCCAGGAGATACAGAGCCCTGCTGAGACTCGCAGCGAGATAGAATAAAATATCATACAAATGGGAATAAAGACTTGCCAGAACAGATAATCAAGAAATCAAACTGTTAGAAGATGCAACGAAAAGAACCCTCCTGGAATTCTAATAAAAGTGCTTAATTAGATGGGAAAGGCTCTTCCATTCATCTAGGCTCATCCACTATTAAATATTTAATTCACACACTCACACATACACATCGTTTCCTTGCAGCACTTATCAATGAACAAAAGTAGAAGGAYGTGATGAAAGCAATTTGAATTCACTAATTTCAGCTGCAGATGCACATCAGTTCATTCAGCCATTCTTAAAACCATCAGCTCACCATACATTTTTCCCAAGATTAATGAATTCCATGGATTTAGAGTATAAAATGCAAGGGAATCTGAAAGATTTGTCTCTAATTTAGCAATTCCTTTGGATTCAGGCCAACAGTGTGAGCGCAGAAGTCTTTTTTATTACAGTCTGCCTGTGTCTCTAACCATCCACCAATGTAATATTTGGTACTCAACCTGCAAGACTTTTTTATTATTTTATTAATTTTTATTTAATATAAATTTTTTTATTAATTTTTATTATTTTACTAATACCACCTTAAAATCATAGAAACATGGAATGGTTTGGGTTGGATGGGACTTTAAGTATCATCGAGTTCCAACATCCTGCCATGGACAAAGACGCAAAAATCAATCACTTGACAGAAAAGGAGCCACCAACTTCCCTCGGTAGTGGTGCAAAATGATGGCTTGCCTTTCTGGTCTAAAAAATTSATTTAAAAGTGCATCAGAGACTGGTGCACAGCTCTGGGTTGCAGTGATRCAGGCTGGAGGACTGCACCACATTGCATTTCCCCAAGTAAGCAAACAGTGGGAATGGACCTTGAATACTGGTAACACTACTTTTAAAATGATGACATTATCATGTTTCTTGTGTGACCCCTCTAAATCATAGTAGACAAAGTGAATTTTTGCTGTATTTTTWAAAAGAACTTTTGTTCCTGGAGTCATATTTTGTCTCCTAAGGMGACAATGAGGGGCGATAGCACTCAGGTGATAAACGCAACCACTTAAAAGCAATTTTCTCTTACTCATGTAATTTTCTTTTATGCTACAGAGCCTTCTCAGGCAGCTCTGACCTCAGTGCTACTCAAGGCATGAGGTAAGGCACTGGATTTATCAGGGTTTYGCCAGTATTTATCTACAAAAGAGACATGAAAAAATGAAAATCTAAACTTGAATGCTGTTGAGAAGGCTAGTCAGAACTGCAGGTAGCCAAAGATCAGCTATGCAAAATATGGGGAAAAAATGCAGGTTGAAGAGAAGAAACTTGGCAAGCACTGARATGTTTAAGAATGAACTGGGAAGATCTTCCCAGTAATGAGCCTGGGTTGCACATGGTTCTCCTGATCTACAGGAAAGGATGTTGGTGATGAAACCTGAGCATTTTCCACCCARCTGACCTTGTCTGACTTTCAAACACTAATAAAAATATGGCACCGTGGTGTGAAGCCTGCAGAGAGCAATATGGGATTATTAGCACATAAAATGAGATACTGAAATGATCTCCTACCACCAGAGACAGCAGAAGAGCCTCGTTAAAACAAGACTTCACTGGCTGTTAGGTCACACTTCTAATTGGGCAAGAGATTGATTCTTGGGCTTGTRCTCTAAAATAATTTAACTGTCTGTGTTACTTGGTTTGAAACCAAACTAGAATGACTCACTGTTCTCTGTTTTCTTTGCAAATGGCTTTGAGCAAATCTCATTTCTTCTCATGTCAACAGGATAAGGAGATCTAGGAGGTTTCTGAGTGGGTTCTCAGGAGTGTTGAAATGTCCTTCTGAACAGCCTCACCCCACACAGACTRTGTCAGCATTGGTTTAAATCAACCAGGCATACACTTAGTTGTGCCATTATTTCCATTTCCTATCAACAGTGATATGGTAATTTTTAAACAACACCACAATTGGCCTGATTTCAGGTACWGTTTAAAAGTAAATTAAATTTACTTTGGCAAATTACTCTCCTTTGATTCAAAGGACAAAACAGCCACTCTAGCTCTGCACTTCTACCCCATAACAGAGATGTACAAACCTGAAGTACACAAGAGRGAATGCTTGCATTTAGAAGGGGGTATAAAATTTGCCTTCAGGSCTCTGCATTTGGAAGATCTTTCCACTCCTCTTATCTCTTTCTCATGTGTGACACGGGAAAGCAACTTTTTCTAGTCCTGTCTTATCTCCTCAAATTTGTAGTGGAGCAGGCAGTAAATGTCAGGGTCAGAGGTGAAGAGGCATCAGGGCTAGAGTGACAGGGTTTGGGCTATCAGGGCTAGAGTGACACAGTTTGAGCCATCAGCCAGATATTTTATCACCTTTGCCRTAAGACCTTCTCAGTGGTTACTGTACCGAGGAAAATACTGGCTGCAGCATCTCTTCACCACGCAGAGGTCCTCTCTCGCATCCAAAAATATCCTCACACCTTTCTTCCCCCTATGTTTTGAGCTCCCCAGGGATTTAGGATGCCCATTTAGGGATAACAAGGTGTTTTTGACTACTAAATGTGGTTAATGACTATCTGTCAGAGGGCTACATGTCTCCACAKTCCCACAGCAGCAGAGCAAAAACAGCTCTCCTGGGGAAACCTGTGTTTCTTGTTCCTGTCCTAGTGGAAACCCCAGAACCTTGAACTTTAGGGTGAAAATGCAAACAAAAATTCCTGATTCCCACCATGAAAATCCACTTAAAATTTTATTCCTGCGAAGGTGATGCATGGAAGCAACAATTGCACAGGCTGTGGTTAGACAGTGCTATGCACCATCATTTTATACATTCTCTTTCATCCACCTCTATTTCCATTTTCTGTCAAAACTSTGCTCTAACTCAGCCCTGTTGAGTATGAAAAAGGAGGAATACCCATGCCAAGGAGCTGATTTTTGGTGGTGGCAGTGTCAGGAAGCATGTGTGCCCTCCGGCAGAGACTGTGGCTTGGAGGCTGCCCACAGCCTGGGTTCATTCATCCTGAGGCACTGAAACATTTCCAAATTCCCCCCAGTGAAGTACATTTTATTCAAGAGTTAGACTTTAATAGGAACCCTGCCTCCATTTCAGGGGGTGCTGTCTCAGAAAAACACAATGGGAGAGTTTGCTTCAAACCTTTCTGRTTTTTTTTTCCCCCTGATGAGCCATAAGCTTTGACCTTTTCTGTAACATAAGGAGGTTGGTTGCTGGGCTTTTCTCTGCTAAAGTGCTAACATTTGTGTCTAACTATTAATTACCCAAGTTATTATTTTTTTTTAAGTCATTACTCTAAYTTTTAATATCAAATCTTCCCCTCAGGGGACCATTCGTTATTATTGTTGCTGTGCACGGTTTCTAAGGTGTCCTCCCACATCACAACTTATTCTGGAAGAAAGAAGCATGTGGTAGGAATTGCTTTGCCTACACAAGAAAGGAATATTTCACATTAAAAAGAAATTTTAAAAAATGCTATGCAGTGACCAACATGGGTGAGCAATTGGCAAATCCCCTGAGGAAATGATAAGGTGTTGAGCTGCTAAAGTGGATTTCCTCCCACCAGCACAGCCAAGAGCCCTGCCTGAAGTGCCTTAGCTGCTTTCAACTTGCCACACAGCTTGGGAGTGAGTGATGCTCAAATAGTGGCTTTGCTTAATGAAATGCTGGTTCTTTCTTTTCAGCGAGGCACAAAATGTATTCACCAGCAATAAGCTGGTGTGTGATTTAACCACTGTTGCAGTGATTTACAGAGTGTTTAATTCAGAAGATTATAAAAAGCAAGAAGCCAAACGGCTCCATCAGGGMTTGAGCCAAATGCCAGCAAACTAGGATGAAAAATTCCTGTCCACTTCAAAGGATGTGAGGTCAAGCTCTGTGATCAAGCTACCAAATGTAACCATTCCAGGGGCCAGTCTTCTGTTGTCAAAATGCAACTGAAAAAGCATCTGACATCATGAGGTTGTTCTTATTTATGGTCTGGCATAAAAGCCACCACACTGTGCAGAAGTGACTTAATTAAGTATATAAACTATCTCAAAATGTGATAAAATCTATAGAATGATAATCCTTRGAGAGGGAGGAGAGAGAAGGACTAGCAATAGCAGACTGTTCATGAACTGCAGAACACGTTTTTTTACTTATTTAACAAATTTCACATTTTCATTTGGTTTTACATACCTTTTCATAAAGATTTTATTTCAACCTCTACAGATCATTCTTGGAGGAAAATATTCAGCTCCTCTAAGTAAAATTTAATTAGCTGAAAACGGATTTTATTAAATACTCTGCTTTTTCCTCTTAAAATAAAATGTGGGCACTAGTAAAAGTTTATAAATGTTAAAAAGCAATATTGTGCARCAGCCTGTACAATAATTATTGCATATTGTCTCCATTGGGTAGGCACAATTTCTCTCCTTGCTTTGCAGGTGGGGACACTGAGGCACAGGACTTTTTAATCCTATAGAGCTGAATGCATAACAGGCCTGATCAAAATAGGATAGGTCTTGGTCAAATGGGCAGGTGTGTGAAGTAGATTCAGTTTGCTGAAGTTCTTTTATTTATGACTTTAACTAGTGAAACGTAATTTCCTTTTACTGCAAACGTGGAAAGGGAACATGTGCAAGGGAAAACTTGTCTTTCTAAATATGCAGAAGAATATGTACAAAACCGATTTCTTTTCTAATTAACTTTAAAGTCCATTTCTTTCCTGCCAGTGGGGAAAAAAAAAAAAAAAAAGAAAAAAGAAAGCAGCAGGAAGAATAGTGAGAGAGCTCTGCAGAGAGATCTATAGACATCTCTTTGAAATTTTACCCACAGTGAAACACTGGCTCAGTTCCTCTCCCTGTTATCACTTCTGTGGTTCTCCAGCACGTTTTGTGCACTCACTCCACTCCCAGGAMTTCTCTTGAAGTTACTGGGGCTCAGCGTGGGGCACTCGTGCAGGATTTCACAGACCCTGGCAGTGCAGCCAGGGAGAGCTGAACTCAGCTCCAGGAGTGCTCCTGTTGTGTTCTTACCATGTTCCTCTGAGTACAACAAATTCTGCTTAGGCGTAACTGTGCACAATTYTCTCCTCATATGCAAAATCAGTGAGGAGTGGGAATAACTTTTGATTTTYTTATTTTATTTTATTTTTTACCCTGATTCTGGTAAGAACATTTGGAATCTGCCACTGACACCCCAGCTGGATGCACTGATGCCCTGCTAAGAGCTCCTGTGAGGGGCTCAACACCAATCCCTTCCATTTGGTTGTGTCCAGAGGAAAATGGTTCATGCAGAACCGGGTGAGCACTAGGAGGTCAAAGAAACAGACCTGCTTTATGCTGGGCTTTATTTYGGGGAATGCAAACACAACTGGAAAAAAATGGTAACATTCCTGCTGGCCACAGCACAAGATTAAATATAGAAATACCCCCTTGGATATGTCTCCAAAATTAGGTCCTAGGACCTGCAGTGCCAGATCAAAACTGTGGTCCAGCAGCACTCACTGGTGCGAAAACAACTTAATACTGGTGAGGGAAATCCTGCAGCAAGGTGAGGGAAACACTCTGGTCAGTCCCAGCCTGACCACAGAAACTCTGAAGTTTTTCCCCTTATTTCAATGAAGGATATGAACGACTACGATAATTCATATTGGACTCAGTMAGAGAAACATTATTAAACCTACAAAAAAAACCCAAACTATTTTCAGTGCCTGGTTTTCACAAGTAGGCTAAATTTTTATTTTCCAGAATTAGGRCAAATAACATTAGGAAATAGGTGCTTATGGTATTGGAGTCCCGCTTTTCCCCAGCACCTTGCAGAGCTCCCYGTTCCACATCTGGACCTGCAGCTGCTATCGCAGCACCCATAAATCACAACCAGTTGGCAACTGCAATGCAGCAAGTGCAGCTGTGGGGATGTGAGAAGAGCCTTGCAAAAATATTTATAGGGGAGCCAGCTGCGAGCAGCTCTCGGCAGATCCATCTCTCGGCAGCAGCGCTCGGAGAAAGGGGAGCAGATGGGACAGGACGGGGATGCGATCCCAGGGAACGCGGGGATGGTTCCACTAGATGGCACCCGGCGCCAGCATCGCGGCTTTGGGCGAGCAGCAGCCGGGAAAGAGGGGATCCCAAAGAAAGCTGGATGGAACAAAACCCCACGCGCACCTCCGCCCGGGAAAATGGGAACTGCATCTCAGCCGCTCCCCCTGTGGAAAGCATAAAYCAAGGACCACTGAAAGCAGAAGGAAAATGAGTAAAACCTGTGGGGCTTTCAACCCTGAGTTTACCAAGAGGCTGTGAGAAAGCTGAAGTAACAACGAGGGAGACACTAAATCTGTGTGATCTTTTTCTTCTACCTAGTTTTAATTATTAAATCAGATCCTTTGAATCTATGTCATTAGTTGTCCTATTGATACTCAATGTGGGGAGTTTACTTTGACAACAGCTCTTGTGGAAAAATGTTGCAGTCCTGCAAAAAATACCATTTGGGAACATACRTACGTAAGGACATGCCCGAACCAGTTTGTCAGACTTACTGGGAGCTCAAAATGAAATCTGCAAAACATTGTTATGGACTCCTTTTGACTTCAGGCACAGCCTGAATCTGGAGAGCCTGCAGAATGTGGCAAAAACAATTAGAAATTTCCCTCTAAAGAACAATTTATGCTGGCAGATTAATGCCATGTTATTTAAAAAGTGATGCCAGAGATTAGATAATTGGCTTCCTTATTAGTTAGCCTCAGCAGGAGAGTAGCGAGGGCATGAGTGGGTGCAAATCCTAAATTGCCTGGTGAGGCAGATCATGGCTGAGCATGGGGAACAGGATGGAGAGAGAGCACAGGGAAAGTGGCACTGCACAGCCTGCTTCCAGGGATGCCAGTCTGGTGAGCAGGAGGGACACTCTGGAGGGCAGTGAGTTTGTTCCTCAGCAGCCACAGCCTCGGCTGCTGAGCTGGAACGATGCTGAGGGCCAYGGGCACACACTGACAGGGTGTAAAGCTGTGCCTGCTTGCACAAGGGGATTAATGCATTAAAACTGTTTGTAAAGATGGCAAAGGGGCTGTGGCTCAGTGCAGAATTTTGTGATGCCTGCTGTTGTCAGGTGGAGGGCAAGGATGGCTGCTTGTGGACAGCAAATTTCTTCATCACCAAAGAATTTGGAATATCAAACTGAACTGAACCTGTTGCTGTGTCTGTGTTTGGTCCTGCCCTCAGCAACCTTCCTCCTCACATATCCATCAGAGCAATATTCCTGTGTTAAGTATCAAATACWGGGGGAAGAGATTTTCTACCCCTTCATCCAACTTTCACCACCTGTTACACCCTGTTCACCTCCCAGACCTGTCCTCTCTGTTTGTGCTCCACCCTAAAATACACACAGACCTCCACAGGAACGATAAATGTCCACATTCCAGGGAAATGGAAATATGCTGCCCTTTCCACCATTCACATGCATCATGATCACCCGAAAGATCTGTGAAATTGTCACTGCACAGTGTGGTTGACAATGCCTGTGCAAAGCTTAAATTTTATAAACCACACCTGCACCAGGATGAGGTTCAGGGATCCTTCCAGCCCTCCTGCAGCTCATGATCTCCTGATCCATCACCACAGCATGCTGTGGGGACACCAATGCCTGACACACCTTCTGGTGTACTCTCACTTTCCAGATCTCCCCCTCATGCTGGAAACTTCTCTTCTGATACATCTCAACCTTCAGTTTCCTGCACGACTGCCCAACCAAACACGTGCATAGTAAAGTTGAAGCTGGGGGGAACTAGGAGCTGGTTGTCAGGGACAAAGAAAGATCATGCAGTAGCAGAAAACTGCCTGGACCACTGTATTGCTTTGGGGTTTTTTTTTTTTGCATTTCTAATACATGTTATGCATGATACACTGTTTTTTTTTTTTCCACCTTTGTTTTGTCTGGAGTAGAACTGCGCTGTCAGTCAAGTCTTTTTTTGCTCCTAGCCAGGTTTGCTGCAGACACAAACTTATGTGCTCATGCTGAGTGTTCATCCTGTTGCTGAACACTTTCAGCCCACAAGATGATCTCAGATACATTGCCAGAAAGATGGAGTTTTCAAAAACTAAGCATGTTGAGTAAATTCCCAGAAAAACCCTGACCCAACAAACCAACCAACCAATACAAAAAATAAAACATAACCAAAACAAACATAACAAACAAACAAAAAGAAAACATCCAACCAACAAACAAACAAACCCAAAACCAAAAACAAAACACAAAGACCAGATTGTGGAAGGGAAGGGAAGAGACTGAAGAAGTCTGGAGTGTGTCACACAGACACTACAGCTTTAATTAGGAGAAATCTCCTAATTCCCATGTTCCACCCATACATGGAGACAATTTAACTTCAAGCTTATGATTTTTTTGTGGTGAGAGGATCCAAGCTGCGAGCTGGAGGGAAGCAGGCTGCACAAGCTCCAGGGCTCAAAGATTTCAAATCATGTACGTCTCTAGCACACACATTTTTCATAAAGTATTGTTTGTCTGTCACTAAGCAGAAGACAAAGAAGTTATTTTAGCTTTGCTGTTGTTGTTTGAGGGTTTTGTTGGGTTGCAGGATTTTTGTGGGTTTGTTTGCTTCCTCCTGTTCTTTTTCTTTTTTTTTTGTTTGTGTGTGTGTGCCTGTGTGTCTGGACTAGTGTGCTGAGACAAATCCTGGAGGAACACCTGAATGTAGCTAGGATTTTTATGGGGAAAAGATACTGAGAGATGTGTTTATATCTTGCCATTTTATCTGTGCTTCTCCGCTGTTAAACCCTGCCTGTTTAGCCACAATGTATAGTAATGGCAACCACAAGAATCATGGCAAGTATTTAAATGAGTCATGTGCAATGCTGTGCAGAAATGACACAGCATAACTATTTTGTCCCTTTTTACCATTTCTGCATTATCACCATTAAGATCCTTAAAACACACAGCCTGGCAGCAGCTTCCTGGCTTTTAGCTATGGATTTCATGACAATAAGCTGAGGAATTATACTGTGTAAATGATGAATTTCTATTGGTGCTGAGGAAATGTCACCCTGAAATGCTCTGTTTCAGCATAAGCCTACATGTGACTCTGGTTTGGTGGCATTCCTGACCAGCTGGGCCACTGCTTAAATTGCATACAGGAAAAGATGGCATCTTTTAAGGGAAAAGAAGGTAGGAACAAGACAGGTGAGATGAGTGGTTGGGTGAAGGAGTTGGAACCACAGGCACCACGAAGACAAAGCATAGAAAGTGGGATTTTAAAAGAACCTGCAATTAATCAAAGGTAAAGATTCAAAAAATCATAAAATGACAGAATGATTTGAGTTGGAAGGGACCTTAAAGATCATCCAGTTCAAACCCAGCCCCGCTGTCATGGGCAGGGACATCTTCCACTAGATCAGGCTGCTCAAAGCTCCACCCAACCTTTGGACAGTCACAGGGGTGGGGCAGCCACAACTCCTCCAGGCATTCCTGTGCCAGGGTCTACCACACTCAGAGAAAAGAATTTATTCCCAGTGTACAATCTAAACTGTCCTTTTCCAGTTTGAAGCCTTGTCCTTTCACTCCATGCCCTTGTAGGAATTCCCTCCCCAGCTCCCTTGCAGGCCCCTTTCCAGCACTGAAAGGCTGCAATGAGGTGTCCCCAGAGCCTTCTCTYCTCCAGTGCTCTGGTGAGTGGCCAACCATGGCTCTCAGCCAGACACCACCACATCTATATTCTAGACAAAACCCCTGAAATCTGGAATGTGAATTTCATGTAGTCTGACTCTCTGGGGAAGCTGAGTACTTTTGTCTCCAGACTTTGTCATCTTTTGCACAACACAGAGCTCAGTGGATGCCGCAGCTGAAAGCCAGACCACTGCAAAGGGCTGTCACAGGAAACCATTTGTCACAATACACATTGTTTTACAGGATTCTCAATGGCTGAATTTTTAAATGAAGACATTGAAAAATTGCTTACCCATGGGGTATTTTGCTGAGGACATAATATGCTGTATATGAATGCTGATACACCTGCAAAACAAAATTAAGAAAAAGACAACAAAAAAAAAGAGATTAGTAACTATCACCTGTGTTAACAGGGCTCGATTTTTCACAAARAAAGTCTAGCATTTGTGGCTGAGAAGCTTTTCTAAACACTTCAAAATCTGTAGTAGAAAAGAACAATGCATTAATCCACTTAAGCTGTTGTGTGCTCTTTCCACCCTGCACTTTATTACAGTGTTTGGAGATCGCACACACCCAGATGCTCGGTGTCGTTGCCATGGCTACCAGGTCTTTGATTAAACCGGGGGCACATGGGCTCTGCAAGGGCTAAATATAGAACAGCCATTAATGAGGACACCTTGGTCAGCTGGAGATGCTCTCCATCGCTGTAACCAGACACAACAGGGATACAGCACGTGGGTTTTGCTTTATTTCCACCCAAATAAAACAGGGAGTGGTGGGGGGTGACGGCAGAGAGGGTTGCAGGCCCCTGTCAGTCAGGAAATAAMGCTGACCTGGTGTTTCTGTGACCTGCTAATATCACTCTGTGCTCTTTGGGCCTTGGGAGGAGCTGGCCAGCTTGCACAGCAGCTCATCTCCAAGGGGAGACTTTATTACTTGTTTTCTAAGTAATAAATAATAACACCASAGTCCATGTCAGTGATTTAAGGGGTGGTGATTTTCCACTGCTGACAGCACAGTGCCTTACAGCGATCAGAAGTCAGGGCACCAGTGTGAAAGGTCTAAATATGAATAATTTAGTACAAATTTACACAGGAAGTCACATTTTGCAATTCATTCCTGTTACTGTAGGCTACTAAATAAATAAATAAGTCTCCAAGTAATCATTTCATTTGGCTTCTACTTAAATCTTTAAGCCATTTGCTGTTCAGAAACTCTCATAAAGCATCCTGTCCCAGAGAACAAAGGAGAAATCTCTTGAATGCTTGCTTCACCAAGCAAGTTTGGTCAAAATTATTTTTCCTAGCTTCCTCTGTTTTTTCACAAGTATTTTTTTTTTTTTGTCTTTATGCCAAGAAGCCATGAGATGTTCTGAATGATGTTGCCAGCCCCAGCAGGGGCCATCCTGAGCACACCACTGGTATCACAAGTGAGTGTGACTCACTTGCTGCCACTCTGGAGGGCAAATCCTCACAGTGGTGTCCAGAACAGCCCTGCAGCTTCTGGGGTCTCAGTGAGGAGACAGAGAAACACGAGGCACCCCAATAAACATGAGACACCCCAATAAACACAAGGCACCCCAATAAACCTGAGGCAACCCAATAAACACAAGGCACCCCAATAAACACGAGGTACGTCATCCTGTAAATATCCAATCAATCTTTTGTGCTACAAGCTGAAACCAAACACTGAATCCTTACACCACTGCATGGATTCACTGAAACACAGGCATAGAGGTGAATTATTCTACTTATGAAATGCAGAGACTGATGCTGGATTGATGTGATTCCTTTCTTCCCYGTGCAATTCACTCCCTTCGTTACAAGGATATCCTAAGGTCACATCCCCAAATCCTATCTCTTTTTAGGCATTCAGATCCATAAGGACTCTTCATACAAGGTGATTCTCTGGTGTGTTGATATCAGGGAAGGTCTAGGAATACAAGTGAATTCACCACAAGCCAGCATTTATTTTAGTACAAGTGTCCTTTTTAAATCCACCTATGTCAGATGATGTCAACTAAATTACCATTTTCTCACCCTCATCCAATCATCCCAAAGAGCTCTTGAGTCTTCTGATGCTGATACCTGAGACCTGGCTGATGCATGAGGCCTTAGAGTTTATTCCAGCTTTGATGAAGGCCTAAAACTGCTAAAATTCCTTAAAGAAAAAGCACTGGAAGACTAAATCTGCCTACAGATCTGAAAAACCTGATAATACATTGTCATTAAATACTGAGCCACTTGTGCCTTCCAATATCCTGGCAGCAGGATGGAGAAAATGATGTGGATATAGAAATTGTGATCTGAGGCTGGGGCTGTGGTTCAAGGTTATAAGTGAGGCTGTGTTGTCWGATAGCAGAGACATAAACCCCCCAAAATAAGTATGAACAGAGGCCTCCAGGGAGAAATGGAAAAATGTGACAGGCTGGAGGGAAAAGAAACAGCCAGGGAAGATTTGAACAAGACACCTGTTGATGTTCTTGCTTGTGGTACAGAGTCCTAGAGCCACGCTGGAGAGTTCAGAGCTGCCTTAGAGGTATTAATGGACACTGAGGCAAAATATTTTCTTTGCTGAGAGAGCTTAGGAGTGAGGAAAAGTTGCAAGACACTCAAACAACWCTTTTATTTTCTGAATGTCATTTGGCAACATCTTGGGTCTTTGGCCAGACTCCTGAATACCTCACATCAGCTGTGCTGTAGTGTACAGTCTTCAAAGGCTTGCAGCTGGCAGGGTTCACTCAGAGGAGCAAAGCTTTCTCAGATAAATCTTTAAAATGTGTAGGTTGGCTCATGTTAAAAGGAACTACTTGTCTGAGCAAAGATTTCAGGATCAGACTTTTTTATTATTATTATTATTATTATTATTATTATTATTATTACAGTTGTTAACAGGCACATGCAGCTCAAAAAATCCTTCACAGCCCAACTATTTCAAACTTATTTGGAAAACACACTGCCAGCAACACTTCTAAGCAAGAATCCAAGAGAAAAAAAATTATGTCTTTCTGAGAAATTAAATGTCTGCATTCATATTAGATATCCAAGCCAAAAGAAGTTAACTRAACTTTTTGAGAGGATGACTACGTTTGCTTAATACCGCTACAAAAATTTCGTCTGGGATCAGGATGATGTTGGTTATTCACTTAGGAGCAGGAAAACCCCACAGCAGGAAAAAGTGCAGGAGCATTCTTCTGAAATCCAAACTAAGCCTCAGAGAATGGAGAGTGCCTAAAAGTTAGTATTAATTTCATTAAAATTCTCTGTTTCTGAGGCTTGGCCAACAAAAATAGCTGTATGTGCTCCCCTTTTCTATCAAAGAAAGTGGTGAAAGCCATGGACTGATTTGATGCTCTCAGCCCTGATTTTTAGCTGGATCCTGGAAGCATCRCAGCTCCTCTCAGCAGAGGAGCATTTTTGCGGGTAACAGTGTTTTTGGCAGCTGTTTTATTCCATAGATTCTGAGTGCCAAGCCATGCCACCAGCACAAATCAGAACAGGTTTGAAAGTGCTCTGAAGGTTCTGGGTATCACCACAACCAGGCCACAGAAGGTCCCACACCAGCTGTCACCAACAAGTGCTGTAGAAGTCATTATGCTAAAACCACTGGGCCAGAAACACTTTCCCACCGGGTTTCTCATCCCAGGTCACAGCACAGATCTTGTTTCTTTCAATCTAAATTATTCTCTTCAACAGGTGCATGTTTACACTGAAATCATAAAGGGACTGAGAGACAGATCTGTCTGCTTCCACTGAAGCCTTGGAAAGGCAATTATCTCTCTAAAATCCAGAAGAATGCAGGACTAATTACACATGACAACAGCTTGTTGTGAAACCACTGATCTYATTTTATGTAACCAGCAGAAGGAACCTGGGCCTGACCAGATGACAGYAGAAATGGGAACACTGCAGCACACAGAGCAACAGGGAAGGGCATCTGCCTCTCCCATGCCACCAAATTCCAAAGGACTGGGGAAACTGTGGTTCCAGCGAGGCTGAGAAACAAGCTGGAAGAAGGAATTTCTGTGCTCCAWCACTGCAGAGTATGGTGTGAATGGCAATGTCTCCTTGGAAGCACTTGAAGTGCTCTAAGGATACAGGTCCTAGCCCAGCAGGGCTTAYTGAAGTACAAACAGTAAATTATTAAAGAATAGAATGGATTTGGATTAATTTATTCTCGTGACTATTCATATACTTTAAATTAGAATCCATAGCTCTTGTTCTTGCCCCAAACTAACGGCACAAATATGTGACACAAATCCAAGAAGTTTGTGACATGGGTTTTCAGCATCTTACGGCGGGTGTGAAGGATTACACTGCCTGCTGAGGATTTATCACAAGCATCAGAAAAAATGGAAGAGTTTGGTTTACATTTCCCTCTTCTCTGTCGGTTTCTGTCTCTCTTTGTGGGTTGATGCCGGGCCAGCACACCAGCAGCAATCCCAATTTATGGGAGGCTTTCCTTAATGTTYGCATGGCAAGGTGCTGAATCAATACAAAGAAGAGGCATCTCATTTTAAGGAGTTTTACAAAGAAAAGGGGGAAAAACCCTTAGAAGAGGGCTCCCCAAATCAGCCCAATCCACTCATTTTCCAGCAGGCTGCTCTATCAGAACAGCTGATTTAGGGTCTTGAGACTTGGCATGTAAAACAGCTCATGGATCTGGGATTGAAACCAGGTGGACTGGCTGCCATGAGCTCATGATTGTTACTTACTTGATAAATACGGGAATAAAGCAGCTTTGCCTCCATTTTCTAAATGACTCCACTGAGCCACCTGGCCYTTCATACAGTAGGGTTATTTACATTGAAGAATTACCCAGAAAACTCACAAAAAACCCCATAAAACTTAGAGCTCGCAAGGGACTAGCTACAGGGCAGAGTAGAATTGCAAGCTGTTTGCAGATTGCAAGGCTAAATACAAAATTTCTAGGGTTTACGGTATTCTTTTTCAGGAATCACACATTTAATCCAAAATGTCATCCCAGAACTCCCAAATAAAAATGAACACACTAAATTGTTATCAGAAAAAAAGTGCACAACAGTGTGCTGCAGGCTGAAAATAGCAAGGATATATTTTAATCTAATTAATCATAAAGCACTCAGGATTTATCTGGGTAAAATGACTCATTTTTTATTCTGTAACAATAAAGTATATCAACAAATAATGGATCCCCTCAGGATTCTTAACAGACCCCAGTTGTCTTGATAATGTATCTGCTTTTACACTGTGTAGCAAGACAGTAAAAATATATCACAAGTGGCTGGTGAAACAGGAACTGCCAGATCCATTAAAAGGGTTTCCCACAAAGAGTCKCTAAAAAGACATTTGCTGGAAATAGATTATACAGCCCATTTTCCTACTTATGCTATGAACAGACAAATCCCCAAATGCACATATGAATGTCAAACCAATTGAGTAATCCCAAACATTTGACATAATTACATATTCCACCTTTCGAAATGGTCCCGCTGCCCTTAAACAGTAACTAACGCTGTGATGCAAAATATGCAGGTAAAAGATGATCTGCCATTTGGCCTTTAGTACCCGTGATATTTAACCAGGCTCTGAAGCTGACAGATTAACAGGGAAAAGAGAATAAAGTAGAATGCAGGAAGGCTGCTGCTCTGCATTGGCAAATAGCTCACGTATTTGGTACYGTTTTCTCACAATGGCATAAAAGGGAGGGGAAAACAAGTTCGGGAGGAAAATCACAGGCAAGCAGTAGCCAGAGTTTGTATTTCCTTCTGCATGGACATACCATGAATGTAAAGGATWCAAGTCATTATCACACTGTCACATAGATTCTTCTGTTGGTCARTCACCAATAAGCAAATATGATGTTCACTTTACAGGGTAACTGTATTGTTCATACAGATCTTCCAGGAGAGAAATGGATAATTATTTGACTGAAAATACCCACTGCCATAACCTGTTATGGTATTCTGTGGAGGATTAAAGCAGATCACTGTATCTATTTGCAGCATATTCTGTATTTTTTATGAAAGTCAGCATTAAAAACTTATTTGTCATTTACTATGTCAACATCATTTGCCTTGATCAAATTCTTTATGATATGATTGGTTTTGTTAAACCCTTTTGCTCAGTCGAGAAGAAATCCTTCTTTTRCCATTGCATGTTGAACCGGCCCCACAAAGGGATGAAAAATCCATTCCTGCACCTGACCACCAACTTCTGTGTAATGTTTTGTAAAATTTTTGCACTTTCTTTTTCCCCTGTATTTGTGACTCAGAGCACAAGGGGTTGCCTCTGGCTGAGGCATGGTTGGGTAATGGTCTTTGCATTTTTCCCCCCAGTGGAGACACAACGGTCAGCAGTGCTCTCCTCAGCCCCACTATTTTTGCAAAGGATTATGACCATTTTATTGCTAATAGGCACTCCACAGTAACCAGCTTGGAATTAGATTCTCTCAGAAACGTCATGCTATCCATTCCTTTTGTGTCACTGCAATAAAAAAGGAAAAACTACCGAAATCTATACCGGTATTTTGTACCCTGCACTCAGCGAAGCTTGATTRCTTGCAAGAACTAAACAAATCAATAAAGCCACATAATTTGAGGTCTCTTCAACATTCTTGCCTTTCAAATTCATTGTGATACTGACCTATTTTGCTTTCTTCTGAGACAGCATATTCTCTTTTGTCCCTGCATCAAATTATCCCTTTACACTTTATCACTTCTCCAGTAATGCACCTCCAGTGCAGCCTCATGCTGTGTGTCAGCCTGCTCGCACAGCCCTCTAAGGAACGCTGCCCATTTCTCTCTGTGCCTCTAATAAATTAGAAACCCATAATGAAATGCTATCAACGAGCATTTCCTGAGCATTGGTTCAGCTGGCAGCCAATAACCCACAGATGTCATCCAACACCTGATTTGGGATGCTCTTACCCGCTGTGCCAAATCCAGCTGATCCACCACAGCCTCAGAAAGGACACACTGGCACTGCTGGGACATTCCAGGACAGCCTGGGGTGCTCAGGGGAGGGTAGAAAAGGGGGAAACAGGTTTGAGCAAGAAAGGTGATGAGAAGAAGGAGTCTCTGAATCAATCAGCATGCAGAGAATTTGTCACCTGGTTGTCTGTGCTTGTGTCTGTATTACAGAGGAACTAACTTAATGTTTTGGGAAAAGGAGGAAGAAAAATACCTGGGGAATGCATGTGTTAGAGTTGTGGGGGGAAGTAAACCCTTCTCTTGGAAAGAGGAGGGAAGGATCCCGACCCAGCAGCATAACTGGGCCTCAGGTGAGGTGACACAGCCAGTGYTCACCTGGCAGTGCCTCAGAGAGACCCAGCAGGTCCGTGCCTCGTCCCAGTCACACCAGTGTGAATCAGGAGCTGCTCCACTCACACCCAAGACCAAAGAAAATCAGCAACTGGGGGTCTCCAGAACCAGGAAGAAACTCCAGCAATTGATTTGGAAGAAGGAAGTAACACAAGAGGCAGTGGATCACCAGGAAGAATGTTYGCATGTCTCTGCTTTTCAAATCTTTTAACAGTTTAATCTCTGAAGGGTGACAATCAAATCACTGTCCTTGGTGTTTGAAGGATAACCAGAAAAGCTCTCCAGACATGCAGCACTGTGGATGCCCAGCCACAGGACAGTCTCACACCAAGGTGACACCAGGAAGGGACAGCACATTCCTGCCATGGGGACCTGCATTTTGGAAGCATTTTGAACGCAAGCTGAAGCCGACTGCAGTGGGGTCACGCACTGCGGGCAGCGTGCATGGTTAGTATGTAAATCTCTCCCACAAACACACAGAGGCTGTGCTGGGATTAGAAGCAGCTTTTCCAAGCACTAAACCAAAGGTCTCTGAAACAGCAAAGCTAAGGAGTTATTCCTTTGCAAACAGCATCGTCTCAAGTTTGCAAAACCACCGTAAATAAAGTGTGATGGCGACAGCCACCACAGGAATGGATRGGCTGCCACGTTGTAAGGCAATGCTGCTAATTCACCTTCCACAAACTGATTATCTATCTCAGCTGCTTCATGATAATAATTCTTTATTAAAAGATTRGTTAATTCAAATTCCACTTTTGAGAGCCTTACACTGCTGACAATGCCAAAAGGGAATTTCAAGGCCGGCTTGARGATTTAYGAYTTTGTGAYGGCAGCRGAGCGSAGTGGATGCTCTTTTTGTTACGAASGCGGCTCCAGAAGCAGCTCAGGCCACAGGTATTAACATCCAGCTCGTGTGCCAGCTCTCACCCCTCGGAGAGCGTTAATCCAATCTGCCAACTGCTGCTGCACTCTCACACAGCTCTGCCCTGCCAAGCAATTACAAAAGCCTCCTTTTGCTCCCGAGCCACCTGTCCCTCACAGCGCTTCACTGGCACCACAAAGCCCTTGCAGTCACTGGCTTAAAGGACGACTGCTTCATTTTTAACTGGTGAATAAAATGGTAGCTGCAAAGCACCAGTCTTTGGGCATTTGTTGATGCTCAGGTTATTGGAAGTAGCTGCAATGAAGTTATGAAGAATTAAGAATGAAGCTTATCATTAATGAGCTCATTCTGTTGATCTTTTTGAACTTTTATCAATATTCACATCATATACATAAACTCCCAGGTTCCCCTCCCACCCTTTATTCAGAAGCTTGGAAATGAGAATAAAATTATCTAATACATAGTCAYGATTTTAACAAACCAGAGGATATATCTAAGGAAAAGAAATAAAAGATGAACAAATGACATTATTATGTATTAAGAGTTAAAAAGTAGCCTGGGGCCAAATAAATGTTTTAGAAGGAGATAGCAACTATCCCAGACCCAGGAAATATAGGACACTTTCAGATCCATACAAACACACACAAAAAAACACACAACTGTGATCCTCTAGTAATAACTGGGATCATAATAAATGGGCCAGACCCRAAGTCCATTCAGGTAATTCATTACCTTGGCTCAGCATCCCAAAGCAAATCCAGAACGAAGACTACAGCTAGATGATTTTACAGTCATCCTTTCCCAAACTACTTTCCCAGTCTCTTTCACTTTGCAGATTCGAGTGCCTCCCTTTGCACTGTTGGACTTGAGGGATGTCCCTGCCCCTGATCTCTCTTCTTTACAGGCATTTACCCTTTTTGCACCTACAGTCTCCTGCAGCACCTCCCTGCTCCCAGACAATGGTGCCAAAAGCTTGTGTGGGGTGTGATCCTTCCCAGCAGCCTTAGATTTACACCCTGAATGATTCTGTTTRTAGAGGCAGCTTGGGGTGGCTGGTGGAGATGGAGTTTACAGGGTTCACATCCACATTCACTTGACTGACTCTCACCTTCACTGCCTTTGAGGTTACAAGTCTGAGGGCTGAAGGACAACGTGAGAAATTGATGCTTAATACTGCTTTTAATGAAACATTAGATAATGCCTTCTTCCATTGAAATATTTCTYGAGCTGTGCAGACACTGATTCTGGAAAGAGTCTAAAAGGCTGGTTTTTGTGAAGTTTACAATGCAAATAGTACAGCTTTGTAGCAATTATGTGAGAACCGAGCCATGAAAATGTGCTGAATGCTTAGTATAGCTAATTAATTTATTCATTTTTAAATAATTCACTTTAGAGGCAGAAATTAGCAACTACAGAAGCACAGCATATGTTCTTTCTATTAGAATTTACTCTTAGCATGTGAAAATTTATTTTTCTATTGTGGCAGCTGAGGATGTGAACAGTAMAAAGAAGTCAGCACTGGCTATGAAATTTTTTAAGATGGTCCTAGGCTCAGGGCACTTTCAGAAGACTTAAAGAAACAAATCTGAAACAAGAAAGATGAAACCATCAGAAAGCATTAGAGAGCAACAGTTTAAATGCAGTGAAGTGTATGTGAAAGAAATGAAAATATTCAGATGCATGCCAGAGACCTTGGTCAAAAATCCTCTTCTCGTTCAGTGAAAGRTTCATTTTCCAGTTTCACATGAGATCAGAAGACTCAGAGCTGAATCTCAATGTACACACRGATCAAATTCACTGGAGGGGACAATTTTATTTTCTAACATAAAGAAAACAAACTGAAACCCCACAGAAGAAGGCAGGAGGACATTTTTTGTGTTTGTGATGCTGTGGACAAGTTCCACGGGGTAAATGGCCTAAGAGCTTCTCTTTAGAAAGCAGGGGCAGAGCAAAGAGAACAGGAGGGAGCACAGAACCTCCCCTGCTCYTTGCCTGCTGCAGAACCCATTGCAGCACTGCCATCAACAGCACCACTCTTCCACTCCTGCACAAAAAAAAAATGAGGATTCATGCATTTAAAGACAGGACTAAAGCCCTGTCATTCCTCTCCCTTTTCAAGAAAGAGCTTCTTTAGAATAGAAGAAAGAAGAACAGAAGATTCCATTTTCAAATCTGGGTCATTAGCTGCCCAAGGAGGAACGTTAATTATTGGTTTTAACATAGAGCTGTAAAAGCAGAGGTCTGCAGGCAGAGAGAGAGATAAAAGGCACTTGTTCAGRGTAAACACAGAAAGCCACACACTCCTTGGATTCAGGCATGTAACTCAGCTAAAGAGGAGAACATTTGTATCAGRAGATTTGCATTTCTGACTACAGGAACTTCACTGGGGTGCCCTGCAGAGCAAGAGCCGTTTTTCCAGAAGAGGGCACTAAATATATATTTTTTTACTATTTCAGTGATTAAAATTAAATAAAAAATACTGGAAGTCAGAAGAATTAGATTATAGACTGCTTCATATGTTTCTGCATAGACACTAAAATTAAATTATTTCTGATTTGGCTTTCTGAAGCCTTTTAAATCACTGTTGTTTTCCCTGTTCCTACTATATTTTTTTCTTTAACATTTTAAAAAAACCACCTACACTTAGCACAATCCAGCACAAACTAGGATATTCATTGTCCCTAAAAACTTAGGAAGCAAAATTATCCTAAAAAACAGGAAGTCACCTCTAATGTAATTCTGAAGTTTCTTTATGTTGCAAGGAATCTAATTATTTGTTAAATTGAAATTTTTCAATAATTTTCACACTCATACATTTATTTTTTTCCTCATAAAGCAAAGTTCCCCTATGCTTCACTAAGATAGATCCTCATATGAGTACAAGAAAGAAAACTGCAGTTATTTTATTGCTGTCTATCTGATTTTGACTATCTAGGAAACCTTGTACATTATCTCATGAATGCTTTATTCAAAAACAAATGGCAGTTTATTTTAAGACATTCTGTGGATCTTATAAGAACATTAATCTCTACCAGTTTGCTCAAGTTAGGCTCATCTAATACACTCAGAAAAGGAAGCAGAATGAGAAATATAACCTTATGTGAGCTAAGAAAAATTGTTATTTTTGTATCACAGTGTTTTGCCTTGAGGCTTTTTTATTTTCCCTTCCCTGYTTGATGAAAATCTCATTTACTAAAGAAAATATTTACAGAGGAAGGCTGCTGATAGCTGATAGCTGATACTGATACATAACACACCTCTGTACTTTTGCATGACAGGCTAATTATTTCTGAGTTTTGATGCTCCTCAAGTCTTCCCTGGAACTGTGGATTTGCTTTGCGGTTTACTGATGTGTATCTGTGCCTGTGAATAAATGTTGGATGCAGTTTATTGGCCTTTACCACATAAGCAAGGCTGTCCAACATAGTCTGAAATAACAGTTTTGCACTCAGTCTTGCTCATGCAATTTCTTTTGGAGTCTACCAGCTCAAATCAGGAGGCTTCAGGTTTAGCTCTAACTCCAATTATCTGCATTATTAGGAGAACAGCAAGGGTTTAATCCATTGTTTTTAACAGGAAAGCAGCTAAAGCTCAGCAGCTGAAGTCAGCAGACTCAGTTTTTAATGCTCTGCATTTCATGAAGTCAGTGTTTTGTTTCTATAATCAYACTAAACAGTCCATGGAAGAGAGACTCAGAAAGAAATTGAGGTTTGGGTTTGGTTTTAGTGAAATCATTGCTGTATGGAGAGACCAGGCTCCAGCAGAACTGGGGTGTGGGGATGGAGAGCTGCAGGCTGGGCAGAGCTTTGCTTCACAGCTCAGGCAAACACCACATTGTGTTTGATGAATGCACCCAGACCATCATTCCAGAAGCACAAATTTCCCCCAATAACAGGGGGTAGCAGAGCTAAAAAAYCTCGGGTGTCCAGTGTGGTTTTATTGCTGGTCCATGACAGAGCTGCAGGTCCTCAGTAAGCACAGGCTGCCAGTGATAAATCACAGAATGGTTTTATATGGAGATCATCCAGTTCCACCCTCCMTGCTGTGGGCAGGGACACCTTCACTGAGCAGGTTCCTTCAATATGAGGTGATCCCACTCCACGAACACTTGCTGAGGATGAAGTGAGCACCCATTCTGTACATTTAAGGGGTCCAAATACATTTTCTGTGGATAAAAGACACAAGCAGCCCCCACTCAGCCTTTCCTCCTTGATGACACTCACTGCCTATCATTTCCCTTTCATTAAGACTGTAAAATAAAGAAAAAAATATGCAGACTATGGATATATCTTTCATTCCACTTCTTTTTTTTTCAATTTCTACTGAGTTACAATGACAGAGCTTTAATTTTAAATAAGAACCCATTGCCCCATGGCCCAAGGATCCTAACYACCGAAATGTCCTTACAGTCCATTTGTTTGAGGTCCTGACTTCGCTCYAACTTCTTGCTTAAGCTAAACTTTTTTTCTCATTAAATAAAGCTGTGCCAAAGCAGAAGAATTGCTGTTAAAAACCAAAGAACCATTCAGGCAAATAAAGAAACACATTTTCTGCTGGAACTTTGTCGGGATTTCAAATRAACCATGAGGGTACTCCAACCCAAATAAAGTAACAAATAAGTTTGACCTGTTWTCTTCTCCTGTGTTAGTCCAAAATTGCCCCTGAAATTTAGCAACATGAAATTAGTTTCTGTAGTTTCTCCTTCAAAAGAAAACTCTGGGATTAAACTTGTCAGTAGTTATTGCTCCATTGGCCTGTAACTCCATCMAAAAATCTCTTTTCTAAACCAACAGTGTGACAGAAATTGGATAGAGTGATGGCTGCTGAGCAGTAAGAACAAATACCCTCACAACCTGATAACATGTTTACTCAATTAAAGTGTGTATCCACCCTCCCATAGCAAGAAATTTTAAATTTTTAAGCATGTGCAGCAGAGAAAAACTGGCATCAAAAGGGTTCTGCTGTTGGAGGCACGGCTGAGGACACCTGAGAAGGCAGTGTTTGCACAACTCCCTAATAGAGTTTTGAAAACCCACGAATCCCTCTAGAGCTGTGTGGCAAACTTCCCTCTCTCTCTGTGCCACTGCAGATATCAAATATTAATTAGGCTGAAACAATTACTGACACCAACACACGACAGCACGTGGGTATGTCTGACAGAGATATTGCTGCTTCTGTCTGCACTGGGATTCACTGGTAGGAAAACCTCCCAGCTGCTGAGGTTTGATGCATTAACAGCTTTGGTTTGTCCAATAAAAGGTGAGGAGAAGCTGATGTCCTAGCTTAGATACATCCCCCCAGACTGGACAGAAAAGCAAATGGAAGTGTAGAAATCTTTTTGAAACAACCTTCRCGGATGCCTTTGAAATTTCTGTTTTTGTCTTGTTAAAAACAGCAGATGAGGGAATTTATTCTTGGTGGGTTTGAGATTAAGAAAGTGAGACTGACTTTCACAAAGACCAGATTCATAACTAAAAATTCCAACAACAACCTCTTTTTACAATAAAATATTGCCTTGAGGTGTTGTCAAATAGCTGCTGCTTCAGCTTCAAGTCCAAAGTAAACTTTCAGCCAGTAAATTAACCTCTTCTATGTTCTTAGCACATTCTTGTTAATACAACACTTCTGGACACTCAGGCCTTGGCTTTAGTTACGTAAATGTAGCTGGACCACTGCTGTTCTACTACAAAGAAGTTAAAAAGCACTTTATCAAACAAGTTAAAAACACTTTATCAAACAAGGTTATTTACACTACTGGTCTTGTCTGTTAAAATAATATCACTCAAAATAGGATCTGCAAKAAGAAGGAGAAAAAAAGGTGCTCCCCACCTTCAGCCCTGAAGCCCCAGAACAATCTCTCTGAAAGCCCCCACACACACACACAAATTTCAGCCATTTTCAGAAGCTTTTCAGAGCATTTCATTGAATCTTAAAGATTAGCTGARTAGTATTAACAACATTTATTCTATGGGAAGTAACTGAAGATGTTGCTTTCATGAAAATACAGCAAATTACCAGATTTGATGAGTGGCTGGCCAATATGTTCCCACTAATTCATTAATAACTTGACTTCTGCTCATTAAAAAAGCACTGAATGACTACAGACACACAACTCATTCTACATTCCCAACTACATTCATAAGGTGAATGGAGAAAAGAGAAGATACTCTTCCTGAAGATACACACATGCACAGACGTAATAACAGCAAAACATTTTAACTGATATAAACAGTATTTGGACTGAGTCCTTTTCTTTTTGTTTAGGAAGGGCTTTATTCTAATCCATTATTTGTCCTAATAAGAGAAACTATTTATCAGAAGAATATGAAGTTACAGTGCTTTAGGCTTGAAAATACTGGAAAAATTAATTTTAGCCACCAGGCTTTAACAAAAGTGAACAATGCTCTTACATTGTGCAGCTTTGCAATAGAGAAGTTCTTCTGATTTATGAACAAGAAGGATTCTAACTGTATTCACATTAAAAAAGGATSTGAAAAACTATAAACATAAGCCTTTCTCCTCAAAATGGCTCCCTCAAAAACTAATAATTTACAACAAATACCAAAAATTAAACAACAATCTCTAAACCCGGTAGCATTATGTTATGACAAAAATATTCTATCTGTGCTCACTTTATTGTGAAATCACTATACATTTTCAGTGTTCCTGAAAACAACATTGGCTGAAAATGAAAAAAAGTAAATTTGAAATATATTTATTGCCATAGAAAGAAAAGAGATTTATGTAAACCTATTTCTAGGCCTGGTAAATCCATTACAATTAAGTAATAAATATCATGACTACAGTCTGTGCAGTATTACTGATGATAGTTATGACAGTATTCAATTTTCAGAGATATATTTATCATAATAACGTTTATCACCTAGCTCAAAAGGATGTTGTGAGAATTCATTAATATTTATACCCATTAGTGTTTTGGAAATAACAAGAGTKATATTATTTTAATTTTTACACAACTAATTAAATTAGTATGAGGTTGTAATTGGACCATAAGCACAAAACCTGTTCATTCCACGTAAAAACCAGACCAGAAAAATAATAAAAATTAGTACCAACAATAATACCAATATGTGGCTTTCTATAAATAATGCTTTTTMTTTTCTTMATTCACMCTCTAAACACAAAATCTGGGTTCTGGTCTGGGTCTTTCTGAGCTCTCTTTGGTCCCACCACTCCTGTTACARATACAGGCAGGGAAAATAGAAATACTGAACTCACCACATGAACTGGTCTAAAAAATAAAAGTGGGTTCTAATTACAACAATGATTAATTMTTTTCAGCCTTCAGCATTAAAAAAGAGCATTTATTTTACAGCAAAATAGGTAACAGCATCTGTTGTATCAGCTGCAAAAGCCTCTGAGCGTTGACTTTGTTCAGAAGCCTTTGCAGTTTGGTCCACTYTAATCTGCCAGGATTTCTAAGTGTAATTGCCCTTAACTGGCACAAACACAGTAATCGGCTGGGAAAATGGGAGAGAAAGAACAGAAAGGTTTTSTTCTTTGAAGAAGAACAAAAGAAGAAGAAAGAAGAATTTTGGCGGCTTTGCATGATGACAACATCGATTCATAACAAAGGCGATCAAATATTCCCTATTTAACATCTCACTATGTCACTCCAGAAAACCATTTTTCTTCTCACATATTTCCTCTATTTCTTTTATTCCATTACACAATCTCCACTGGTAGCTGACTGCCACAGAAACCTGCCCAAGCTTTAGTTACTCATCCTTAYTCTTACTGCAGTCACAGAAATGCCACTGGGTTTAAGGGATGCTTTGTCACTTGACTATTTAGGAAATCCCTTTTGGGGACCAGGGAGACCCATAGAGATGATTCCAGCCCAAAGACCTGTGTGTCCCACCAGGCTGCACATGGGGAGCCCAGAGCTTGCCCATCATGGAGCCACGAGCTGGGCAGGAGTGTCCTCGAGTGACACAACCAGGGACAGCCCCGAGCTTCYGCACCCCTTCTGCCAAGAGGCTTTGGCCAAACCCCTTTTCCCACATGCTTTGGGGTTGTTAAACCCTGTATCAAACCCCACACGCTGGTTTTGGCAAAGGATGGTTTGAAATCAAAGTTTCCCTATGGAGGTGTTTACTCCCTGAAGCTTTCCTGAAATCCCACCCTGCTGTTTCAGCCTCAGGTTGCGCCTTCTTTGAGTGTAAAGAAACTGAAAACAAACAACAGAAAAACTGTGGGAATATTTTAAGACAAAGAAGCCTGGTGCCTTTCCTGTGACCTTTCCAGAAAAAGAACAAATCTTCTGTGTTCAAGGTTAGAAAAGCTCCCTATTAGCACAAGGCTTACCCAGAATATTGCTGCCTGAAAGATTAAACTTCTGTAAATATAAGCACCACAAAAAAAAGCATTTGCAATGAGACCTGACAGCCAGACTAGCCACAATGTACCCACACCAGCCTCACAGCTGTCTGCCAAGCTTCCTGGGAGACATTTATTTTAAGGAAYGTGCTCTAATTCATTATCCTTTAAAATGATGGAGTGATACAAGAGGAAAACACACATTAGCTGCCTCGGTGTCTTTGCAAAATAGGTGTCTGCCAGTTCAGCGCCGTGTTATTCCAGTGTGGGTGTCAGTGCTGTCACCCAGACCAACACTGAGCAGAGATGCTTCTGTGCAAATAAATAGAAAAATACAGAAGGAGCTATTACTGGCAGGAAATGACTTTGTAGCACTTTTCTTAAAAATATTCTGCTTCACTGGAGTGGCACACTGTGCTCTTCTATTTTGATCTTTATTCCAGGCTGGTATTAAATGTGGAGGCTGAATCCATTCATTTCAGAATTCAGACAAGTGATTAATTCATATTATGCATATTAAGATATTATACACATATGTAAAGGCAGCACAACTGTCCTGTGGAAAAAAAAAATGATGGAAGTATCTATACTCACAAACAATTTAAAGGCAGTACATCACACTATCAAATGCCAAAAAAGCAACTATTTCTGATGCCTACAAAATAAGTACACGATAATTCCAAGAAGCTCCTTTTTGTAATTTGTTGAATCGTAGAATTAAACTCTAAAGACATGTCCTCTGCCAATACATGTCCTGAAATTTCCTTTTGACTTTGCAACAAGGACAACTGCCCAAGGCTTTTCTAATCAATTTCTTGTGTTGCAGAAAACAGCGTAATTTGAATTTTGTCCAAGAAATACAGTTTGAAATGCAGAAATTGGGAAGAGCTAACTAACATGCAATTATTTGTAGCCACAGTCTGCATACCAAGGGAGAAGAAAGCTGAAGAAGTAATTTAACAGTTATTGCCATTTTAATACACAGAGCCACCCATCATGGCTTTAGGCTGCAATAAGCAAGGCTGAACCTAAGTACCCCTCTATTAGCATGCTTCAAACAAAACAAAACAAAACAAAACAAAACAAAACAAAACAAAACAAAACAAAACAAAACAAAACAAAACAAAACAAAAACAAAAACAAAACAAAGCCCCAAAAAATTTGTTTTCTCCATAACCATGAATCTGAAAGGAAAAATAGAGGGGGTGCTGTTTTGTTTCATTTTGCTTCAAGAACTCTTGCTATATAAGAATATCTGAACAATATGCAAAGTTCTCTTACACTGAGTATATGCCACATCCTGAAACGTTCCCAAAGGTCATGTTTTCAGCTTTCCACCTTAGGTTTTCTTTTCTGGAAGATGTGGTGTGAGGAAGGGAGCAACTGGCAGTGTGCTGCTCTCCCTTCTCCAGACAGGGACCTTAGGGACCACAAACGCAGTGTTTCACCTGTACAGATCAAGCATCCCTCTACAGACTGAGCACAAAGTCTGGGCTGTAAAAGCCCCCCTAACTCTGCTTCTTGCAGATCTTCAGAGTGTGCAGGCCTTTCAGTGGACTAAGACTGAGAATAAAGAGTAAATTTCTCATTACTGTTCATCTGCTGATCAGAAATTAAACTTTTTCACTTTTTTTTTWATTTTTTGGTCATGAAAGGCATTTTTCTGTCATTCTCAGAGGAACTGATGAAGCTCTCCCTCCTCAGGGCTCTTCCAGCTTGCACAGTGCATCTGAGCAGTGTTGGCACAGGGCTTCCACAGCCAAAGGCTGATTTCCACTAAAAGAACTGTATTTTACAAAACATCTCTGGCTCACAAGGCAGGGGAATTTGAGAGAATTTTTGCTTTGCTTGCTCAGTGACCCTTAGGCTGTCTTCCTCATGTCTAGAATTAACTTAACACTTCCACATCCATTTCTATCTAGAACTCAGCTACGTTTCAGGTAAGTGAAGTCACACCACCAGTAATTTCCCAGGAAAAACCATTATGAATTATTMCTAAAGTTTCTGACAGTTTTATTTTCTCTTCGTATAAAACCAGTGCTTCTTCTGACTTTCACAGCACCAAGTCAGGAATAACTGCTCAGAAATCTTAGAAATCCGATGAGCAACAGAACCTCAACTTCCACTATCTAAAGGACCAACAAATTTCCTCTGGTTAGAAGCTGAAATGTTATTTACATTATAGAAAAGAATTGAGGTTGTTAGTGAATTAATTTTCCTTTTGAGAAATTGGTGCTGTTCCAGATTATGTAAGAAAAATATATRTAGTTTATAGTTCATCCAAGTATCACAGCAGAGCTATCATTCAWACATTTCAGGCCTTATACCAGCAGAATTGAGAGAGACAAAAATATTATTCATGCAGAAGAATTGCTTCCCCCATGTTTGATTCTTTGGTCATCATTTAAAAATGACTCATTACACTTTTCCCTTTTGAAGTTTGGTAAAAAATTCGCTGTAATCCAGAACTCAGTAGCAACCTAATGGTGATTTTTTACGAATGATTTATACCTAAACCTCTGGAGGAAAGGATTTATAATGAAAGTGATAGCTCAACCCTAACTGCAGCACTGGGAATGGTGACACCATAATTAATGTATTATTTCAGTTGTGGGAGACACTGACAGTAGCTTTTCGTTCTGGGGAAGAAATTTATAGGGTGACTGAAAAAGGGACCATGGGAAAAAAAAAATCACAGAAGAGGAATAGAAATCCTTGTGGCAAAGACATGTCCTTACAATCCCCCTCCCGAAGGCTATAAAATCCTGGCAATGACAGTGTTTCCTCTACGGTCTAATTTATACCTTTCTCCTCTACTAGATGGCAGTGTGACATGCTCTCAGAATTGCTAAGTGAGGGGGGTTCTTGCTTTGTTTCATAGGAAGCGATTAATTTAAAATATCAACTTCCTGGCACAAAAATGACAAAAAAAGTTTGCCACTGGCTKTGTATTTTGAAATCAAATCTGTTTACTTACAGGTTCAACATCAAAGGCRAAGAGAGCATATTCCCGGTCAGGTGACACCTCATACCGGATAGCCTTTAAGGAGACCTAGAAAATAAATACAATATTGAAATAAATGTCCTTCAGTTTTTAAGATAATGACATCTAGAACTAATTTTTATGACCAACTCTATAAGGATGAAGAATACTGCCAGAATAGGAGTCTTGAAAAATATAACATTTTTTGAACACTAGAAATGTTGTGTGTGCCCCCCTAAGAGAAAGAATAAATGCATTTTGACTCAGACCAGGCAGCTATATAAAAAAAAAAAAAAACAGAATTTTCCTTACAGTCTTACTGCACAGTGGCTGGTGAGGTGGCAGAGGTAGGCAGTAGTTAGCAGAAAACTCTGATGATGGCAATTAATTAATTCCCTCTYATTTTCTGTATTCACTGGCCAGTGCAGGAGGTGAAAAATAGTAAACAGCTTCTGGAGCAAATTAGTAATAGAGACACGACTACCTCCCCCAATTCAGACAGCGCAGCRGAAAACTATTCCATTTTCCCCAGTTAAAAGTCTTTGGGATGCTGCAGCAGCGATACAAGGAACCCTGACCTGGGTTCTGCAAAAATTAATACTCAAATCTAGCTGCCAAGGAGAAATGCCAGGATATTTCAGACTTGTCAGAATTACCTTTTTCCTGCTCCACCTTTCATTAGTTTAGTGAAGCCATTTCTCCTCCCTCGTGTTTTTCAAGGTATGCATTGCTGGCACAGATGGCACCAAGGTCAAAGAGAGGTGCCATCTCTCATCCCCTGCCTTTTAAATCTCACCCAACAAATTAGATGTGAGTCCTTGAGAGGGTTCCACAGAACAACATGGAAGGGGGAATTTGGGATGCAAGGAAATACAGAGCACCCCACTGGGAGAGTCCTCCCCAAAGCCAGAAAGGCTGGATGTGGTGTGGAGAGCCAAAGCCAGAGGGGACAGATCRTCCATCCTAGAGGATTTGTACTGAAAGGGACCTTTAAAGGTCCTCTAGTCCAGTCCCCTGCCATGGGCAGGGACATCTTCAACCAGACCAGGCTGCTCAGAGCCTCATCCAACCTAATCCTGAGCATTTCCAGGGATGAGGCACTCACCACCTCTCTGGGAAATCTACTGGGCTGATGACCCAGCACAGATCAGGATGGGGAGGTGCAGGGGAGCCTGGAAACCAGCAGTGTCAACATGAAGACAGATTTCATTTACTGACATGCTAACAAAACAGGGAAAGGAAAAACATGACCAAGTAGCAAAAGTTTTCTGGCCCAGGGCTGGGAAGGAAGAGGAAAAAGACAGTATGTCTAAGTAAAGTGCAATGGGAGCTCTTGCACTGGGGCTTTCTGGATTACTGYAGAGGTGACCTGCAGATTTATTTACTGGGAGGGCAGAGGAACAAGAGTGGAACAGGCAGCAGGGTGGCAATGGCAGGAAAATTTAGGATTATCTTGTAGCACTGTGCTTTTCTTACAAGTGGCAAAAAAATAAAAAMCAGTGGAACAAACAGAGGCCAAATGGAAGCAATTTGACTTCAACAGACCTTGACATTAAAGGAAGCCAGCCCATTCCTTTACCCTTARAATTGTAAAGAAAGGGGTTACACTGTGGTAAAAGAGGATTGCTTATGTGATGCAGCAAAGGTTGAAGGTTCAATGAAGCATGTGAAGTTTAAGGTTGGGCCCTGCAATAATAATTCAGTGATAAATTCTTTGTCTCGTTAAAAATAATTAATACAATTAATGTGCTAACTTCTGCCACAATGCTGGCTTCATCTACTACAGAAAACAATGCTACAAAACACTTCTATCACTATAAGCAATACTCTGTATCAGATGTGAATCTGTTTTCTTYGCATTCATTTTACTAGCCACCTATTAACTTCTTTTCACAACAATTTCTTAGGGTTTCTCTCACATGTAACTCCACTTCTATTCCTCAACACAACTCATGAATAACACTGAAAATATATTTCAACTATTCGGCAAGAAAAATCAGCAACTACAGAAATTATMAGTAAGTATTTTCAGGGAGGAATGTAGAGAATGACACCAGACAGTAAATGACACCAATTGTCTTTTTTATATAAGCATACAGAGATGAGAATTATTCATCTTTCAATTATATATGATATRCAAGGCTAGCTTCAAATCTCTATATGATACTTTCCAGAAGTATGAGAGAAACTGAGCTTGCAGAATAATAACAAAATCTGGAGTTCAATCTCACATTATCCATCACTGCATAGCCCATTGTATTACCAGYGAATTGCTTCTCCCTGACAATACATGAAGTTGAAACCCAAGTCATTTTCTGCTTTACTGATCCAACGGGAAGAGCACTCTGAAATTCAGCTGCTTGCTATAGAAAATACTTACAATTTTTTTGTTTTCTATTAATATTGTTGAAGTGTTAGTTTCGACATTCCTCAGAATCACTGTGCCATTCTGGTTTCTGTAAATGAATTCATTATCTGCAAGGAGGAAAACAAAAGATCATTAAGGAAATCTGGAATTGTCTGTGTGGAAACTAATTATGGACTTAAACCAAAAGTACTGCTGTGAACGTTCTTCTGAAGAAAAGAGATTGCTTTTTTAACACAGCTATTGCTAAAAGTGGTTTTGAGGGTAGCCTTAGAATAGTGTGGTGTTTATCGCGTGTTTATTGGGTCACACTTTCCCTCAGATAAATGCAAGGGTGACCTGTTTTGAATGCACATGCACAGCTTGGTTTGTTAGTGTAGAAAACAAGGTCAAAAAACCCATTCCTTAGGCTTAAAGACTTCCAAGGTCCACAGTCTCTGTAGGACTTTAATAAGCCTGGAAAATCCTTGAAAGTGAAAGGCAAATCTCTAATAAAGCACATTCTGGAACCTGAAACTGTGCAGCTACTCCAACTCCAACATTTGTTCTGCAAACCTATACCAGAAGGAGATCCATGCAAAGAAATCACCATTTTCACATGAAACAAGGCAAATCAGCCTCTCTCCATGCACTTTGGGACAACTTCAGCTCTCAAGACAGCTGGACAAGRACAGGAATACCCTGCAGTAGCTTCTGCACAGCGGGGAGACAGCGTCCAGCTCTCAAAGCTCACAGGCTGCCTGGCAGAAAGGCTGGGCCAGGCATATGAAAGGGACTCCAAATGAGGGTGAGGGAGCAGGTCAGAAGTTCAGGATGAAAACATTTYGACAATAAAGGGATGTCATAAACTGGAGTTCAGGTGTGATCAGTGCTTCCATGCACTGCCCTGCAGATAAAATAGGAGTCCTGAGCACTCTGCCATTAAAGGAGCCAGCAGCTTTCCTTGGCACAGGACCAGGGTTATGGGCTTTTTGCAGCTTGGCTAAACTGAGASTGAGAACTGATGGATCCCACCAAACTTCTGCTTCCAATTTCAGTCAGGGAAACAATTCCTCATCACTCACCCTTAGGCTACCCAGCAAGGTTACCATGGTGCAACAAGGGTTAGAGACAYATGAATGGTTTAACATCACCCATGGGCTGTCCTGGGAGGAGTCAAAGGTGAGTTTAAATCCTCTAGGATTTGTACAAGCACAAATTCAACTCACTGTAACTACAGAGGTGTGCACTGCCTGGTTGGGGKGACCTGCTAAAGGCAACACTGGGTTTAGTGACTGGGTTCTTTCAAAACTTTGGTGTGCACACCTAGYACACTCCTTATCTATGTTTCAGTGTTTTATTTCCAACCTGGAGATGATAATCCTCATCCCAGTCATTAACCAGCTTTATAAAATGCTCTGAAAGTGCAGATGTAAAGCTTCTGTGCTCTGCTTATTGCTATCAATAAAAAAATCTCCTCCTCTATATCACAGATTTACACATGAGTGGAGAAAGAAGTCTTCTCTAAGATTGGAATAAACCAGATTCTGCCCGACCAAATGGTTGCTGCAATACAGTTGATCCTCTCAAAATTGTAAGGTTTTAGAGACTTTAAGATTCTCAGAGTCCAAATCAGAGCAGCAGCTTTTCAGGCTCATAGGCAAAGTGCTCAAAGCATAAGTTTTTTTTTTTTCTAAATTATGGAATAAATTTTATCAGCAACTTCTGTCCTGAATAAAATTAAAATTAAAAAAAAAGAAGGATCTGAATTAGATTAAGACTCGCATTTGTCTTTCAAGTATTCTTTCATACAATTTATGACTGAACAAACTAAGATACTTAAACCTGAGAAAGAACTGATTGAACAGAGCTTGAGCAGAAGTCAAAAAAGTTATGAGCAGTATGGAGAAGATAAATAAGGGATGCTTATTCCCTGCCTTTTCCAAAATAAATACCAGAAGGCACTAGATGACACCAGTCRGTGTCAGGTTCAAAACAAATAAAAGGGATTACTTCTTCATGCTGAAGGCAAACAAATTGTGCAAGTCACAGTCCCAGAACAGAGAAGGTGCCAGGGCTGCAGGGGGATCCAAACTAGAATTAGAAAAATGGAAGAAAATTTCACCTAAGATTACATGTCTTGAAGGAAGATGCTTTTCAGAGAGCCCTTGAAACAGCCATTCTGAGGATCTAAAAGGACATCCTGAATCATCATCCTGAGGAATCTGTCTGCTTTTTAGAATTTTCCCTGAGTGCTTGCCCTTGTCCTGGGCCACGTGCCAGAAGGGACAATCCCTCGAGTCTGATCCAGCAGCAACTTATTTACAGCTCTAACTTCCAGCTTCTGTGTCCAGATCCTTAAGAAATGTGTTTGTGCCAACAATTCAGGAAGTAAAGAAATAAAAGTTTTAATGCTTCATACACACCTGGTCCTTATATACTCAGGCCACAAAGTCTGAACCGTAACTTGTTATAAGAGGGAACTATGCAGTCCAATTTTTTTTTTCTAGCAATATTTCAGGCATTCCAGAAATAACAGAGAAAATTAAACTGAGAGACAGATTATTACCTAATTATCAGACATTTTGAAAAAGATTACTGCTTTAATTATTACCCTCTGTCAACAACGCAGAATGTTTTCCAATTACACATTAAGTTCTAGGCAGAAAAATCACATTTTAAAGATGGCCTGAAAAACATTTGGATAATTGTAAGCCTCTCAGGATATTTCCTAATTACAGAAAAAAATAGCAATGAGACTCAGCTCAAAGTTCAGTAAACAGGTAAAGTATCTTATTAATCTAATGAGTCTGTGGAGCTGTTTCTTGAACATTGCAGAACTGATGGAAGTTACATTATTGCCCATAATGACATTGCTTCCAAATTTCATTGCTCCTAAGGCTCCAAAAACCCTATAACATTTTAATAAACTGCGAAACTTAAAAAAAATTACATAAAAATTGTTCCATGGTTGGAAGTAGGAGATGACAGACTTCCCCACTATTTGTTAAACTGTAACAAGTTTAAAATCAGGTGCTAATCTGGTGCATGTACTTCTGGAATGCATAAAAAAGAATAACTGAAGCAGCACTGATTTGTTAGGGCTGTAAATCTTGCCATTATATTCAATACAAGCCATCAACACACTGTCTGAATTAATGAACAGAAAATTGGTCTGCTTAAGAGAAGAACAAATTGATCTGCATTATATTCCAAACAAAACACTGCAAGGTTTAGCTGGTCTCAGTCCTCAAAAGATGAATATTCCTGGACTCCTGTTTGGAAATGTGTGATTTGTTCCAGTGCAAGAGCATTTATTTWAATGGGACATACCTCAATCAAAGCCAGAAAGCAATGCAGCAACCTCTGTCTATAATGAATTCTGTCCAGCAAGCTGRTGAGAATTTGCAGCCTGATTTATAGTTGTCACCACTGCTGATAAAGGTCATCACTGCATCTCATTTTTTATATCTGCCTTTCTTTGGGGCCAGCATTCAGTAGGAATGATGCCGAAAATTTTAATTTTCAGGCATAAAGCCATTTATTCCATTTCTTCAATCTTTCTTGGATTTCTTCCATCTCTTCTGCACCAAAGAAGTCATGGACAAGAAGGTCCACCACAGTGGATAAGAAGTTTTGGGACAACTTTACTTCTAGAAGGAGTAAATTTGAGCACTGGCAGTGCAAAAAATTTGAAGGGATTAGTTTGAATTCCTTCCTACATCCATTGACAGGAACATAGATCTGCAATAATATCAGTACTCMGAAATTTAGAGCAGTGCAGCTTCTMTGAAGTACACACTATCMGATAACTGAGACTGGTTTWTAAGGTGCCAGCAGGACCTTCATGCTTGCGGGGGGAATTTTCATTATTTGTCAGAGATTATGTAAAGCAGAAAGCAAATCTGAGTGATAAAATATGAGGGGAAAAAGTATTTAAATCCAGCTCTAAAAAGTATTTTAATGAAATCATAGTTTCTCTCAGTTTAATAACAGATGAATGAAAAGCAGACAAAAAATGGGTTATGAAATTCACAATCAGCAAGTCAGTAGCAAGAAGCAGTGAAAGAGAGAGGATACACTCAGAATTGTTAGGGCCACTCCAGTCTTTTAGAGCTACAGATTTAGAGGAAAAGGCAACTTCTYGAGTTCTGATCAACAGACATGAAAGATAATTGAATGAGTCTCAAGTCTGATGAAAGCCAGCATCGAGGGAATTATTGTTCTCAATCCCTAAGATTAWGGAAGATCAGTGAAATTTAAGCCCTGAAGTTGTACTAGGCCATTTCAGATAAATGAGCCTCCAGATAGCAGCAGGATTGGCAAACATATTGTGCTGTGTCAAGAGAACAGAGAGCAGTGTGTGCTGTGGGATGAGCCCTCACTGCTCCCTGGGGACAGCGGTCACTGCACCAGGCCACGTGCAGGGATACTGGAGCACGACAAATGTCACAGGGCCACCAGAGAGGATGGGCATCCTTCTGCTATTCCTCATGGGAGAAAAGAAAGGTCGTTGTGGGATTTTTAATGACCCAAAGCAGCCAGATCTTTGGTGTTTTATCTCACATCTGAAGGGTGGGAGTTGCGGCCTGTGGCATCACTCGGCCATGCTGAGCTCACCCTCCCTGAGGGGACAGAGTCACAGCAAACCAGACAAGGGATTCCTGGAATCCTCCCAGGTATTGATCAAGACACCTGGATGGCACTCACAAGGTGACAGCAGGAAGATTGCAATTGTAGGACACATGTTTCCTCAGACAGAATTCATATTTTCAACATGATGTACTACAGTTGTATTCCTTTGGAAAAATATATCRGGATCAGACAGTGCAGTTAAAATTGAAAAAAGAACCTGCTCATTTAGCATCCCAGCAAGTTTTCCGAAAGGCCAGGTGAGCGCCAGAAGAGTGGATGGGGACTGGAGTGGGGGAAGAATTGGCTGTGCCCCACACCTTGGGCATGTCACAGACATCATCCAGCTCACACACACCGGGGCCAAAGAAAGGGTCCAGCTGCAGAAAGCAAACCAGACTGTCCATGGTGACCTGCAGCACTCAGGGAAAACCCTCTGGCTTGCAGTGATTGCCCASACTCGCAGCACTGGGGGAGGCTGGCAGCTCACACTGCAATCCAGTGTCTGTGGGAACAGCCTCCTGACTGAACTGGGTACCAGACAGGCTGTGAATATCGACACTGACACCCAAAACCCAGCCATGCAGCAGAGCCCGAGGGGGAAGAGCCACCCAGCAGCAGCGGGTGAGGCACCAGCCATGGATTTCAGCACAGCCACCTCCACAGCTCTCTGAGAAGCTCACAGAGGGGAGACTTGGGGTTTCCTGTAAAAAATGTGCTTTCTGTGTGTCACAGAGGAGGGAATAGCACAAGGTGAGGTTAACAAGTTGCTGTGGGAGGGGCAAAGCGCTAAAAAAACCCCTTAATCCTGCCAGATGCATTAGAAGCATCTATCTTCAGACACAGCCTGCTAYCTTTAGGGATTGGTTTTGAGAGAGAGGGAGCCTGAGTTTTTTGGGCATCATGGACGCAGAGAGGAGAACACCAGAACTGGGTAAATTCACAGAGAAAGTAGAAACTGCTGGAGAAAAAAACCTCAGCAAACATTAAGCAACACCAAACATGAGGAATAAGGTGCAGCATGATACAAGCAGGGAGAAGGATGAACACAGGCAGGTTTATGGAAATATTTATCTGCTTTCATGGAAGGGGACATTGCATCTTATTTACCAGGCCTGCAGGATTATTGACTCACTTAGGGCAGGAACTGCCTAACTGGAGCCAGGTAGGAGTGTGGGCCCCCAAAACCTGCACTGCTGAGGGCAGGTAGATTTTACTCAGAAATGCACTGAGAACAAATACTGAACAAATGCTGGGACTGTGCAGGCTCACTAATCACTGCAAAACTTCACCACACAGATCATAATGCAAAATAAAAGCACAATCAGTCCCCAATGGAAGCCTATTCAGGTGTCCAGGCAGATGCAATCACAAACTCAGGTGGAAATAAGGCTGTTGTGATGATGCATTTAATGCTGTGATCTGCTGTTCTTTCMAGACAAGCTGCAGTGCATCTATTTGATATTTACAGCATGTACCCAACAAACAACTGACTCTGAAATTCCCTCCCCAAGGCAGGAGAAAAGATTGTTTTGATGCTGAGCTGCTTCCCAGAGAGAAAACGCAGGGAAGGTTTCCCATCCYCTGTCCCCTGGTGTCACAGCAGGCTGGGATAGCAGAGGAAGTGGGAGGCAAGGATCATGGATAGGGAATAGCAACAAAATGCCATTTCCATACCCATAGCTCCATTGAGGCCTCAGTGAGCTGATCCTTAGGGATGCTCCCTGTAGATATTGGCATTTGTAAATTTTCACAGCCCCTTCACAGTTTTGTGACATAAAACCACCCCACTTTTTATTTCAATGCACCAGTAACTCCTTTTTCTTCTGCCTGGCAGAAATAAATAAGAATTTCWAACACTTTGTGATGCTGATGCAAGGAGCAACAGGGGACAGAGAACAGCTTGCCTTTAACAACATTAACTACAGTCTTTAATTCTGGGAGACAACTGGAATCCCATTTTTAGCTTTCTGACATTATGGGTCATTATCCTTTTACTGTTCCCAGCACTTTTTTTCCCCCTCATGCAAAGTTGAAAAAGAACCTTCTTTAAATAGGTGATTTACTGTAATTTAGCTAAATGCTGTATAACACATTGCATTGGTATATTAAGTAAGTGCAACATGATAGAATGTGCTTTATTATGCAAGGAGTGGTTTTAATTGCTCATCATCTCAATGCAGTTGCTCTTGGTGTACCAATATAGTGCTTTTACAGTAGTACTAGTAAAATAAAACACAATTATAGCTCAGGAGAATTSCCACATCAACATGCTCCTCTAGCAGGCTTGTAAATTAACTTGTCAAAAGCTCGAGGAAGACAGAGTCTTGGGAAAACTTAAAACTATAAAAATCAGTAATGCCAGTCTGTTTCTCTTTTTTTATCTAATCCCAAATCTTTCAAGATGTAAACTAAAAAAATAAAAAAAAAAAAAAAAAAAAAAAAAAAAAAAAAAAAAAA
>NW_026623372.1:42335-61789 GCF_030028575.1 Malurus melanocephalus | reverse complement strand
GAGGCCAAGCAAATTGTGGTCCCAAATTTGAAACCAGGTAAAATTCTTCTGTACCTCATTTGTGAGGCTGAACTCCTCCTCAAAGAGCCCAWATCTGGGAACTCTGTGGGCTCAGATCACGACTCAGTGGCACAGACAAGAAAAGCTGAAATGCATGAGAGAAATCAAGAACTTGTTTCAACTTCAAATAAGTCCCTTCCCTGCTTCTATCTGCTTTTAGAACATATGGAGGAAGGAAAAAGAGACACTACAATTAGGCAAAAAATGAATGAGAAACTCTGGTCTGAATCCATTTTTATTCTGTCCAGGGCAAACCATCTTGATAACAAAACTGCTGCAGAACCCTAACAACAGCAAGTGAAAMCACACACCTCGTTGCTTGCTGCCCTCAGTTTATCTTTTTAATGACTGGAGGGAGTGCACCACACTGAGCTGACTTTGATGTTTCTCTCAGGGAGAGCTGAGAAATCTCCCTCARAAATTCTTTGCCACCTTATTCTCCTGTTCAGCCGTGCCCATGGCATGTGTTTTTGAAACCCTGGATGTTACAGGAGGAAAAGCCCAGATGACYCCTGGGTTACTGGACAGCTGGAGGCAGCAGATCACTCCCATCCCTTTGACTCCCTGCTGGAAAATCTCACATTCAACACAGGCCAAGAGCAATTTAACCCCAGACAATGCTTTTTCCCTGATGCCTTTATCCACACCCTATATTTTTTCCCAGTCTCATTGTGCAACTGAAAGGAAAAACAAAGTGCAGCCAACAGGTAGCATGAATCAGCTTATCCTAGCTCCATAAAGTGACTGGGGTGGGTGCACAGCCCCAAATACACAAAGGCACGGATTTTACTGGGAATATGGAACCTCCAGGGCTTTTCTCACTGCAGCTGGTCGCTCAGGTGAGAGCCCAAGCTGCCACTTCTGCTTGGTTGCACCCACCTTGCCTGTTCCATGCAGGGACACCAGCCCCAAGCACTCCCTGACTGTCCCCCAGGCCAGGGCAGCGTCCCTCAGTGAGCCCCTCCGCTCTGTCAAATGCACCAGGTCTTTACTGCCTCATCCATTTTGGCTTCACACAGGGGARTGCATAATCCAAACTGTTACACCTAAATGTAATAATCCGTTTGACACTGAGAAGAAAAGGAACCCATGAATAAATTTCATTAAAATGTGACCCCACAGCTCACTTACTTAATTCCTCTGTGCATTCCCTTGCCTCCTTCTCTTTGCCCCTGTACAAATTGCATTTGTTAGTGGCCACAATGGACAGAAAGAACACATGAAGTGCTTTTTCTTGCTTTTCATTATGATTACAGCGGGTAGATTACTTTAATTTCAGAGCAGACTGAACGAGACTTGTATATTAACAAGCAGATATGCTCTGTGTGGAACTTTTGATTTTTTTTTTGTGTGTGCAATATTTCACAATCCCTCTTATGTCACTTTGTCATTTCAGATGTGCCTGGCAAGGTGTGATTGTGCTGAAGTCTGACTGCACAAGGAGACTGTCAGAGACATGGCCACCACCCTGACCTCAGGCTTTTGAAAATCAAGGCAGGTAAGGGATGAAATCCAAGACCCCCAAACACGTTTTGGTTTGGAGCAGTGTGTGATTACTGAGTTTGGAGTGGTCACAAGAGGGCACCATATTACAGAGCCAATGGAAATATTTTCATCACTTGCAAAAGACCATTAATAAATAATTCGATGTGATGCTGGGCAGGGGATGGCACCTGGGGGAGAACACCTCCTGCACCCAGCTGCAAGGGCCCTGCTACCAGAGAAATATTTTGCAATTATGCGGAAAATCCCATTGGTTTTAAACCTAGTCATGAGGGAATGAAAAAATTACTGTCAGCTACTGTCAACAGACAGAAAAATACTGTTCTATTGTCTCACACATAGATGAAGRCAATAGAACAGGCTTGCCCAGAAAAGCTGTGGATGCCCCATTCCTGGAAGTGTTCAAGGCCAGGTTGGATGGRGCTGAGGGGCTTGGTCTAGTGGAATACATCCCTGCCAGAAGTTGGAACTGGATGATCTTTCAGGGCCCCTCCAAGCTCAACCATTTTGTGATTCCATGATGAGTGAGGAGCTTTTCCTCAGCATCACACAAGGGTTTGGTTTGCCTGCAGTGACAGGGCAGCTCCTACACAGAGTCCTGCACCAAACCCCAGGAAAGATTCCCAAATTCCTYATTTCACTTCTTCTTGCCCCTATTCCTCTCTCTGTCATGGAACCAACATCATCCACCTGTTACTGCCCTTGTTCTGTTGGTCTTGAACCATCAGTGGTTTGTTGCTAAGAGGATGAATGTGCTGATGATGGTACAGGAGCAAAAGGGCTGATATAAACACCTCATTTAAGTGAGATGGGTGAAAAATAGTTACACCAAAAGAATGGCTGCTCCTTCCTTCCAWTTCCCATCAACCTTCTGTCTAACCTTTCAGCGGGTTAACAGCTTTCAGCAGATGAAATTAAATCCAAAGAACACCCTTATTCAATGGAAAGAACTTGACTTCTTCATATTATTCTTTATTTTCTATCCTTACATGATTTCTTTATAACTCAGGGTAATTCTTTTTATCATACATTTCCATGCTCCTGTCATGGTCYTAATCTTTCTCTGGACCATTTCTATTCCCATTACAATCTATCTTTTTTGGATGGAGCAACCCAAGCTTGCTGCAGTGATCAAGGTGATAATGTCCCTCTAACCGGATAAAAACATGCTGTTTTCAGTATTGCTCTCTCCTGAGTACAGTTCAATATTGTTTCTCCTAAAAAAGTTGATTGCAACAGAAAATTGATTACGCTCTCAGTTTCCTGCCCTAGGACAAGGAAAGCAAATATAAACTATGGAATTCTAGTAATCCCTGCCCTGTTTTCCTATTCATACTCTTCTGGCTTGATGGTTTAGCTATATTTGCCATTGTGTGCGTGCCCATTAGGAAAACAAAAACCAGGAGCATTATAATTATTGTTATATAGTTTTAAAAATATCCTTCTTTGTGAGGCATTAAAAATAGAAAACAAATGAAGAGCATGCTTTTATGTCAAAGGTTAATTTGGTTTAAGGCCATATCTTATGCACGCTGGTGTGTTTAGTGTCTGCTTCAAGGCAAAAGGTAATGGCAGACTTCCACAAATGTTGCCCCTGAAATTAACACCTGGGAGAATAAATAAATAACATGTGGAATAACATGTGGAATAAATAAATAAATATATGTAAGTACATATGTACTCTTGGGCATGTTTTAAGTAAGTGTTTTAAGGCATTTTTTATGTCCCAGTTCACAACCAGCTCCTCCTGGGAAGGAGAATCAGGAAGGAAAAGACACCTCCAAATTATTAATAAGCATCTTGGCTTATGCATGAGCATTCCAAGTGATTTGTCTCACAAAATGAGCCGGTCCATCAGCTGAAGCAGCAGCAGCAAGTGCTGAACATGGCCCAGCAGATGTGCACTAACCCCGCTGTGGGGCCGTGGGCCAGCTCAGCCCCACTGGCTCTCTCCCTGCTGGTGCTGCCAGAGCTCAGATCCCGAGCCAGCGGCAGGAACAGGCCTGGGCAGGGGCTCCTGCCCACCAGGAAACAGCAAAATTGACTGCTGGGCAGAGAATAAGTGTTTATTAGGGTGATGACAAACTAGAGCGTTGGAAAAATTTCTGGGCACCATGGTTGGTGGATTTGAGATGCTTGTCCAGACCTGGATGGTTCTTGGTCTGCCTGAAGGTACCATGACATTCAGATATTCCTACAATGAATGTAGGCCAGGCCAGCACTTCCAGCCAGACCCTGGAACAGCTTACTCAGCATAAATGACCACAGAACCCAAGTGCAACAAGACCGAAATCTCTCTGAACTGCTGGATTCACCACTGTTCTTAGTAGAGTAAATTTGTATGAAGCCCAGTGCATGCCAAAATAATCATCAYTGATTCAAGAGATCCAAACTTTTGCCCCTTATGGAGGAAATACTTCTGAGCTGAAAAGTTTGTAACTTTTCTTGGTTTGAGCACTGACATTTCCCACTTCCCTCATAATTTATTTTCTTCTCCACCCATGCCATTCTACCTTCCCTGGAAAGCTAAATTGCTTTGAAGATGATTACCCAGATTTTGTGAGTTATTATGAAACTTAAGTATCACAAACCAGGTGTAAGGCTTCAAAAGAACCTGATATTTTAAAAACATSTTTTTCTAATGAAATTAAACATTGAATTGTATCCATCTACCTTTCCTACCTAAAATAAGTTTAACATTTGAAGGACCATTTAGAAATAATTATGATAGTATCTCTGAGTACTGAAACTGTGTTTATTTATTACATTGCTTTCTTCAATCAAAGTAGAGTATTTTTGTGTCTTACCTGTGCTCAGAGGCTGGGACTTTAAGTCAAGTAGCAAAATGAAATCTTGGCATCACTCCCAGCAGACCCTGATATCACATGAAGCAATGAAGCCCTGCTGGATCACAGGATTTTATGACATCAATATTATTTTGTGTGGCATGATTTGGTATAGGGACTTACAGATTTTACCTCTACACACTGCAAAACCATCTGGCTTTTCTTTAGGGTCAAACAAATTATACTGCATGCACACACTTGTCTTCAAGTGTCATGAAATTCAAATAATCAAATGAACATTTTTGAGAAGTTAATGAAGATACTTCTGTGCACTGCTCACATGTATTTCCAATCCCATCATCTCTAAAATCATCTATTAGAGATGGAAAACATTCGTCCAAGGTTCTCATYTAAGGCTGACTGAGCAAAGCAAATGGAAACAAGCAACAGGTCTCAGGTCAGTGAAACTTCTTAATGAAAGAAATGGTGGATGAAAGTGGCTCTGAAGGATGCTTAGAAAGTGTCTTAAAAGAGAAAAATATTTTGGGCAGCTAAACAGAAAATATTCAAGAGGATSTGAGAATTCTCTGAGCTAAAAGGTGCATGAGGTTCACTGCCCTCTCACTCATCCTTGTGCACACACATCTCAACTCTCATGGAAWAGGGATTTTGGGCTGGGCAAACCTTTGGTCTCCTGTGCTCTTAATTGAATTTCCACCGATGTGAGATTTTAAGGTATAATTACAGTCCCWTGATCAATGATAATTATCTCCTTCTAAATTTCCTTTAATGAATTATATAAGTCTGGTACTATTTCTTGTAAGGAAAAAAAGTGCTTTTCATACATTCAACAGCTTAATCCAGTCAGGAGATCCAAGCTCACCAGGGACTTTTTTTTCTGAGATAAGTAAATCTTTGCCTGCTAAATTTTCAGTTACAAAGGCCTGATACAAAGTTTAATCACCAGAAATACAGTATTTCCTGTCTCCAAATTATTTAATTATGGTATCTCAGCACATATTTATTTAATGTTCATTAAAAGGAACAAGTAGAATACATGCTGCTCTAATTAATCCTTGGTAAGCATTCCATGTTCAACAAGTGTCCAAGAGCAGTGGAGCAAGCTCAGGGAAAACTACTGAGTCAGGAAAAGGTGCCTTGCACCAAGGAGAAATCTCCAAGAAGGAATCAAAGTTGGGCAGGGCAGTGAGAAAAACAGAAAATTGCCTTGATTAAAATATCAAAGAAAAAAAAAAAGAAGGCGCAAATTTCATCCTAGAGAATGGAGGGCTCCCAGAGATGGTCTGTGTCAAATAACAAGCACTTTTGGAAATCACGACTGAAGGTATCAGCAGTGTGTAATAATTAGGATTAATGGTTTAACAAAAGGCCTGAACACCCTGAAGAATTCTCCTTTCTCCACCATCCCTTTACAGCCCTCGCTCGAATGTGCTATTTGCCCAGCRTAACCTGCAATTAAGCACCTCATGTCTTCCATCTGTGCTTTCCTAGGTGCTTATCTCTCAAATGCCTCTTTCCTAAAATGTTTCTACCCTTAAATCACCCTGACTGTTAGGAAAACCTTCAGCACGTTCATGCAAACGCTCTTTCTTGACCTTCTTTACCTACAGTTCAAAATTGTGTCTCCTTCCAGATTTTCTTAGGGGTGCTAGATCTAAACCAAATAAATTTCTTACTCCCTCCCAAAGCAACCCTCTTCATGGTGAAACACTACCAAACTCCTGGGGAAGGGAGACCATCACCCTCTGCTGTGCCCAACTTGCTCCATCACCCAGGAGTAGAGCACAGCTCTGCTCTCTCTCCTCTTGCCTCTGTTACATTCCTCTGAATAGGCAACAGAAGAAAACCCCTGCAACTTTATTTTAGTACAAATTCAACCAGCAGGGATGCAGGTATGATCATCCTTTTCAAGGCTTATCACAGACAATTTTTGTCACAGCAGTTGCCCCTTCCCCAAGGGCTGGGGACAGCTGGGAGCTCACCCTTGGCCTGGCTCACAGGTGCCAGCTTGGCAAGAGCATCTCCCGGTGTCACACTCCACCTGCAGCTATTCCCATGGATTTTTAGCTAACACCCACTGAGGAAACACCTAATCCCTCCTTCTACACACTCCTGTAGAACCAGTGCCTTTCCTTCAGCTCTGGGAGCAGCAGGGTTTTGATTTCAAGCCACTTTGAACAGGATGAAAAAACCTGATCCTTTTCCTGGCCGGATTTAAACTGTTCAGCACGCAGGCAGGACCGTGTCTGAGGTTCAGAAACACCTCTGCTGTGAGCYACATCTTCAAAGTGCCCCACAGATGCCACTGCTCCCTGTGGCAGCATTTCCTTCCTACTTCCATCCCTGCTGCTCTGCTTTTGTTCTTTAAAAAAAAAAAAATGAAGTAAAAGGCTCCCCACGGTGAATCCAGTGTCATTGCAGTACACCTGCCTGGCTGGCAGGTAGAAGGACCCAGCACTGAATTTATCAGCTCTGCTTTCACCACCAGGAACACTGAGCCCAGAAATGCTGCAGGGCACCTTAGAGCAACACACAGAATGCTGAAAGGGAGCAGCAAAGGGGGCAGCTTCTGCAGAATTCCTGGGGATTYCTACTGCAAATCTACAAACAAATTTAACACACAAAGGAGCCTGAGTGGTTCTAGTTTCCACACACCTTTTACAGCTTCAAATTATCCCCCCAAGCTGCTCCTCACTGGAAGACAGTCACATCAGGAGGCACTGCCTGGCTCCTGAGCTACTTTGAGGGAAAGGCACTAATTTTAGTGGAGTAGGGCTTGAAATGGAAATGGGGAATCTGTTTTTGTTAATGGCTATAAATAGTCTAGGAAACCAGCCTGCTGGTCCAACGTGTGAGAGTGGGATGTTGCCTGATGGGGGGAAGCCTATTTTTCCTACTTTGTTTTTAAAAAAAAAAAAAAAAATCAGTGGAAACAAAGTTAGGCAGTTATGGGCAGTAAATGTTAGCAGAACCTAGACAAAAAAATTAAGTCCAAGGATTTCTCCTGCCTCTTCCAGCCATCTTTGATACACTAATTATTCCCTTTGGTATTGCCATAGCAACTGAAGGTATTTAGCCCTTTATGATAGGCCATTAAGCCATTTCTCAGSCAGTACTGACTTCCAGACTCCGTTTCACTCTTTCCACAACTCCAGCTCCACCTGAACACCCCCAAGGTCCTCCCTGCTTGCCTGGGCTTCTGCCCTGAGTGTCTGTGCAGCATCACACTGCCCATGCTCTCCTCATCACTCATTCCCTCGCATGTCCCTTCTGTCATTCCCCCAGCTCTGTCCCTGGGCCAGACCCTTCACTCCTCCTGGCAAGGAGCAGAGACAGAACTGACAGAAAGCCAGGGCACTGAATGCCTGAGGCCACTTTTTAATGCAGGTGTGTTTTTAGATGTTCTCTACTAAAGCCATATGTTGGTACCTTAGGAGGATGTTTGACTCAGAGGCTCAACAGCAGTCGTGACAAGCAGGGAATGGTTAGAGTTCAGCAAGCAATTTGGAGAAATTAGGTTACCTATGGAGGCCTCTAAGTACAGGGTTAGGCTCCTGTGGAAATCTTGACCTCCTCAAAAAATGAACTACTCAAAACCAGCATAAACAAAATCCTTATTTGACCATTACTGTGTGACCATTACTTATTTGACCACTTATGTGACCATTACTGTTCAGCTTTTTCAGGGTGAGATATTTTTCCCAAACAGGATTTTATCCAGCACACTTCTCCTTCTAAATTCAGAAGTTATTGTGAACACGAAAGAATCATTTTCTCAGTCCAAGAGCAGCCCATATGTCCCACCTGCACTCCACACTGCAGAGAAAAGGGCCCTGAGGCACTGCCAAAGCCTCAGCACCGYGCTCCTCCCCAGCTTGCTCCTGTGGACTGTATTAATTTTTGAAAGCGCCAAATTGATTTTTCATTTCATTCTCTCTAGCAGTAATGAACAAAACAGCTACGTGGCAGGAATGCTCCTCCACAGCCCATTATAGTATCTCCAAAAGCCTTTAATTCCCATGTTCCTTGTCTTTAGTGAACAGGTTATGGTCACTGCTGAATTCGGGCAGCTGCCCAGCAGCCAAAAGGCAGGAGTAGGAAAAATTCACTTCAGGGCTCTCAGATCACAGATCCACAGAAACCCCTGAAAATGATGATCCAGGATGGCATCTAAAAACAAAATTAGGGTTCAAATTGTTTAATATATTCTTCACTTCTTCCTCAGTGTAGCAGTCGTGTCAGAGCAGGATCTTTTATCCACTCTGCTCTGGCAGCACAGGATGTCACTTCATGAAGGCAGAAGAAWTAATTTAGATTAACAAYAGYAATCAGCCAGCTCTAAAATGGCACMARCACTACCTACAARCTCAYTTWAAAAACATCCCTATCTTCATGAATCATAACAGAGCGTTTCTGAAGGCCATCCCCAGCAAAACCGTGACCAGAAGAGCCATCTTAGTCCTCCCCCTGTATTTYCTTCTGGYCCACACAGCATTTTCCTTTAGTGARGGTGTSTTTACCCCAGCAYAAGRTCATCCTTASAGGTTGTGGGAGTCTTTGCAACTGGGAGTTCACCAAAACCTTAGACACCCCAAACCTATGTTCCTTGCTGTGTGCCTCAAAAAATATTTCARGAACATTTCAAAAGCCAAAACACTCATAAAAAATACTGCAGAAACAAATTGCCATGAGCTTGGATATGAGGCCTGACAGACTAGAATTGGGAGTGGAGAAAATTTTCTTTTAACCATCAAGACCAGTAAACCCACTGATTTACATCTTTTTAACACATATTTAAAACACACTGAAATTAATGAACTAATATTTCCATTTAACAAGATGGGAAAATATTCTGTTTGGGTAACCCATTTTCTTTATGCCTTCACCAGATTTACCTCAACAAAACCACCTCTGAGCATTTTCTACCTTACATTTATTTAACATAAGACAGGAGCTGGGGTGGCATTGGGGCTCAAGGGTGCCTGAGCAGGGAAGTTGCTCCTTCCTAACACAGATCCCAAACATGCAGTGCCCAGGAAAGACAACTTTGTCCCTTGGATGACAAACAGAAAGGTGAATTCTCTTTTCATCTGACAGCCCAGCCTTGCCAAGGGAAAGGCTCCTGCTGCCTTTCAGTTTGGATGGACATTTGAAAGCTGTCAACTGCTCTCTTCAGCCTGAAAGAGGTGGTAGTGAGGTGGGAGTTGGCCTCCTCACCCGAGTAAGGAGTGATAGGACAAAAGAAAATGAGTTGTGCCACATTTAGACTGCACATTAGGAAAAAWTCCTTCACTGGTCAAGCACTGGAACKGGYTGYCYRGGGAAGTGATGGAATCCATCACTTGTCAGTGTGGTTTAGTGGTGGACTTGGCAGTGCTGGGTTAATTTTTGGACTCAGAAGTCTTTTCCAACCTTAACGATTCCATGAATCTTTGGGGCCTGGAGGAGCAGCCCAAAGAAGCCTGCACTCCAGTCCACCATGCTTCTAGAAGGGCAATTTTAGTTTTAAGACCTGTCAAAGCAGCACCTTAGCACAAACCTTTTTCATAATGAAAAATATTAGCACTTACAAAGTTCTTAATATCTATGCAAAGCAAACCATAAATAATTCATTTACTCCACACGCATCTGCATCATTTGAAATGCATCAGTGCTTTTATCAATACAGTGCAATGGATTTACATTGCAGAGAAGAGGCTTGAGGGCATTTGGGCAATCTAAGTATTGTTGATCTGAGCATTATTACTAAAGGTAAACTGAAATAAATTACCTCAATCACTACACGATGCATTTTCCAGCATGGTAAATAAAACTTATTAGTTCTAGGTCATTAAATTCAATATTACACTTTAAAAGAGYACAGAAWTTCTATGATGTTATTAGCAAAACATGCAGCAAGACATGTGCTTCTGTATTAAAGATAAAAATAAATACTCCATTATATTTAGATATTAGTTATTAGTGTATTTTTCAAGGGGACTTTTGAGATAAAAACCTAGCTGCCATTCTCAGAGGCAAGCTGGGCACACCATGGTCCTGGCTCTCACTGAGTGGCAGATTTCCAAATAACTGAGACATTTCTGAAAATGTCATTTGGAGCCTCTTGTTAATTTACTCATTACTCCTCTTCACATAGGAATAAATATTATTTTTCCGATATTGCAGGCAAAGTGATTGGGCAGGGACCTTAGAGAGAAGGGCTTGACTTTCACATTTTTTAAAAGTTCCTGTGACCCTAAACATGTCCTTTGGTGTCCTGTACCTCAGTGCTCCTCACTGYTGGAATATATTGTGCTCTTCATTTCAACATTTATTCTTCCCACTTGGCTGCAACCCCTTTAAAAGGACTGTCCCCCCAGTGTCTAGCACAAGGAAAATGCACTCCTGATAAAACAACCAGTCATCAACACACAGCCCAAAATCCTGACAAGAGCCACTGCTAAATACACTGTTCTTGCAAGATGCCAACAGCAAGACTGGAAAAACACCCTGTAAGAAGTAAGGAAGAACACATAGCCTCAAATCAGTCGCAATAACCTCTGTCAGGATATTAGAGGCTGCTTTGATAAGTTTTTTTGAACTAAAAGAGCAGCCAAACACTTACAATGTGGGCAAMATGTATTTGCCATTAAGTACAAATGGAGAAGATTAGCATAAGTCTACACAAGTGGCATACAGAGTCACTCTCTGCTGGTTTTTTTTTACTTCCTCTCTCTCCATGAGGAAGGAGTGCTCCCAAAATGCTGGGGGTCAGATTCACAGCTGGCAGGGATCACTGCAGCTCAAAAGGGCCACAAAACCAGAATGCRTAACTCAACTGGCTTCTCAGGTCAGGTCTAGGCAATAACTGTGAATTATTGTTTGCAGAAGTAATCAGATGATGGAGCTGCTCTTCAGCACAAAATGACAGCAAATTCCTTTATCCTGTTTTTTGTCAAACATTGCAAGAACATCGCAGTATCCCATCGAGCTTTTCAGAAACCTGAGCTAAACTGCTGTGTGAGAGAAATTACAGGAGAAAGCCCAGTAATTGTGAAGCCTAATTACAAGGTAATGTGGTGCTTATGAGCAGAACTGCTGAACAATTAGGGACTAGGATAACGAGTTGGCCACCTGTCAGCTGGGAGAGTGCTGGCAAAAGGCCAGCACAGGACACTCCTGATGGGCTCTGGAGGGGGACAGGAACACAAGGAAATGTTCARATACTACATTTAAGATACACAGTATGAAAAGAGCCACTGATTGGAGCTCAGATGAGTGTTTGGTGTATGGATAATGTAATTGCACTTGTACAAGAAAGGGAAGCTCAGCACTGAGTATGAGGCATGGAGAGATGAGGAGAAAACACAGGAGAAATTGCAGGATGAATGGGGCTGGAACAGAGACACAGCTCAGATTATTTGCACTTGGACTGGTGGGCAAGGGGGTGCCAGTTAATCACCAGCAGAACCCAAGCTTTCTGTAGGTCACTTCTTTACACCCACTACAGTATAACATATATGCTATGCTGCCCTGAAAAGCGAAACCTCAATAAAATCAGCGTTTGCTCACACTGTAGGGAAAATCTAACCAACAGCATTCCCTGGAAGTGAAACTAGAAATAAGCTCTGGAGCAGTCTGTTCTGGTCACAGAATCACAGAATGGCCTGGGTTGTAAGGGACCTTAGAGATCACCCAGTTCCAAATTCCTGCCATGGGCAGGGACACCTCCCACTATCCCAGTGGCTCCCGGAGCCCTGTCCAACCTGGCCTTGGACACTTCCAGGGATGGGGCAACCACAAATTCCCTGGGCAACCACCCTCACAGTAAAGAATTTATTCCCAATATCCAATCTAAACCTACTCTCATTCCCCCTTGGCCTGTCACTTCATGCTTCATGAATGCATCACTCCTCTCTGGATTGCTCTTAACAGAGACAGCAATGATCAGGGCAGTAGAAGACAGATGCTAATTAAACAAAGTATTCTTTCYTCTCCCTAAAGCACTGGATAAAAACACAAACTGGTATTTGAAATCACAGTGGCACCACAAAAATTGTAAAATGTTCAAATTTACAACTTTTCCACATCTCTCACTGCGTGCAACTAAATTTAATTGCAATTCCAATAAAAAAAGGTGCAGACATATCCACAAATGAGCCACAAGTTGTGATTGAAAGCTGAGATAAAGCCTTTAATCTTTATACTGAAAGTGTAGTTATGTCAGCCCTGAGACTRGTTCTTTTGTTTTTTTCTAGCTCCTTTAAAATCAATAGAATGACACAAAGCTATTGATTAGAAACACGTTATTTTTCCACATGCCCACCGAGAATCAAGAAAGTGCTAAAACATGAGCTCATCCCATCAATTTCATGGAACCTTCAGCATATTTTTAAGTGTCAGGCTGAATATAAATATTTTATTTATTGGAACACTTGTTCCAAGACTCATCCAAGATAAAGTAAAGTTCTTGTTCTTTCAGAGTCTTTGAATCAGCCCCTTGCTTACTAGGAAGAACATGGGGATTTTACTGACTCAACTATTTTGGAAGCAGATGCCTCAGATGATTTAAATACTCCTAAAACATRCAGTGACCTTCGTCTTTGGCCACCAACCTCTTCTCTTCTGCAATAATGTAGAGGGAAGGGAAGGAAAGAGAGSTTTGAAGAGCCAAGAGGACTGAATTTTGCAGAGCTCTGAATGACTGAGATGTTTTGCTGTGTAATTAGCAGAAGGGGAAGAAGGACACAGAACAGCTACCCAGATTTTAACAATTGTTAACAATTAGATCCCCACAAAGCATCAGTTAGGTTTGTGAGCTGACATGCGATTTTAAAATGTGCTTTTTTTATTTTTTTGCCAAGGCACTCCAGCATTCTTGTTACACTAAGTTAATTAGTTTGGCTTCAGCATTTTTGGAGTCTTTCATTTGCATTCTGAAAAGTAAGAGACCAATAACAACATGTGCTGAGGAATCTGGCTACTGGTCTTTCATCTTAATCAAATTTTCACCACTTAGCCAGCAAGAGAAAGCTGTGAAAAACAACTATAATACAGAAARGCAATTCATGTTTTCAAATGGCTTTGGGTCCTTGGATGAATGACATTTCAGATCAGCATCTTGCCCTTAAATGCAAAGTCACCCTTGGGTAAATCTACAGGGTATCTATTGGCTTCGTGAAATTCCTTTAGATATATTAAAATCAGTRTCAGTGTTTGTCCCTATCAAAGCAATAGAGCAAGTAAATCTAAAATATCTATGCATGTTATCACAGCATGTCTTTGTGCTTTGTCTCTTAGAGAAACAATATTTTAGTAATTTGATATCTGGCAAGACTGAACTGGAGTCAGTAAGGGCATATAAGAGGACAAAGATGGATTTCAAAACAGTCAAGACTGAAGTCTTAATAAAAGTTTATATGACTGTAGCATTTGACCATAATTGAAACAGGAATGGAAATGCTATTTTTTTCAAAGAAGACAGCAGTTTTGCAGAAAATAAGTCTTATATCCACATAAAGTGATACCATCAGTGGGGGAATATTAGACCCAGCTCTATGGAAATACTTCATTCTCTGTTCCTGCAAAAGTTTATTTAATTCATTATCTTTCCCTCCACTATGTTCTATTTGCTATACTCTAGGAAATGAATCAAATAGCAGTTAAGATCTCAATAAGACACCTTTTCCTTCATTAGGGCCATTAGGGATATCCATGCTAAAAAGAAAAGGATGCTGGACAAAAAATCCCAAACTGCAGTGCAGCTGATATTTCCATCATCATCGTTCCCAGAAAGTGGTTGTGGGGAGCACCACAGCCTGGAAAAGAGCTCCTGCACTCTGGCAGCTGTGCTTGGGAAGGTGTTTATTGCCTGCAATTGCTTTCCCCTCCACTTGAGTGGGTGGGAGAACCTGCAGCTGGGGAATGTGTTAATTCAGCACTACCCTTTAACACTCTCTCTTTTCATTACAGGTATTAAAATTGTTCCCAATGGGAAGAGCAGACAAGGAAAGCTAAACACGAGGAAGGATTTGATCCAGTTYCCCATTAAATTCAAAATAAAAGCTAATAACTTCCGTGATAATAGGAGCTGGACTGGAACTTACATGAACAGCACACCACAAATCATTTTATTCTCGCCAAAGCTTGTTCTGACCGTGGCAATTTCCAGTGAGAGCCGGAATCTACATCCCCCAAAGCAGCTCCACTCCAGCAAATAAAACATGCATTAATTCAAGTATTATTTGGTTTTCCCCTGGATGGAAAATGGAAGGCAGCAGAGGATAAAAAGAGCACATGGCTTTGTGTGCAAGCCCAGCCCAGCTGCTGCTGGACCACTGTTGCTCAGCATTGCTTCACCTCTCTGCCAGGAAAAAAATGTTTTGATGAAGGAATATAAACCTCCAGTTTTATTTATGGTCAATAATCACTGATAGCACTCCAAACACTTCTTCCAACCACGTGTTGCATCWCTCACTAAGTCCTGGATGCTCTTGGAGGAAAAGGCTGTAGTTTTCAAGTCCTATCTATGAGCCCACTGGGCAGGCCTAGATAAAAAGTTAGAACAGTGGTGTTTGCATGTTTAACAGGAGGAAAACTGGAATAAGAATTTGAAGGTTGAAAATAGGAATTTGAAGACACGATTCTGGGCAGCTCTAGCTGCTGGAGCAGGGAGTTGGACAAAATGATCTCCAGAGATCACTTCCAATCCCAATCAGTCCTTGATTCTGTAATTTCAGGAGCAAAATAAAGAACTGGAGGAATTAAGAAGAACATAAAACCAGCAATGGCTAGGAGGAGAGCAAGGAAGCAAATCAAAGACACTGCAAAATGCTCAGAACTCACCAGTTATCCATTTAGCCTCTGGGTCATGAATCTTGAAATCATCACTGAAGAGATCTTCCACTGTTATCTTCTTCTTCTGAGACAAGCTGTTATCTTCGACTGTAAAACATTCAAAAATAAACTACCATTAATCCAGCTGTGAAATGCATCTGAAATTGCAGCAACTGTGATAGTGACATGTCACATCTCATCTGGAATCAGTCCACATTAAGCTTTCTGTCACACACAGATCCCTTCCCTTTGTCAGAGTTACAAAAGGACCACCTAATGGTTCACTAACAGAACCCTCCTTTTCATATATGCCTGGTCTGAACAGCTACAAAAAGACCAAGAAATKGTCCAAAAGACATATTTTCAGACATAACAGAATCAAAAAAGAACTTGAGTCATRGAAACACACCTATAGATGTCATAATGACATATAATGTTAACTATTCAACAACTAAACACTGAGATATTTCTGAAATAGTTTGCCACATTTTGAAAGAGTATTTAAAATGGCCAATTTTTTTACAGCTTATACTTTTATTTCCTTAAAAACTGTCATGCAAAACCATAGTTGGAGAAGTATTTAACCTAGGAAGGGCTCATACAGATAATTTTAGAAATTCACAAATTATTTTCCATGGGAATCAAACACTTGGTTGCAGAAATATTTCTGAAAAATCTGTGAGACATAAACCTAAATCCTTAGGTGTTGCATACCTGGTCCATACTAATTTTTATTTTTAGTGAAAAAATTTACAGTCACATTTGTAAACATGGTAATATCAAAGCTGAAGATTTTAGAGAGAAACTAACAACTTTGAAAACCCAACAATTTTGATTAGTATGTTCCCTCTTTCTTTTTCTCCCATCAACTGCAATTTTTTTTTGTTATGACAAGCAGTCACCCTCTATGAATAATTTGTTGTCAACATTCAATTTTTTGCTGAAATAATATTTTCATGGAAACCTTTCAGTCAACTTTAAATACACTTGCTCTTTTAAAGAAAAGAGGAGGCCACATTTTGAGTATTTCCACAGCAGGAATGAGTGTTTCAACATCTTTCCTCATGACAGTATCCTCCTGCCTGAGGTTTATTGGCAGCCTTAGYTGTCTTTAAAATTGTTTAGTGCTAAACTTACACTGAACATTTATGATTAGAAAAGTGGAATCAGACTCTGAAGGCATTTATTTGTGGGGAAAAAAGTCTTCTTTTCTGTACTAAATTGAAGCCCCTGAGCTACCTGAGATGACAGAAAATTACCTATGAACAGTGTTTTGCTCCACTAAAAGGTGTTTCAGAACAAACTTTCATTTTTACCAAATTAAATTATGTTCTTCAGTGTTCATATTTCTCCCCTCGTCTGGCTGAGGCTTCAATCACACCGCTCACTGTGGCTTCCAAATACCAAAACCCATTAATACAAGTCCTCGGCCAAATCCCTTGGTGTGATGGCGTTATGCCAAGTTATTCTGCATCATTTTATTTATTAAAGTGGGAAATGTAGGTGACAAGGACCCCAGGAAATCGTTCCAGTTCATTTCCACCCTGGTGCAAGTCCCCAGAATGGGATATYCAGGGAGGTCAGAGCCTACACAGGCTCCTGCTCCAGAAGCTGCTTCCCAAATGCTGCCCTGAGGAACAGGGACACCCTATCAGCCCCAAAGGGAATAAGGACAGGCACAAGCAAACCTCTGGGCTGGAGATTTGGGCAGAAGCAGGGTGGGAAGCCCTTCCTATTCCTCTTTTTTGTTCAGGATGGGAACAGCCAGCCTGGGAGCTGCACCACCTCTRTACCTTCACAGCATTCCAACTCCTCGTGAGGGACAGCAGGAAGAGGGAGAGGCAGCACCTGAAGAGCACACTTAGGAGCCTCTCTAAAGGACAAGGTGAGATTSCCTTCCTGTCCCCTGCCCAGGGCTGTAAGAGCTGTGAGAAATTCCTTTATTGGACCATGGACTAAATTCATCTTAGCCACAGARTTGGGGAGAAAACAAACAACTAAATAATAAATCCATCAAGGAATTCCAGTAAAAAATTGTTGACCTCTCCTGTAAGACAGGTAGGTCAGAGGGCTTGTTAAGAACACCTGCTCCATTCCTCTGACCCTAATGGAGAAAGGAAGGATGTTGTTATGGAGGAAGAAATGCAGCTATGGGATCACAGGCAGCCCATCCYGTCCTGAGTGTGCCTCAGGGTGTCTAAGCCAGCTGTGGGCAGGTTGTGTCCACATCCAATTGCAGGGACCTTCTGGGCTCATGGAAGGACAGGATTAAGCATGTGCCACCTTTTTCTTTTCTGCATTCACATCCCCCAGCGCAGAAGATGCAGATGGCAGCATGGCAGCAGTGCAAGTGGCACAGGGACTTGAGATCTGAGTGCCAAGTCAGAAACTMAGCATCCAAACAGCACAGCTACATGCTGAGAGAACCCAGCAGAAACCRTGCCCATTTTGGGTTTGATTCAATGTTTAGGGCATGACAGGAATCCTGTGTTTGGGTTCATCTGCCTGCACTTCATCCTCCAAGTCAGTGCACCCAAACAAACGGGGCTGAAGGAATAACACCTGGCTGTGAACAAAGTGAATAAAGATCCTCCACAAATCCAGAAAATTCAAACAAAAACGAGCAAGACCTCACTGCCTGTTTTGCCTCCTCTCTTTTAAGATTATCCCTGACTCCAGCAGTGCTCAGAGGCTGCTTGAGARGTCAGAAGGCTACAGCCACCTTTGAGTGCTCACCTTTCCTTCCACCAGCCCTGGTGCTCAGCCCCATGTCAGTGTCAGACACTTTCCTCACACACCTCCTGGCCTGCTGTGCACTGCAAGCATGTGAGGGACAGTGTGTCCAGCTCTCTGTGCCAGAGCACCAGGAGCTCCTTTCCCACCTCAGCATAGGGCAGATCTAATACCTCTTTTCCCCCCAGATGACCCCTCTGCATCCAAAAGGCAGCAGCCAGACAAAGCAAACAAGCAGCCTTTCTCCCTTCTGGAAAATCCCACCTGTTTCTAGCAGYGTATAACACATTTATATCTAACCATTGTGAACAAATTGCTCTCCTGCACAGCTGGCCAAAGCACAGTTCCTTGCTCTTTCTGAGTATCACAAGTCCTACAAAGCTTTCTAGGCAACGCCTTTGGCTGTCAGACAGCATGCTGTGAATTAATGCTATGCAATGACTAGCTCAGTACCACTTCTGAGAAATGTTTCTCATGGATTTTGCAAAAATTTTAATATGGATTAGGGTGTACTTTCTTTTTTTTTCTGCTAAAAGGTCAGATTTGAAAGGAGCAAATGTGATGTATATTTCCAGAAAGCTTTAAATATCAGGAACAGATGTACAAGAAAGCAGCCTCTCCCTAAATGTCTAATGGAGCTGGAAAAGCTTTATTTTACTCAAAATTTCTGGAGAACTGGGTCTTCTTTTCAGCTTTGCTCTGTGTGTGTGTGCATGGACAGACTTCTAGAAAGTTTTTCATGTCTTTATATAAATACAYAAACAAGGAATGGAACCTGCACTGGTGTGATATGCTGTGACAAGTGAACAGCTGACAATCAGGAGAGGCTCAGGACAACACTGTTATCATTTGCAGAARTAGTTTCACATTTTTCAAAGGTGGGTGGAATGGCAGGAATCACACACATGAARTTGGAGAAACCTTACTTGTAGAACCACTACAACTGTGAAGTGTCCTATTGTCTAATTAAATGCAAACTTTCACTGTGCTTCTCTGAGAATGTTCTAGAACATCAAAGCAGATACAAATCATAGAAAYGTTGAAATGCTTTTGGGATTTTATAAAAGAAGACATAAGCATCAGCTGGCAATAGAGCAGTGCCACTGTAATTAYAGTGTCTCTTCAAYAAAAARTCCACTGCTCCCAGTTTATGAGCTRATYTTGGAGCAGAGGGAGTGACCTGCCCCTGAGAAACCCAAACCAGCAGGGATTWCAGCCCTTCTGCAGCTGAATCCAGAGTTAAAACCTTTAAAGGTTTGGGCTGAATTGAAAAAGAATCTTGAAGAGACATACAAATCCCACTTTTCCCCAGTTATTTAATACCTTAATCATGATCTGCCCTGCTAAGAAAATCCTACCCACTTCCCACTCTACSTGTTGTTCCTGGCTTAGCAGGAGAGCACCCACAAGATCACCCAAGTTTTCCCAATATTAGGCCAAGTTATGGGTCCAGGTAGCCACTTTTCTTTGTCTGAACATGGACTATGTGCCTGCATGCTGCACTCTATCCCACATATGTCCCAAATTGCTCTCTGG
>NW_026623372.1:0-42030 GCF_030028575.1 Malurus melanocephalus | reverse complement strand
GATGGCAGCATTTCCAAACCTAATTAAGTTGTGCCTGATGTGAGTACAGTCCACAGACCATGTCCCAAAACATCTCAGAGATGAACAGCACTGTCCAAAGGTGCTGAATCTCAAAACCAGCAAAATTAATTTAATAAACCATCCTCAATTAAGTTTAACCTTAATTATTTTAATTACATAATTAATCTGGCATGACCACATGCAATTTAGGTTTACACTGAAAATTTCAGGATAACATAAACAAACTGAATACGGCATGGCAATAAATAACAAAAAAATGTACTGATTGTTTCTCTCATTTTCAAATAGCTCAGTGCATTCCTGTATATCATGATTTGTCACTGTTTCCAGTTCATCACACAGCAGGGCTGTGGGATAAGAATTTTGCCAGGGAAGATGACAAAACCTGCTGGACTGCACGTAACTTCACATGTAATGAGCTGGAAATTTTTGCCACAAAACTTCTGTCCTGTTTTACACTTCACTACCCTCTGCTCTTCCATTTCCTGAGGTTTCATTTCTCCTTTGCCTCCCTTCTCCTCCTGAGCTCTGTGCTCTCTGTCCTGCAGCTCCCTAGATTCTACCACTCACATGCACTCATCCCAGAAGGAGTCCCTACTCTCCTCTACATCCCAAAGCAGGGAACCTTTGTCTCCCCCTGTGTTTTGTAGCTCCTCACCCTTTCTGACACTGAATTATCTTTCCTGTGTCATGTCTCTCATTTTGTTTGTCTTTTCATATTCTGTTCACAATCTTGCCAGTGCTGSAAAAGCACTTTATTTCTACTCCCTAAGCAGGCATGGAAATTTACAGGGCTGTATAAATACATAATAATCAATAATCATAATGACACCACATTAAAATTCAAGCCTACAACCTCGGCAGCTACCGTAAGAGAAGTAATTTACAGAGGTTACACGCCCAGAACTTTGCTGAAACTTGGAAAGGGGATTAACTTAAAGAATTCCTTATTAGGAARTTACTAATTATTTGCTGTGGATAAGTAATATCTGGCATATCATTATCTGAAATTGCTATGTAAACATTTTGGTCTGAACTAAAAATCAAAGCCACTGAATGGGATGGGATGGGATTTAGGAGCCAAGGCACAGGCATGCAATGCCATTTCCAGTGGTCTAGGATAGGACCCTCAACTGGCAACTACTGCTCCATGTGGGCATGAATTTCAGGAATTCCTGTGTCCTCATTGACTGCCCTGTGTGGCTTCCTGGCACATCTAAAATGACACTCCCCATYCATGTTTGGGCAATCAAGGTCCTGCCTTGCACCCTCAGCTCAGCAGCCCTGACCTGTGAACTGAAATGTAAAACTCTAAAACAATCTACCCAGAATGGCCTTGAACTCAGCATCACAGCGAGGTGAAGATGGGAAGGAGGGCTCCTTTGATGTCGACTTTGCAGTTGATTTGCAATCCTTTTACTCTTGGAAGAGCAAAATTACAGAAGCAAAACAGACTGGAAGCGAGTTAAAGGTTACAAATACCTGGTGTCAGGAGGATGACAGAGGTGACAATCAGGGAGCAGATCACGAGAATGACAAGTAAGGCAATTGCAATTCCTTTCCAGTTCCTCTGAGGAGGATTACTCCCCACCAGCTCCTAGAAACATTAAAAAAAAAAAAAGAACATTTAGAAAAGAGCACTCAGACAAGGAAACAAGCACAGAATCCAGACTGCAAGGTAGGTGTGCAAAACTACACCTCACAGCCACAGCGGGGAATGTCCCTGAGCTGAGCACAGCCCATGCTGTTATAATTCATGGTGGCATTAATTGAATTAATTGAGTCCATCCTAGGCCATGACACGGGGGATAAAGTCAATAAATCCACCACTCAGCAGTGGATCCCACAGTCCCCATTACCTCCCTGCACACCCGCCCCCATCCCAGCCTCATCCCAGCTCACTGACCAACACTATTTCCCACCAACCCTCATTAACTCTGGGAATGAGGAGCTTTACAGTAACTTTCAGGAGACTTCCATAATAAGATGTCAAGGAAGCATACAGGAAGATAAATAATTCACAGGGGCACGCATAGAGATAAAAATCAATAAGGATATCCCCCTTGTGAACTTTGCTGCCTTCCCAGAAAATGTGACATCTCCTYGGGGCATACTGTGTGCACTCCTAGGCTGGCAGGGCTGAGGAATTGAAGACAGGCTTCTCCTCTAGCATATACATTAAATTTAATCACGTTCTTAAAAGTTCAGAATAAAAGCTCCATCACCACTCAGTGATTAGCTCTGACTGCTCTGTGGTTRCACCATATGTTCTGCCTACCATGTATACAGCACCCCTGCTCTCAGGACTGAGATTTTTATGAAGTGCTGTCTTCACATTCACAAGATCTTAAAAATTTATTGCACTTTCATGCGTTTTGCTGGATTCCTCTTAGCATTTTGCATTATATGTGATTTCATGCACACATTGAAGCACCCACAGGAGCTGTACGAAATATTAGTGCATTCCACTTTTCTGGGAGGCTGAATTCACTSAAGGGATCTGGTCTCACAGCCAGAACAACTCTGGATGCTCCTCCTCCTTTTCAAATTCATCTGTTTATGATTTTTGCCTCATTTCCTTTATTATGAGGGATGGTGTGTCTAAAACAGAGATGTTAGTACTTCTTTAAAATACTTTTTTTCCTTCCATTTTAATTTTTTTGTGAAAACAAAAAGCTTCCTGGTAGACAGACTAAGTTATGTTACTCAGAGTTTGTTTCACTTTTGTTTCTTATACACAGCAACAAGACCAGAACAGGGAGGTCAGGCAGACCTTGCAGTTTTGTTTTCAGAAGATGTTGGGAAATATTTTTCAACCTTTCCCTTTTATTCATTTTATAGAAAAAGATAATGTCTAGACTCTCTTCCTATATGTTTGAGGATCTAACAACTACAAAGGCTATAAATCTGCAATGGAAAGCCAAGTTTGAGGCATTRAACACCTGATACACCCCCTCATTTATTCCAGTTCTGGAGAAGACACAAGGCTCCTATTCCTTCTGGCAAAGAGGTAGAGGTGACACCCTCCCCTTCTTTTATCCCCCTCATTTGCACTTGGTTTTCTATTTGAAATGAAAAATAATTAGAAGGAACTAAGTTTGCTGTCATTACTGGAGAAAAACCTGAAAAGTAGGTCAGGAGCTTTGATAAATGCAATTTTGAGAAGTAGCAAACAAAAAATAATATAAATGCTTCAATTTCTGTAGATTCTTTACGCTCACCATGAATAAAAAATGTTAATCAATTTAACCTTCTAACACCTTTTTTAAGAAACTGTTATGGTCTCCATTTTTCCGGTGATGCAAATAGGCACAAAAACAATCCATGACTTTCCTAGGGAAAGAAATTGATAAATAAACCAGGGAAAGGATGCAGGGCTTCTTAGCAAGTGGCAGAAACGTTCTTTTTTTTTCACAGCAGGGTACACGAGGACCTAGAGGGAAACAGGGGAACTGGGGAGAAGCAGCTGAGAAACCCAGCAAGCCCCCCTTGGGACAGAGGTAAAACACTGACAGTGTTACAGAACYGATGGCAACAGTCACAGTCCTGAAAATAGTCTAACACTCTCACCACAGATGGTCAGAAAAAATTGAAAAAAAATTAGATCATGGACTTGAATAACATCTCCAAACCCAGATGAAGTTCAAAAGCTTAATAAACCCTTGCATTAAGTATGATTTCCCCATCCACCAGTCCCAGTGTGACAGAAAGACACACACATGCTTGAGCTTTCAGGACATCTGTACTTGCACTGAATCCATTATCAAGTCAATTCCATTAATTCTTCAGGCATCCAATCAATATTTGAACAAAATCTCAACCAAAAAAAGACTGGGAATTTCTAGTGTATCAAGAGGAGGGAAACTATTCATAAGCAAAATATTGGGGTTTAATACACTGCAAGGAAGTAGAAAAGAAYATTTTCACTTTCTTTTCCAAATTCCATGAGGAAACTTCCCCTGGTAAAAAGCAAGGAGAGAGAAATGACTTTTCAAAGAAAGACAAACAGCTTTATTCAGCACAGGTGTGGATAGCTGCTCTTTTGTTCTCAGTCATTTGAAGTCTCTTTTGATAGAATCACTTACAGCAAAACTGCAGACACATCACACTGCATTTATGACAGCCCTGACACCTCAGATTCCTGTCTGTATCCCTGTTAATTCCAGAGGGATGCTGCTGTGTCACYGTGACCAGCTTTTACCTCCAGGAGATTCCAGCCTCACCAGCCTGATATCCCCTGTCCTTGGCAGCAAAGTCCCACCCTTCAGTGGGATTTCCCACCAGCAGGCAGCAGCTGCCTGTTCACCCTGCTCAGGGGTGCTTTGTGCTTGAGGCTAAGCTGGGAAGGTGCTGAATTCAGCCCCAGGCAGGTACAGATCCAAGCATATAAACGTAGATCTTGAAGTGGCAGCTCCAAGGAGGTGTTTCCAGCACACAGCACAAAGCTGGAATRTGCCTGTTCCTGACAGACCCAGATGCAGAGTTAAACATGGAGATCTGAGCACACCAGCAAGCTCCAGGCCTTTGGGGCCATGGCTGTTAATCCTAAAGATACCAATTTTGGGTTCTGCACTGAAATCTTGAGTGTAGGGCACAAATGGAAACAAAGAAAGCACAGACCGTTTCTGCTCYGATGAAAACAACACAAAAGAAAACATTAAAGTCACTCATCAGCAGGTGCCACCTCCTCTGCCTCACATGAAACACCAACACAACATCTTCATAACCTCTGCAAGCAAGCTAAAGCYCTTCAGCCTGCTTTCCTCCTCCTTTTCCTTTGCTGCTTGTTTTTCACCTCCTTCTCCCTGTTACGTTCAAACGAAATTGATTTTGGCTTTGGAAAGCAAACCAGATGTTTCCACAGGTTTTTACAGAAGCACACTTCATCRATGCTGCGTATTAAAACCTGTAAATGCTATCACATCTTCACTGGTGATTGAAAAATGTCACTGCCCACCTGTGAAGTTGATTTTGGAGCCATTAATCTAGACATCTACAGTATTTTAAGACTCTAAAACACAAATCTACGGTGACATATTTTCTTGCCTGTGAAAGAATCACTGTGCTGACACGTTATGGATGAAAGCTGGATGTGCTCCAGTCCAAGATGCTGTCAACAAAATTATTTCTGGCACATTTATTTGAAACCTGCCAAAAGTCTGCCAGCACAGTGGTTATATTACAATAATATGATAACTTCTTAAAACAACTCATCAAGCACAACTTCTCCTTTTTTTTTTTTAATAAATAACCATGTGTACATTGCTCAAGGACAATGTTAACATCACTTGTCAAGTATAGGTATTATTTAATAAAACTTATACATCCTGGACCAAAATCTTTGAAGTATCAGCAGTGAGATACTCATGGTGGGTCTCTTAGTCTTTTTCAACAGAGACCTGCCACTTTTGTTCAAAAACAAAAAATCCCAGCTGTGTTATATGGAATATATTCATTTCAGACACAGGTGCTGTATTTAGAGGGCCCTTGCAGAAGCAGGAGAAACTGGGTCATGGAGACTGAGCTATAGGCTCAGTTACACTGGTGTAAATCTGAAACTAAAGGAAAAAACATGGGAAAACCCAAGAAATTAATGGTATTAAATAAAAGCAGGTGTAAGATGTTTTGCTGGCCTCAGAGGTGGCAGGATGGGGATTTATAGCAGTGATTCTGTAGTTTCCATACTTGCTACTCTCACAAACTCTGTTTCTTGCTTCTTTTTGGTTTATTTCTAAATTTTGACCTTAGATATTCCACTTATAAACAGAGCAAATAAAAATTCTTCTAGCAAGCTTGTTAACACTGTTAATTGAAAAATGTGTATTATACGTTTCACTCATGCTACCTGGTTCTGCATTAGGAATTTTGACTGATGAAACAATGGTGAGTGTGATGCCTCTGACAACAGCTCACCAAGTCCAGAACATGCCACAGAATAAAAACTTTGCTTAAGGATTATGGTATGGGAACACTGTTGTCCAAGACAAAACACTCCTACRAAGTTCAGTGGGAAAATAATCYTGCTGCTAATTAGTTCTTAATAAYACAAAATTGCAGCAGATTATACCTGCTGAACAGGACAACAAATAAGCTGAGGAATGGGTAACCCATACAGTTATTAGATTATTCACCTTATGCTGCAAAAAAGAAACACTAATTGTGATGATAATGGCAGTAAACTAGATRAATTGCAATGGTTGCAGCAGGAGGTTCTCTGAGACTCCTGGTTACGCTGCTGATTGATATTGCATTGCTGTCTCATCACGATTCTCCTGCCTGGACCTTCCACTGCTCCCCTGCCTCAAACTTAGGATGGAGATACTTCGTGGGCAGGGATAATTTTTGATACCCTGCTTGGCACAGTGGAAACCTCAGTCACTACAGAATTTAGAAAGCATCGTAACATAGATAAACAATAATAACTGTAACTGCATCATTCTCACCTCTGAAGTCAAACTGAGTTGCTTTTGCTTGGGGATAGTTTATTTATTTTCTTTCCTTTCTCCTCCCTGCTTGCCTCTCTCCCCTGCTGCTGCAGACCCCCCTGAGCCGTGCCCCAGCTGGAATGTGATGCTGAATAACAACCAGTTTCCAGACAGACACAGAGCCCAAGGCTACAGCAAACTCTGTTGTACAGGTGCTAAAGGTGACACTTCAGAGTGAGAGCAATGAAAACTTGCTCTGTTTTCACTAATGAGGYATGGCATGTACGTGGGCTTCCCTGCAAAACCCCAACAAAAATAAGAGGGATAAAACCATCTGCCTGTTGTGGTRATGGAMGACAACTCRGTTATGTTTYTCYTCATCTCCTGTTGACGCTTTTGCTAATAGGGAGCAATGACTTGGTAACARCCAACATCTTTGCTGCCCACTCCCCAGCACCGTGAGACAAATCTGCCCTGTACATAATGCAGTACATTCTCCTGCCCTACATTCCTGGGAGGCTCTTTTTATAAATTCCCTGCAGACATTCTGTTTGGTTCCACCTCCCCCCAGCATTACCTGCAAGGTGAAATGCAGGGAAATGTTCAGCTGGGCTCTGTTGAGTGTTTGGGCGAGGACAAGGCTGACCCGTGATACTCAGCTCCCCTCAAATCAAACCTCAGTGTTTCACACTTTGGTAGAGCTTTCAGCCTCACATGTTTCTATGACAAAGCCAACAGGAGAAAACGAGTGCCATCYGCATCCCCCACCTAAGTGCAGCTTTAGCAGATGACAAGTCTTCCACAGTTTTAGAGCAGAAGGCACCAGATCCTCAACCAGCATTGACTGACACGGATCACTGGCTCCACTGGAGCCACGCCAGCCTGTGTCAGCTACACAGACCAGTGCTGCCTCTAAGTTAAAAGAAAAATAAATCCATAAAACAATTTTAATACAGTAATATCTGGAATTCCTAGCTGTTCCAGATTGCAGAAATGGATATTTAATAATTTCCCAACATTTTTATGGGCATTATGATGAAATGGTTTTGGACCACCTCCAGACCTTGCAGCACTTAAAGATTAATTTAGCATCTCAGTGTTTTGAAGTGGCATTTCACATGACTTTTGTACCCAAGTGGAGTAACCACACTGCAACACCCTCCTACGCCCTTACAGCGTGTGTAAATAAGCACCACTGCCACTTGAAACATTCCCAAATTATTCATACTGCTTAGGGACAGAGTGACTCCATGGCACTTCCAAAATAAATTAGAGCCTTGGAACACAGACCCTGAAATCCTGCCAGAAGCCTATTCTCAAGGTGACAAAATCCAAGCTGCAAACACCATCTGGACCTGTTGCACTACGAGGGGCTCCAGCCAGAGGCACGGGCACCTTCTGGCCACAGCCAGGAGAAAGGAGATGGCAGTGCTGGACCTGTGCATGGCACAGTGTGACTGCAGGTACTTGTAGCCAAGAAGCGTCATGGCCTTGATTTAATGTCATTTTATCAATCCCCTTCCCTTCCCCCCATTAGTTTGGCTCACTCCTGAGCTGTAACCCAGATGTTTTTATAGCACCTGGCACGGTGGGACCACGAATCCTCCCAGGATTCAGCTGCCACTATAATTCAGGTAATAATTAAAGATCCATTTCCAATACTGACAGAGCCCATAAAATCAACAGCATTTCTTTGATTTTATTTCAGTGTTTGATTTAAGCACACACATTCACCCACTAAAACAGGAGCAAATCATGTCCCAGGGTGAAATATCTGCCATGGCACCAGTAAAACTTGGTTTGATGCTTAGGATTTCATTCCAGAGGAGTCTGTGTGTTCACCAAATCCATGAAAATGCTTGGCAAGCCCAAATGACACAGATTATATCACTGATCACAGCACTCCTCAATGCCACAGCACTTGTTTGGCTCCAGTCTTTCCACTCCCTCCAAACCAAGCCACAACACACACACRATCCCTGAAACAGTTCATAGCTGTGCAGAAAGCATCTGCAAAGAATGATGTTGGCAAGGCATGCCAGGACAACATYCCCCTACTCTATTTCTTGAAGAATTATGACCTCAAGAAATGAGAAAAGAAGCTTCCCTGAAAGATTTGAGTTTGGCAAAACCACTTCTCAGCTTCGTTGTCTCCCCTAATTCCAACAAAAYGCCATTCTGCTTACATTTGTGAAAAAGCAATTGCATTTTTAGTGAAACTGTATATCATTAAAAAAAAAGAGAAAATATAATTTGATCTATGATTCTGAACACCAAGAAAGAATTTGTGAAAAGGGTAATAGTGAGGCATTTAATCTCCCTAGGTAGAAAGACAGCATTAGAAATTCTGTTCAATGTTTTATTAACTTCTAGACATTTTTAAAAAATTTATTCTTAGTCCCCTTCACTCCTCCAGGTCACTTCATCACAGAAATGATAGCCCTAAACTTCATCAGTATCCCAAATYCAAAACCTTAGCATTAGTCCCCAACTCCCCCCAGTTGTGCACTCCTTACTCTTAAAAAACCTCCCCACATTTGTTTCTGTGTTACTAACACCAAAGTAAAGAGACACAATAGYGAAAGAATGGATGATTTTATATATTTTCTCATGCTGACTATTTCTTTCTGGCCAGCAGCAGCCTGTGCTGACATCCATGGGCATCACTTGGATGATGAGGCAGGAGGCAGAGCCCACAGGCTGTGTGGCTTTCCTCACAGTAGCTGGGAGACATCTCATTCTCCCAACAGGATCTGCTCAGGCTCTTCTCAGATATTCTGGAACCAGAAACCACTTCATGGATATCCTGATTGGATGTTCATGAAGGTTTTTTTATCTTATAAAGTCTTTATTGCCCCAGGCCCTTGTCCAGCACTACTTGAGGAAAACTGTGGTTTGAAGAATTCCAKCTCTTAGAAAGGTGCTCAGGTTTTTGGTGTGAAATGCCAGCAGCTGGCTCAGCACCGAYGCTGCTGTCAGGAAAAGCGACTCCAAGGTCTCCAAAGGTTTACAATGCTTGGTCTGTTTTAACTGATTTCTGTTTATGCTACAGTTTTCACAGCACATTACAAGGCTTTGCAAAGTTGTTTGTTTTAATTGTCAAAACTTTCTGGCTGACAGGAAACACAACCAACAAACATTAAGTCATTTTTCCTCGGGAAAGCAAGATGCCAAATTTTCCACACTGAGTTGTGTTAACTGGAGCACACCACCGCAGGAGCGTGACTCCTTGCATGGAAAGAACACTTTTCTTGCTCATTTTTCATTTGAAAGGATTATCCTTAATTCAATATCATTTTGAGATTCAGTAAGTGAATTACAGAATGAAGTGGAAATATCCTCATTCCCACTCAAAAAAGAAATATATAAAAAGCAAAACTGATTGAGACACAGATTGCAATTTTTTTTTCTCTTAGWAGCTCAGTTTCATGAAGTTCCCTGCCACCAGTACCACTAGCAGTAAAACCACTGCATTATCATGATAATTTCTTATCTTCCTGAAGAATTAATGTTACCATTTTGAGAGCACTGACAAAAACACCTCCTATSCTGTGCCATAATTGTAGGGATATAACATTGAAATAAGCATGCTCTAGGATTTGAAAAGAGAAAAATCACTCAAGACTAATGGCATAAGTCATTGAGTCTTATGTGTGACAGGCTTGTTGCATTCCATGGAAATATGCTCCAGAGATGTTAAGGAAAAAGTGTCCAAGAAAGAAGTTTCTTCACCACCTCAGAAACCTGTTATTCACACAGATCACAAACCTGTTATTCACACATGAAGCAGGGTTTGGCTTCTCAGACTGAGGGGTTTATCAGACCCAGCACATGGAGCCATGGCCCATTTCCCTACAGAGCTCAGCTTTGGATCAACTTGTGATCTAAACACACCTTAWAAAGGCCCTCTGCCTTCATCTCCTTGTCCATCTCACTCATTTTGCAAGACTTAAAGATGTCATGAACTTGTGATGCTGCAAGGAACCTTCCAGTTTAGATGTTCCCACCAAGCAGCCAGTCTAAGCCAAACAGCACATTGCACCATGCAGGTGCCAGTGTCCCCAGAGCTGCCCAGGTCCCTAATTCCCTGTGGCTTCACCAGGATTCAGGMACAAAAATACTCCTGAGGACCTTTACCTTAATGCCTCTCTTCTCCTGATCTGAAATACAAGGTAAAACTCCCCCAGAACTAAGAGTTCAGAAGTGATCAGACATGGAGCAGGGAGAAGGTAAATGACAGAGGCTGGCATACTGGTATTTTAAAGATAAATGAGCGTTAACACAGCCAGGAATTCATTTACCATGTAAAAAATCTTTTCAGGACAGAATGGGAACTCTGTCAATTAATACACTTCACAGATGTGTCTCTTCAATAAGCAGAGTTACAGGGATCATTTTTCTTTGACACACACCATAAGGGAATGAAAAGGTTAATGTAGTGTATGCGAGTGCATTTTTAAAAATCAATTTAAGGGAATTTTCTCTGCTGTAAATTATGCTCTGGCACCAGGAAAAGCCATCAAACTCAAATTAACAAAAGGAACAGAAGAATTTAATCTAAAACTACATTATGATTGTATTGCTCATCGGTGCACGCACAAAAAAAATCAGCAACATACATTTAACTTTTACCTTCTTTGATTATAAAAAGGCTATTATCAATGAAAGATAATGTTGAATCATAATTAAAAGCAGGGCTATCCCTCTTACCAGCCTGAAAAGCACAACATTTTCTGTAAAGCAATATAAAGTTATTTTGGTTAGGAAACCCATTTGTGAGCTCTCCTCACGTTCACCAGACTGTGACCCCTCTACCTCCTCTTGCACACAAGTCTGTAACCTCAGAAAAAGCAGRGTTTGGCTTCTGAGCTCCAGACTTCCCATTCAGCAAAACCTGATGTTGCCCTTGGCTTCACTGGACTCATGGCACCCGTCTAGGTCTGAAACAATTTTTGGGTTTCCACTAATTTTAACTGGCAGAAGAGCAAACATCAGCTGAAATCCGACTTTTTCAAGAGACCCAAACTAGTTCCTGTAACTTCAAGGCACTGCCACAGGCTCTTCACTCCCCATCACTTGACTTGAAAGCTTTGGACTCCTCTACTTCTCACAGCTTCACACAGGGTATTTCTCTACCTGGAGAGGACACGGAGCAGTACAGTAACATTCACGTACAGCCACAATCAGAGCAAGTCTTTGAAGTGACACAGCTCCACACTGTGCTTCCCAAAATTATCACCCATCACAGCCCTCGTGCTTTTCTCAAGTGACATTTGCTGTCACCAAACTCRGGAATTGAATGAGGACAGCCAGATTTTATGGCATGATCTTCACCAGTGGAATGAAAAGAGAAGGTGACACAGCTGATCTGTGCTCATATGCTGTTCACTGTGCTGGTTGCCAAAAAATATCATAGCACAGAGAAGGAACAGGCAGATCACATGAACCACTCAGGATGAATCAGCTGCATTATTTTCCTTCCACTGGACTGGTATAAATACCTGCATTGTTCCCCTTGTGTATTCAACAGCTTTCCACCACTGAAACCTCCCCCTGCAGAGAGCAGATAATGGTCAATGTAAAGAATCTCAATTATTTGATCTCCATTCATTGCCAAATGATGCCTTGAAGAACAGAACCCAAGGTTGTTTTGCTCTTTACATTTTTCCCCCCTGGAGTGCCCCATGATGGGGATCAAACTCCACATTYCCCTGCCTGTGACTTCACAGTATCATGGGATTTTCTACCTCTGCTTCCAGACATTCTTCCACTGTTGGTAAATAACAGCAAGCCTATATGACTGCACATAACTGTATTTTTTATGAGGTTGCTTTGGACCATTTATTCCCCACTCTTACAGCTGGTTTGATCACTGAAGAGACAGTCAAGTGGTACTTTTGGTGGCCAAGATAAAACACAAGGTTACAGGTTAAAGCCACTATTTCACCTGAGAATTGAACACAGACAAGGAAGCAAGCCAYGGTACTAAAAAGATTGCAGTTATTTGTGTACATATACATTCAATAGGAGAAGAGGTGTGAGGGAGACAGGAGGAAAGAAACACAACCAAAAACTTGGCAAGTCCAGATTCATTCACTGCCTTGTATTGCTACAGCAGTGAAGTATATATGCTCAAACATGTATATATATATATATATATATTAATATATATATATATATATATATACATAGATACAACCTTTCTTCTCTCCATGTCTTGTCATGGGAAAGCAGAGACTCACCCTTTACCCACACTTAGCTTTGTATGAGAAGTCAGGGTTTTTTCACTCATTAGTATTTATCTCCTTTGAAATGTGAAATAAACTGCCTTTCCCTAGGCTGGCTGGGGCTGGGCTTTGGCTCCCCTGAAGGAAYAGCTCACAAGTCAAAGCTGGAGCTCCTTCCCCATCAGGTAGGACCAGGCATCARTGGAGAACAGCAGCAGCATCATCATCTCACCTAATCCCTTCCCCATATGGTCAGGGACTGTGACTAGTGAATAATTAATGAAAATATGTCTGATCAGAAGTTCAAAAGAATCAGAGGAATTGGAGTAAAAGCCAGTGGTTTTTTTCCCCATTTTCACTCTTTTCCCATGGTCTTCTTTGGGTTCACAGGGAATAAAAAGGCCCTTAGAGGTTGTGTACTCCAAGTCCCTGGAGGTGATCGACACCAGGCTGGATGGGGCTCTGAGTGAGATGGTCCAGTGGAAGGTGTCTCTGCCCATGGAAAGGGGTTTGGAACAAGATGATCTTTAAGGTGCCTCCCATCCCAAACCATTCTGTGGTTCTATATTCTAAATCTGAAAGCTCACCCCGTGCCCACGTGTGCTCCTGACAGCACTGTTGATGTGACACATCTGCCCTGTGCCTCCACAGCTCACAGGGGTACCTGGAACTGAGCTGTGTTTGGCACATGGACCTGTCTGAGAGCTGGGAGTGCTGGGGCACTCACTCGAGCCCAAGCTGCAGGACTGGGCAGCCACATGGTCCTGGGACCCCAGCGAGATGATTCACAACCATGATTTGTAACAGGGATGGCAAAACAGAGATGGTTTAATTTACTTTTTAGTAGTAAGATAGAGGAAAAAAAAAAAAAACCCATGTTTTATGACCTCTCCTTTGTAATAAGAAATATGTTAGGACTGTGMCTTAGTGCCCAGCTAGGTTATTGGAATAGAAAAAGAAGAGGCATTGCTTTTTTATATACAGAATTTTGCATTTTAAAATATCTCCTTATAATGTAAAATGAAAAAGTCATTATACCTACAGGAAAACTCTCAGCAAACTAATGGGGCACTACAAATGTAGGATTGTTCTTTTTTCCTCATTTTATTGGAATGAATTMAAAAATGTAATCAGAATCTAGTTCATTGTCTTACATAACCCYTTGTGAAGGACTCTTAACATTCACATCAACAGCATCTCATTCCCACTTTTCCCTTAATTTCCATTTTGTTTAATGGCTTCATCACCATTTATTTGTGATTTCGGCATTTTTTTCCCCTCCTGTGACAGAGAATAACTTCTCYTGGGTAATAGGACAAAGAGTTGGAATCTGTTTGCTTCTGCTGTGCTTCTGTAAAAAATACACAAACAAAAAAAATTCCTTTACAGGGAATAAACCCAGTTCTACTTTTTTTTTTTCCCCTGGGTCTGGTGACACAATTCCAGCAATGGCAAGTCCAGCTGCAAGTGCCACGTGAGGAGTGCAAGTCCCAGCACCGCACAGCACATCCCTTCACAGGCTGGAGATGTGGAGTGTAAAATAATCAATATCTTCCAAGGCCCTAACGAGTCCCTGTGCTACAGCCTGGGCCTTGGCATCAGCTTCTAGAACAACAAAAAAATGCCCAGAACAGACAGAAAAAAAATAGCTGGAGGCTTCTATCAAATTTCCTTGTGAAAATACAGGAGGTACTTAAAATTTTTGCTATAACTTTTCAAGGGAATTGAGAACATTTGCCATCCAGACAGGGAGTCATTAGCTCCCATGGGAATGAAAGACATCTTGATATAATCCTGATCCTTTAACAAGAATTCTGAACTCAGAAAATCTCAAAAGATGAGTCTATGAAACTCCTGTGCTTGGATTCATGCTCAGCATGGCCTTCCCAAGAACCTCCTATATTCTACAGCATCCACACTTCATGTACCTCTTTATTACAACATAACTAATTTTTCACTTACATTAAGCCTTATATTGAGAATTAAAATTCCTAAACCTGCATCTGCTGCAGAAAAAAAAAAAATGTGGAAGGACCAAATGAGAGAAATGGTTGAAAAAGTTTAATTTGTACAGACTTCTTCACACTTGTACAAATTAATTTTTCTGATTTTGACCCCTCTCTCCATCAGTTGTTCACTCTGTGGTAGAAGTGAACCATGCAGGATGGGAGCACAGGGTATGGATTCAGTTTTTGATCTTGATTTTGATTAAGGACAGCTCATTAACCTCATCAGTAGCAATACTGATCCCCAAATCTGCCTCTTCCTGCTTCTTCACTGGCTTGTAGCTTTYGCTGCCACTGATTTATCAATAGTTCCATAGCACGAGCAGATGGAACACCCTCACTCTCAGAACAGACGTTTGGTGAAATATGGAGGGTTTCCTAGGTCATCTCTGCAATATATTTGGGCAATTACATCAAAAGCAGGGTTAGGTTGTAAAAAGTCATTTAGAGTTTCTCTGMAGATAAGGCTCCCTGTAAAAATGGATGCCCCAGCTCCTAAGCACTTCTCCATTTGGGCATCCTTTGAAAACCACCTTCCTTTGCTCACATACCACAAAAAAAAAAAACAATCTCCCTTGATAGTTTGGTGGTAGGGGAGCAGCCTAGATGGTGAGCCTAACACACGAGAGGTTTGCTGGGCAGGGCACAGAGCAAGAGTGCCGCTCCCCTTATTTCTGCTCAGCAGGCCAGAGCAGAGCTCACCCCTGACTGCTCAGCTCTCCCTCCTTGCCAGGYAACAGAACACATTCCCAAACTGCAGCTGCTCTGGCATCCCTGCCCAYGGGCAGCACATCTGCGGTGTGAGCTGCAAAACGGGGATGGAAGGGCAGAATTTCGAGTAAGAGAAGCAGGAGGTGACATCTTATCAGCTGTTCCCATGGCCTTGTCAGGACAGGAGCAGCTGAACTCGGAGAACATCACCTGTTGTGCTGTCTGTTATCTACTGCYCTCCCTGTGTATTTTATTAACTCCTGTTACGCTGCATGAATGGACACCACACAAGTTCCAGTTACTGCTCTCCCCATCAATTGTTAAAACATTTGCTGCAGAGGGAAGAACARTCCCATTTCCCTCTGCTGCTGCTGGGATGATTGCAGCAGTCACAGAAAACTGCCTGAGCATCCTTCACAGAGCCTGATTTGGCAAAGAACGCTGCCACAGGCGGGCACAGGATCAGCAGGAGGTGGGGATGCTTGGCCTCCCTGCTAATGGGGAGCACACTTGGAATCAGCCTCTGGAAAAACGCTTCCCRTGCCCATTAGGGATGGCATTTACCTTAGTCCAGATGGCACTCATCACCCTTTGTGCACCATTTAAGCTCTGASCTCAGAGGGATGGTGTGTGGGAATGATGTGTGCAGCTCCAAACTGCAACTGACAGACATGTGCGAATGTAGATAATTTTTAAAAATATACATGTATTTTAAGTGAAATTAAGCAAAGGAATAGAAAATAGGAAACTTCCAGAAAAAGGAAAATACAACTATTTCATTTAGGCTTTGCTTGTCTGTCAGTTTTATTAAGTAACTGTACAGAGAGCCTCAGAGTGTTGTGGGTTTCTTTGTCCAAATACAAATTTAACACTGTACATTATGAGCTGCTCCTAAAATCAGCAACTGTTATTAATACTTTACTAAAAAAAAAGAAATGCTGCTGTCAGCTAATGCACGATCCCACACAAAGGCTTTTCTGTCTCCTTTCTCATGGGCTGCTCTCCCACATCCACAGGGAAAATACTGCCAGGAAAAGGCAGTGGTTTCCTTCGGCCCCATATGCCCACAGGCTCAGATGTAGATGAATTCAGGAAAAGCCTTTATAGGATACCTTCTGTAGTGGAGTAAACACTTGGAGCTGTGCTCAAGTCCCATGTCCTTCAGTGGGATGCTGATATGAGTGTTTCAGCACTTCCTAGACATTTTTGGGGAATGATTGCCCAACATAAATAGCTGCTCTGCAGAGAAAGATCCAAGATCCAACACAGGTGCCTACAATAGGGATATCCATTCCCTGGCTGGAGGATGCCTGCCCTGTGCTCAAACTCCTGCACCAYCTCCCTGCAGCATCCAGTCCTCTCTGTGCTCAGTGTGGGGAGCTGGGCCCAGCTCATGGTGTCTGTCTCAAAGTGCATCTGACCCTTAATTAGGAAAGGAAATTAAATATTGTGGTGATTCACTTTGTGATGGGTTGACCCCGGTTGGATGCCAGGCACCCACCAAAGCCACTCTGYCACTCCCCTCCACAAATTCAACAGGGGAGAGAAAAAACAACAAAGGGTTCATGAGCTGAGATCTAGATCGGGAGAGGTCACCCACCAAACACCATCGTGGGCAAAACAGACTCAGCTTTTATTACTAACAAAACCAGAGCAGGATAATGAGAAGTAAAATCTTAAAAACACCTTTCCCCCACCCCTYCCTCCTTCCTGAGCTCTAACTCCTTCCCCCCAGCAGCACAGGGAGGTGCTTGGCCAGAGATGGGTCCRTCCTGGAGCTGCCTGGCACTGGCTCTGTGGGTCATGGGGGAAGTTTCCAGCAGCTCCTTACAGAAACCCCCCTGCAGTCTCCCCACTACCAAAACCTGGCCTCTCAAACCTTACAAAACAAGCCAATGACTCAAGCATATAAATTATATTTGACACAGCATATTAAAGATCATAATTGTGGCAGAATATATCCTGTGTTTTCCTGCTTTTTAATAATTTTAATAAATGAGATACTAATGATTGCCACAATTTAGCCATTAAAAGAGAAGATTACTAAGAGTGTAAAAATGAGAAGAACATTTCTATGACAAAYCTCAGAAGAAAAAGCACAAGAAGGTGTTTATAAGGTTGAGACAGAAAATTAGAATTCCAATTAAATTTCGATATGATTGATGCTGCAGGTTTAACCACTCCATTACAGAAGCAAACCAATGACAAAATGGTGTATTTTCCTTGCCTTGCTTTAGCCTGCATCTCAAGGGGGCCCTATAAATAGTTAAACAGCAATATCAGAATTCATCACTTTTTAGAGAAAAATTAAACCTCAACATTGATATCTATGATATAATGACTTACAAGTCACTGCATAATTAATCTTGATATTAACTGCATACACTTGTGATATATGATTTATTATGGGTTATTAATCCAAATTCTTCTATGGGTATTGCCTCRTGCACACACAATCTAATAACTTTCSATGCAGTAGCAAGTGCTGCTTCATAATAAAGACATTAACATATTTGGGAAAAATACTTTTACATCAATTGATCATACTCTGTTTTCACTTCTCTGATGGACCTGGCAGTGACTAAAAACTAAACAGGAAATACAGATCTTGTACTTGCATCTTCATCCTTCCCATCCTTTTCATCGCTTCTCATCCTGCATTTTCTCTTGTTTCAGAACCAAGTCATGTAACTGATTTCACTCTTGCTAAATGCATTCAGGGAGAACAACACACAACATTTTCTGTTGCTGCCTCTRTTTCCATCAGGAGTGCTCAGGGAGGATTAAGCATTTCAAGAGGCAGCTCATTCAGTTTGACTAACAAGGCTCTTCTGGATGATGCTGTAATACGTTGTAGGATGCARCCATTGGTTTTATTTTGGTTTGTAGCTCTAAATTGTCTTTCCCCCTCCACGAATGCCAGCTACTCTCAGACAGATGGCTCCTTACTCATCAAAGCAGCTACCAGAGATACAGTCCCTGAGACAGACAGAGAGGTCCTTGTCTTTGAGGAATGTTTCCAGAGAGAGCTGAAAGGAAAAGCCCAGCACACATCAAACAAATTGAAAAATTCTTGCAAATAAATGCAAAACTAAAAGCATTCCTGCAGCAGCTGAGAGGCATAGGTGGGAACAAAATGTAATGACCATATCTGACCACAATAGAAACATTACTATTAAAAAGGATATTTTCTGTACTAACATCACTTTTTTGCTCCTTTCTCGGATATTATTCTTCTTCAGACAATTCATTCACTTACAGACTCCTCACAATTCAGCCAGCCTCCCAGTGAGGTAATGGGATGACTGGATAAATTAGCAATTACCAGAACTTGCTGCAGCTTCCAGAGAAGATGGTGATGCTTGGGTTGGCATTGCCTTGGGAGGGTGAGATGCAGGCATTAGACATATTCATATACCCACCACAAATAAAACAGGATTTACCACTAGTGACTATCTCTCTCTGCTTAATAACCTCATTTTCAAATTCTCTTCAGTCTTGGCAGTGGACACTAAACATTTCCATCAGAACTGTGACCTCCCTGTGTTAGAAATTGTCCTGACATCACTTTTAAAGGGCTTCGTTAAAAGAGGCAGTGTTGACCCTAAAGCCCCTGTTAAGCCAGTCTCTGCTGACAACCTGAAATGTTTTGGCATCATTAGTCTACCCCTGACACTGCCAACAGACAAAAACCACGATGTTCTCTGAAATTTTAAAGGTGATTCTACCAAAAGTGCTTTTGGAGTCTCCTTCATATTGCCACAAAATGCCAAAGAATTAATTTGTCAATATGAATCAAATTCATGTGAATTAGGATCTGTTTCAGAAAGCTCTGTATTCTGCTACCATATGAACCAAATTCATGTAAATTAGTATCCATCTTCTGGTACCTCATCCTGCCTCAAGGCAATGCCCTAAAGCAGATTCACACCTAAAATTTGAGTATTCTGGCCACAGCAAAAAGCAACTCTGCTCACCATATGTTTACCAGTTAAAATAAGATTCTTGCACACATGTGATGGATATCTCCTCTGAATGAGCTGCCACAGGGATGCAGAAGTTGGTARCAACCAGTGCAGCACCAAAATCCAAGCAGGTGGCAGGGCCTCCCATTGCTCCCCTACCCAGCAGCGTGTTCACACACAGAAACTTGTCCCACAATTACTCTTTCAGGTGGAAACCCAGGATTTTTCCAAATTGTTGGAAAGCCCAAAGCCAGACCCATGCTAAGTTCACAGCTGTTTGCTCATGGCACCCTTAGAAAGAAGCTTGCTGTGCTGTCACTGCAAATAACAGACAATTGCTTCAGTTTGCTCTTCCATAACCATCCCCATCAATGTCTCAAGAGTTTAAAGATCTAATCCTGTTTGCAAAATTCAGTTAGGCTTTGCAAAAAAAAAAAAAAAAAAAAAGTCATTAAAATTTCAGATAAACAGATCCTAGCTAAGGACAAAGCCATACCACTACTCCTGTGAATTTCAGGATTAAAGAAAATCAATATACTGTGTCATATTCCTGTAAAATATTATCTGCAGTACAGCTTGTTTTCTCATTTGTGCATGAAGTTAAAATTTAAGTCCCATTTTCAGTGACTGGTTATTTGCTGTAAATATTAAATAAAACAGTAAAAGGAGAATCACCTTCTATAGCTGCATATTTCTTTTTAGAATAGATTATTAATCTAACATAGCAGTGCAATGACAATTTGCATTTGCAATCAAATAAAAATTAGCTAAGCTGCATTTTTATTTACAGTCTTTCCTTTGCCTCTTTTTCCTGCTTTCAGGGGTGGGACAGAGAACAAGTTTTGGGGAAGGACAGAGTTGCAAATGGTTCTCTGACTGGTGGTGTTTCACAAACCCCAAGTGCAGAAGTGGTACAAGTGGGTTTTGATCTCTCTTCTAAAGAAGACTCCTGTAAGCCTTCATGTTAATAAATATTAATTTTATCTGACTGTGCCTACAAGGTGATTTTCAAATTCCTGTTGATTTAGTAAAGAACTTAGGTGTTCAGCACTTGCAAAAACACTGCTGCTTCGATAGACACCTTCAGACAGATTTAGGTATTTAACCCGAAGAATCAACATTTGCAGCTCTCCAGCAGGATTACCTGGGCTTTCAGGGCAAATTTCTACATGATCAGCTGAGCTTCACRTTGTGCAAACCTGGATCCTTGCCTGGGCCCTAYWCATGCACCTCTATGAAGTTTATTGKTAGAGGGAGATGAGAGGTTTCTAAAAACTCAGAAATAAACATTTAATGAGCCAGGAAGTAAGGAAGAAGCTCTTTTATATTTCTATTTTTTTGAATGTTCGCTGTGCTCTCACATTTCTGGGTTGCATGCTTTTCCAGAGCCAATGTGAATTTTACTCCAAGAACAATCTGATAAATTCCTAAACAAATGACAAGAAAATCTTGGGGAAAAGAATAAAAAACCCAGCCTTTTCCTCTAGAATATTTAATACCTGGAACCTGTAATGAACTGTTGAAGATCTGCCAACATTTCCAATGATTTTCAAAGTCATACCATTTTTAGTTGCTCCAGAACTGCTGATATCAGCAAGCATGCCCTTCTAAATAATTTATTGGCATTTCTACATAAATTAGATACTTAAAGGTGAAGATGCCATGAACCTTGTGGAGGCTGAGTGCTCACTACATGGACTATAATCCATCAACCCAACAGACAGATTTCCAAACTGGCTTAAACCTCAGCAGGCTCACTGCTTGGAAATAGTTCAAGGACTCCAGAGACTGCAATACGCTCTTGAAATGTCACTTGCAGTAAAAGTACACTCTACACAAAAATAAATCACCATAAAATAAGGTAGAATCCTCAGGGAGTTATAAATTGAACATTTAAATCACAGGTTAGTTACTGCTCACAAAAATAAGCAATGCAAAAAAATATGTTTACTTCAGCTGAGGACAGTKCATTACAAAAGACAGGGTAAAAACCATCAGCTAAAACACATATTTGCATAAAGTTAAATTCTTCAGTGTAACACTTYAATCCTGTCCATCAGTTTCTAAAATCACCTTTTTTACCCCATTAAAAAAATATAATTCTGGTTTGCAGAATTTAGCTCTTGAAAAATGTTATGATGGCATTTTACCTGTAGTTTCTGTATTTATAAAGGCTTCAGACTGCTAAGTAGGAAAAAATCTGCAGAAGAGGGTGAATGTTATTTCAAGAAAAATGTTATTTCAAGAAGAAGGCTGGGGATGAGAAACTAGTGAACAAAAAATCCTTCCCCTAGCAAGGAACAGATCAAAATCTTAAATCTACAAAATTTGTTTTTAAATTAAAAAGGAAGATAATTATCAAAGAGAGAAAGCTCCCATCCTGCCTAGAGAATCACTGCAGCCAAGGGTGTGTTGTTATTGTTARGATGGATCCATCTTTTGAATGAAATATTGGGGGTAAGAAAAGCCAGTGATGAATTAAATGCTAAAGGGGATGCAAAGATGATAAAAGCAGCATTTTAATMAAAAACCAGTAGAGTAGGAGTGGTAAAGTTGCTATCTGAGATACAAACAAGCAAGATTGAACAAGAATACAATAGAAACAAGCAGGACAATCAGCACAAATATCTCAAGTGATTAATTTGCAAAGAGTAAGAAGAAAATATCATCAGGAGCTCAAAATGGTTATGAAATCAATAGTGAAGGCTTGAAAGTCACAGAAAGCCTGGGTTTCAGCAGGGGAAGGGAGGAGGAAGCTGCTGACAGCACAGATAACAAGTGAAGGTCATTCCATCTCTCTGGCCCCTGGGTGACCAACCCCAGACCACCAAGAGATGGGAACACAATGCTGACCCTCCCTGGATGGACACAGGGCAAGGGCAGGAATTCCTGCTGGAATACCAATGMTGGTGGCATTTATTAATCAGGCTGATGTTCTCATCATTGGAATTCATGGGAATGCTCCCAAAGGAAAATGCCAGCATAGTGAACTTTTCAGCTCTTAGCCAAGCAATTCTTTGCAAGTTGTTGTTTGGTTTGTTTGTTGGTTTTTTTTTTGGTTTTTTTTTTTTTTTAAATCTAGTTCACAGCACAAATTCAGACTATGTGGGGCACAAAAAAAAAGAATAAATTAAGTGGATGGTGGTCACTGAAACTAGGGAAATTTAATGTGTAAAAAGAATTAGTGGATTCTGGTTTTTTTTCCTATTTGTCCTCTGAAAGTCTATTTTGACAATGAACTATAAATGTTTCATTCATTCTTACTCTGTTTCTACCAAAAAAAAGGGAGAGGACTAGACATTAGTGTACATGCTGCAAACCCTGAGCTTTGYCTTGCTCTACAGCTCTCTGCTCTTTCCAGTATTTGGTTTTGACTTGGACAAATCAGCTCTCCTAGCACTAACCAAATTATGGTTTTGAGGCCAAACAGAAATAAGGTGTGACATCATCTTCCTTGTGAGAAGAGATGCAGCAAATCTGTTAATCAGGATTCAGTCACTGTAGAGATTTAAACTATGCCTGCCTTCCTGCCTTGCTGCTTGCCACCCCTGCCATTAGCACCTGGATAGGAAGAACCACCCAGAGGAAATTTGGTTCTGCTCTCACATTCACACAACACCTCAACTTTACCTTAATGACCAGCATGTCCTGTTTAATAAAACCTCGGCATCAACTTTATTCCAYCCTGCACTGCTAATGATTTGGTAGTCACCTAATGCATTAATCTTGATTTGTGGCTCACTTGAAATATTTATACAGCACAAAATGCTCAAGTGGAGGTCCATTGCAGGCAAAGTTACAGAGAATAAATTGCCAGATTTTGTGTTGCCTCAAGCTCCTCCTCAGCAGGAGGACATCCCTTCCCCCAACCCTGGCTGTGTCCCCACACATCTCACCCTGGGGCTCCCATTCAGACAGGCCTGGGCTGCTCATCCTCCCCAGATACTCACCAAAACTGACCAAATGCCAAAATTCCACCTGTTCCACATATGTTAAAAATTTATGTGGCTCTAACCTCATGTAAAATTCCCTAAAAGGAGCAACATCATTTGGGGTTGCCCAGGAACCAACTTCAGAAGGATGAAGCAGAAGCCCCTATTAACAGAATATATAGATATGTTGATATAGACAAGTTTAGAATTGCTGATTCTGAAACACATCAAAAATGTGGAAACATCTGAAAAGCACAGATCCTACAAAATCCACAGGAACCAGTGGTCATGGCAGCCAGGTGGGAGCCAGGTTTGGGAGATGGTCCAGCTGCTGTGGGCAGCAAAATGAGCCATGTGGCCATATGGTTTATTAAAATAAGATTTTATTACTAAAGAAAGGACTTGATTTTTTACTGCTTTTTACATTCATAAAGGAACAAATGCTTTTAGATGGTTTCGTCATAGTTCCCTTGACATTAAAATTATGTGCTGGCCCATGGAAATTTAAGCTACAGGCTGTAATGCAGACAGCATGGGACCTAGAATAAAGGCAGACTGATGAATCTCTGAAATAACTAGAAAGAATTTTAGAATCGTAGAACCATCAAGGCTGGAAAAGATCTTTAAKATCATCAAGCCCAACCTTTGACCAAACACCACCATACCCATTACACYRTGAGGTGAAGTACCACATCTGCTCRTTTTTTGAACACTTSCAGGGATGCTGACTGTACCTTCTCCAAATACAAAAGCAGACCATAAATCCCAGACAGAGCTGTTTCTGCAAGCCTAATCCCCAACTGTATGAGGCAGGCAAGGCCATATAATATCAGAGACTGCCAAGACTGAAAGTTTTGCCCCTTTTCCAGTCCATGACTCAAAGCACATAGGAAATGTCAGTGGTGCTTCCAGCAGTGCTCCATTTGTGTGCTAATCCTGCCTGTGGGACGTGGTTTTCTGGTGGAGGGTTCCACCATGGGCTCTTGGCTAAAAGGTGCTGTTGAGAGTTGTCTGTGAAAGCTGGGCTGATGAGGAAGAATCCCACCCAGCTCTCATTTTCTACACTTTGTTCTCTTTTGCAGCTGTTTTTTGCTCCCTGTGCACTGCCTGGTGACATGAATCATGGAACAGAAGGAACAGTTTAATCAATAGCGCGCTTAATTGCTAAAAATTATTCCACAACCGCAAACTCACAGCCAAGAGACCACACTATCTGTCACTGAAGACACATTATGAGGGAGAAACAAGGAGGTTTAAGTGTCATTAGCAAAACAATAATAAAATAACCCATAAAAATTGAAAATATGACTTAGTGAGAGCATATAAACATAAAACAGTGAGGTTCCCAAGATGAAATCAAAATGCATTACAGATAATTCCATATAATGTGGTTCAAAATGGCAAGCTGCATYTGTATTTTAAGGTGTGCAGACATATTTATTATGAGCAGCCAGTTTACCCTATTGCTTCATGAATTTCAAGAAAAATTGTAGCTTCCATCAAACTGAATTGCATTAAGTGGTCACTGCACATTGAGAAGAAGATATTCCATTGCACTCAAGTGGCAGAACTATCTGCAAATGTATATGAGAAGAGGAATTTCTGAGTATTAGACACTGTGTCATACAGCAGCGATTAAAGTGAGTCTGTTTCAGTTCTGATCCTTTCTATGCAAAGCTTCCTTGAGCACTCACTCACTTTGCCAGGAAGATAAATGCAAAGAGCCCAGCGAAATAATCTGCCTCAGCACTTCTGTTGTAATTAAATGCAGTCACATGTTGGCACGAGTAATGACCACCATCTGCTGAGATCCATGGCTGGCCTGTCCTTCACCACAAATCACACATCTCCTCATGTCCAGCAAAACACCCATCACCAGCTGATTCTCCAAAGCACCGTACGAATAATCTGAATATGCAACACGTTTGTTACACGTTTGTTTTGTTTTGGCCTACAAAAACGCTCCTCCAGGTTTGGATGTTTTGATAACAATACTGTTAAATGCTTAGAAGAAAACACTAAATGGCCTAGGTTGCAAAGCCAGGTCTCAGGAATTAGGGGAAGCCAAGGGTTGCAATGTCTCTTCAGGCTGTAAGCATTTGGATACACCATCAATATCCTGGGTTTAGAGTATCCTTGCCTAAAACTGTCTTTCATTTATTTCACAAAAAAATTGTTTCACACTGTGGGCATGCTCAGTGCTACCATTTCATTGATTATTTTTATTCTATTTGTAAATCTCATCTTTTCATAACTCACCACTCAAATTTCACTCCATTTAAAGGTTTTTGACTCACTTGAAAGTTTTCCATTAGAATTTCTATACCTTCACATGAGGTCTGAGTACTTTGTGAAGTCTGGGCTCTCCCACTGTTCACACAGTGGATTTGCACATCCTCTGCAGCAGCCTCCCTTCAGCATCCCTATGCACAAAGCTCATCCCTTCAGCACCGCTCCAAGCTCTCACTTCTGCCTGGCAGGGTTGGGAATGGCTCTGTCACCAGCCTAGCAATGAGTGTCTAGACACCACCTCTTCTGAGATTTGCAATTATGGAATCTTGCTTCCCAACAACTTTTTAAGGAAGTGAGAATTATCTTTTTTTTTTTTTTTATACAAAAAAGGGAATCAAGGCTCGACAGAAGAATGTCCAAATTTACTTCTAACCTGAGATGATTAATGCAACATTCACTGTGTCAGATTCATCTTCTGCAATCAGTCTTCAAGACAACTTAGTCCAACACACAAGCTCTGCTTAATCTCAGATGTTATCAAACTTGGAGGAGGAATAGGATAGAGGGTCCAGTGAAAAAACATCCTGGGGTGAACATTAAAGACTGTGCAAGGGTATTTCTGTGTGTGTGAGGGACACTTTATACCCACATGGAGCCTGATTCTGCTGATCAGTGCACAGGAAACTTCTCAACTGCTAATGAATGTGAGTGTCTCTCATGCTCCTGATTCTTCTTTTCTTTGCTTTCATGGACCTTTGGTAAACAGAGAAAGATTTCTTGGTAGTTCTGTCATGCACAACAAAGTCCAAGAGCCAAAGCCATGAGCAGTAACATGGGGAATTTTGGTGAGACATGAAAAAATAATCTTGGTAGTAGCAACAAGGGCTAGAGGGGCTGTGTAACTCTCACCCTTGAAGAGTTTCACAGCTGAACTGACTGACAGCTGACTGCATCAGCAACCCCATCTAACTGCAATTCAGCCCTGCTTGGAGCAGGTTTGGGCCACCTTTCTGCAGCACTACCTCCAACCCAAGATTTTCTGTGACTGTCTCCACACAGCTTGTGCAGCTCAGTGGGGTGAACTGTCCCCACTGCACTATGGACATGATGCTCATTGCTGAAATGAGAAGCAAATGAATGGAAATGAGAAGGAAATAAACAGAAATGAGAAGGAAATAAACAGATCATGCTCCTGACCCACTTCATTTTGAAGACACCATTTCTACAATCATGATTGTACTCTCTACTAATTATTCCTRATTAAWTGCAAAATATAAAATYATTCCTACTACTCTTTTTGGTAGAAATTAAAGCTGATTATTGGTTATTTATGCATGACCCCAGCTATTCCCATGATTGAGCAGGCATGACACAAATCTGTGCTCCCAATGAGGTGCCACAGTTTGGCTGAGGCAATTAGATCATCATTACCAGAAATAGAGCTGAGCTATATACGGTCTGACATTAGTAAATTCAAGGGAATGAAACACCTTGTTCCAAATTATGGTGTCATCCATCTAGACTTTCTGATAGTCCTGAAAGACAGATGATCCAGCAAATGGCTGTAATCATTATATGGGTACAGTTTAACTCCCTAAGACATGTTAAAATAGCAATATTTGAAGAAATATCAACCTGCAAATGTGAGCGGGGCCTTGTGACTGGGTGGGTTCAGTGAAACATTTCAGTAAAATTTCAGAGGTCATTTCCTTCAGATATTCTTCACTTTCAAAAAGTCATTTAACAAAAAACTTAAGGATGACCACAATTAACAGATGTACCATTAGTAATAATGAAAATACCAAGCTCAGACTCCTCGATCCTTAGTTTGAAACGACTCTTCTCTGAGACAGCTGAAAAGCCTTTTTATCTCATGAAAAACACAGGACCAACACATGCCTCAGTAAATGATGCTTAAAAAAAACCATTTTGTTCAATAAAAAAGGCCAGAACTTCTCTGTTTCAGAGGCCAAACCATGATGGTCGTTTTTGGGAGGATCACAGCCCTCTTGTACCCCAAACTGTACAAACTGTTTCCCAGCGTGGCCATGCTCAATGCTCCCATTTCATTGATTATTTTTCTTCTGTTTGTATATCTGATCTTTTCATAACTCACCACTCATATTTCACTACATTTCAAGGTTTTTTACTACCTTGAAAGTTTTCCATTAGCATTTCTACACCCTCACATGAGGTGCTAAGGAGCAGCAAGGGCAGTGCTCTGCCCAACCCTGATATCAGCTCATTTATTCACATTTGTGGGGTTATGAATATGCCTGGGAGACACAAAGCACACACAGACCTCACCAGTGCACAGTCTTATTTACACCTGGAAAGGTTTTGTGTTTTGTATTTTGTACACAAGAGCAAAACATGATTCTTGACATTCGCAAAGCATCATTGGGATTTATCACGCAACAGCTCCTACAATAAATAATCCCAATTATTTCTCAAAAAAAGAAACCTCTGAACCATACTCATAGCAAAGGAGAGGAGCTTCTAGAAGCACATACTGTCTCAAAAAAAAAATGAAAACCAAGAAGTTAATCCCGACATGATTTATTACCCCTTTCACCTCATGCAATACTTCAATTGTTCTGTGTGCCATGGTCTGATCCTTTAGTCCTTTCTCTTCTAAATCACCCTATTTTTAGCAAAGGGAGAAAGGTCTACAGGATTAGGTCCTGAACTCCAGCCAATATTCTTCTCAAAGGAAAATAATGATGCATTCTGCCTGCTCAAATTGCTGTGATAGTAGGTGGCACAGTAATGTAATTTTTTTTTTGGTAAATGAGATCAAATTAATATCATTTTTTCATTTGAAGAGAGTAGAGAATTTCCTTCTCCCAGTTTGACTGGGTTCAATAAGTCACCCATGAATAGAGCATGTGGGGAGGGGATGCAGAGTATCTGTGGGAAGATCCACACCAAACATGCAGATGGGATTAATCTACTCATTCCCTAGTTGTAATTGCAGTTTCACAGAAATTCTGCTAAAAACACATTTATTTGGCAGTAAATACGATGACTAATTGCAAAGGATAGCTGCACATAAATTCCAGACTGAATCTTTTGGCACATTTCTAATTGTCATATAAAAGAAAATGACACACTCTCTACTCATTCTTCCTAATTAAATGCAAAATATAAAATTATTCCTACTACCCCTTTTGGTAGAAATGAAGGCTTTTCAATCTTACTATGAAATACAGCATATGGTTCCCTGATTATTGGTAAACTGTGCAGCAGAAGTCCTGGGCAGATGATTCCAGAGGAGGATCTGGCCATGCCTGAACTGGGACCCACATTGGAGCTCTCAATCCAGACTTGAGAATTGTTCTGTGTCAAGTTCCATGAAGGATATGTGGCCCTAAATTAATTACTATAGGATCAGGGTGTTTGGTTGGGTTTTTTCCCCCAAAATTCTCTAAATAAACGCCACACAGATTTCAAACACAATGTTGCAGGATAATCAGGGTGCTAGAGCAATCATTGCTTGTCTGTGACCTGTCTATAGCAGAAGGCTCTTAAAACATTCAGCACCCAAAGTCACATTAAATGCATTTGGCAGCAGAGGATGAACTCAAATCCTCTGTGACCCAAGCCAGTGACAAAACTGACTTGCCACACAGGATTGCTAATACTGGGGAAAAGGTGAGATAAATGATGTAAAAATAATTTCCTGACACCTTTGAATAATGAAACCAAAAAAACCCCTTTAAAATAGCACACAATGTAAGATATTCCGTTATATGTGGCATTAAAAATACCCCAATCCTGCAGTAGCAGTACAGTGCAAGTCTAGCACAGACCAGACATGTTTCAGGAATGCAGAGGGAATTAAATGTTGCTGCCTTTATCTTGTGTGTTGCTGCACACACAAGAAGAGCTCTGTCATTCTGTCCACATAATGGGATGCAAAATATGCCAGTTTATTAATTGCTTAACAACTACCAAACAGCACAGTGTTTCCCAAGTGGGAAAAAACATGCTAAAAGGAATAAAACCCCAAACCCCACAACCAAACTACAATTTAAAGTGCGACAATCCTCAGCACTGGACATAAAAGGGCTTCAGCAGGAATGCAGTTGGTTGAACACCATCACTTGCCCTGACTGTGAGCCCTTCTTTATGCAGGAGGGTTTTGAAGTCTAATGAGTATGCACAGAGCATTGCCACTGATTCACCACCACAGAGAAGGGATTCAGCTGGGATTTCATCCAGAACACACTGCTGAGAAAATAGAAAAATACAGGTGTGGGAAAAGCTCTGCTGGGCTCAACGAGTCCACCTTCTTCCCATAACAGATATTTCCCTTGCCTTGCTGCACACAAACCTCTGAAAGCACACTTTTGGCACTTTGCTCTCAGGAATTTCTGCCAGACCAAAGGATAACATCCTGCAAGCCAGGGCTCGGACTTGCACATCTCATCCTTTGAACTCCTCTGCTCTGCACAGGAAACTCAAATGTCAATATTGTGACCAAAGAATGATAGAGAAGAACCATTCTGAACTTTTGTTGCTGAGCTCTGCAAACCTTTCAATAATTCAAGAGCATCAAACAGACTCAAACATAAACTAAATTATGAGATTACTTGCAAAGCCATGGATATTTGCAAACAGGAAACCTAGAATTTATCATTCACTTTCTGGATTTGATCTTTCCAACACTTTAATTTCAAGAGTTTATTTGTTCAGCTCTTTGATGGCTCTAAGCTGAGGACTGTGTGTAGCCATTTGCCTCCTGGAGCAGGGAGATGAAAAGAAATGCCAAATATTGAGAGAACTGTGATAAAAACTGTGGCTTACAACCCAGTTAAGCCTCCTGCTTCACACATGTTTTGCCAGAGTGAGACAGATGAGCCCCAAATCTGCCACACTCCGTTTCTCATGTGAAACTTGTGGATATGCTGGTGGCTACAGAACATCCTTGATCGTGGGAGAGAAGGCTGCAGCATTGGCCACAGCACTGCATGAGGATTTTCATGGCATGGATCAGGAACAAAAGCACCAGGGAATTGCTGAGAAATTCCAGCCCACGCAGGGACTGGAGAGAACAAAACCTTTCACTGTTTTTCCATCCTCATGAGCACATCCCAGCACTGCCAATGGCTCATCAGTGCCAAAGACAAAAGGCTGGATCATGAATCCACATGGTTGTAGTGACAATCCTGACATGCAGGCTACTCCTGGAAACTGTAAAATCAGACCCAGTCTCTTCAGCTCAGAGATAATAATCTCATTTTCTGTTGCTTAAGTAGTGTCAGTGCTGATAGGACTGCAGGACACAAACCTAGGATATTATTTAAATGTATCAGTTTAGGGGAAAACATCAGCAACCATATGAGTAGACCTATCAGCCAGAAACATTTTATATCTAAACCTAAAACTCTCTAGAGAAATCTTCAAAGAAACAGCAAACCACTGTACAATTCATCTTCATAATCTTGATGTGTGATTCTTATCACTGACATACTACTACACTCCTGGCTTTTATTGTAGTCTGACTCCTGTTAAAGGTGTCCATTTGTCCTGATTGAGGGATAATGCAATAAAATCACTTTTTCCTGTTTATTTCTTTTAGAGTCAGTGAGGGATTCGGTGACATTCCCTTGGTGGGAAGGTAAAAGCGAGACCTTATATTTGTTTCAGCAGGGCAATCTATTGCAATGCCACAGATTTCAGTGACCACACAACATGTGGTTACATCTAAAGAAAACTGCATTTGATGGTGCAAGCCCTTCTCCATCTATAGCTGGAAACCAGGAAAATTTGTTTTGAGAAAATACAGTTGTGCATTTGACCTTTTTTATACTCGTCTACAACTATCTGTGAGTGACCGCTGCCTGAGACAAGGCACTGGACTGGAGGACTCCTCTGTCTGCTCTGCTAAGGTCATTCCTACATTCTTCACAGAGTAAATATCTCCAGGAGTGTACCAAGCCTGCTCATTTAGTCTGTAGAGCTACACCTCAGAAGCCATTTCTTTAACTACATAAAATATTTGCATTGTTTTGTGTAAGTGGAGATCATAAATAATGCACTGTATAATACATTTTAAAAATCACCTGCTATTGAACAAGCCATTTAATTTAACTTGGCTAATCTGGAATCAATATTATAATTAATTCCCTACTTCATCTGTCTTTGGAAGTGGTGGAACAAACCAGTTTGTGTCATTTCAGCTGTGTAGGATTGTGTGAAATGCTGGGGCTCTGTCACTGTTTACCCCTGCTAAGTAAGACTGATCAGCAGAATCAAGGAATGCTTCTAGGAACACTTTATAGCAGCAATTCGTGACAAAACAAAGTTTCACATCTTCATTTATTGGATTCAGTGTSTGGTTTGATTTTTAAAACATTAGTYAGGCTGAACTGTACTTGCTYCTCTTTAGRYAAATCACAARGAATTGCCTGCCTTGAGTTCCTGTGGAATGCTGAGGTTTATTCTGCTGGGTTTATTTGGCTTGAAGGAGGCTCAAGGTACAGAGACTAACAAGAGAAAAATCATGGTCCCACTGGCTCCAGTGAAGGAAGAGTCTGATGTGCCAGACTCCTCCAGTGCCACCAGCTCAGCACCCACGTCTCCAGTCAGTGCCACAACCACAGATCCAGCCTCCCTCACCTCTGAGGAGAAAAAAAAAACAAAACAAAAAACAAAAACCCTTGGACTGATAATACAGCACCCATTTTACATGCCAGCTAGGGCAGCAAGTCTAGAAAAGCAGATTGTCACCAATCCTGACACTCTCTTGTCTGTTAATGACCCCAAAGCTGAAGGATCAGCAGAAATCCTGCTCACACTTCAAAGCTTTTCCTCATTACTGGTCAGCCAGAAGAGGAGCAGAGGGAATAGCCTTGGCTGGGAGCTCACAAACACAGCCCACAATGATGAAAAAGGACCAGCTGCTTCAGGGGTTAAATCCTTCTCCTGTACTGAGGACCTACTCTGCAGACCTTCAATCCCCTGCGATGTCCGATCCAAATGTGCTACAGGTATAGGTTTTAAATCACTTTCCAAAAAAGGTGTTTATTTATCTGTCTCTCAGCAGAATGTCCCATCCCACAGGACCTGTGCAGTGAAATAGGAATCAGCACATGCTGGAAAAGTCTGCTTTTCACTTCTACCCTAACAAAAGTTTTAGGGGTTCCCCTGTCCAGCAAGGGTGTCTTGGTTTGGAGTGATATCAAACAACATTGCAAGTGAAAATCTGTGCTGAGTAAAGGGGCCAGAAAGCTGTAAATAAAATAGAAAATGCATGCCCTCATAGAGATATCAGAATGATTTAATGACTTAAAACTTCCTTTCCAGAGTCTTCCAATTCCCACAACTCTTATTTAGCTTAATAAGAGCTGTGAGCATGCAGATTTACTCACCAGTACTGGGAAACTCTGCTTTCTTTAGCCTTGTGATGAATAAAAAATGCTCCTTTTTAGGGGAAAAAAAAAACCAAAAAAGAAAAAAAAAGGATTTTATGGTCCAGGGAGTTTATTAAGATGATTTGAATGATCCCTTAGAGATTCAGAAAGCCAAGTAGTAATTCAAGACAACAAAAATGTTTAAATTTGCAGATTTCTAGGGCAAACAGTAATTTGTTGAGAGCTCAAACCATGAGGCACTGGCACAGGTTGCTCAGAGAAGCTGTGGATGCCCCATCCCTGGAAGTGTTTAGGTCCAGGCTGGATGGAGCTCTGAGTGACCTGGGACAGTGGAATTGTCCCTGCCTGTGATTTATAAACACCTGAGGCTGACATCTCTGCAATGAATAAACCCTCTGTGCTCTGCTGGTCAAGTGAAGCATCAAACACATCGGTACCTCGAGGCAAACATCAGTGAATGCTGCCCTGGGCTTTCTGTGCCGGGGCAAAAATATGTAAAAAACAAACATGGCATGCAATGATCTCAGTTCCCTGCAGTGCTGCTGCAATCTGCCAGGGTGCTCAGGGCAGTCCAAGGGACAATGTTCCTCTCATCTCTCACCACCAGGCATTTCCCTGATCCCTGCTCTGCTCACTGCCCAGCAGTTGGATTTCTCTGGGAATTGTAATGCACTGCTCATAGCACAGGTTGGACAAGGCAAAAACAAGTGTGAAGTTGAATAATTTCTTGAAGGCTTTGTCCTTAGCATTGTGCTGGTGACAAAGTCACACCCTTCTAAAGCAGGAGACCATCAGAAATTACAAAATCACAACAGATCCCTGATTAAGACAGTTTGCCTCCTTGCCCTTTACTGTACCTTCAGTGACAAAAGCTGAATGTGGAGATGGCTTTGGGGACCAACTCTGAATCCAGATTGCATCAAGAAACACATTTTCCCCTCCCTTGAAATTCCTGCTTGCATGCCTCCAACCCCTCTGTGATCATTTCCATCCTCCCCTAAGATATTCCCATATAATACATGTGCTGCTGCAGGTTTATTGATTAAAACAGCTCAACGACAAGTCTGTATGACTTGGCTTTTAACTATTTAGTTTAATAAAAAAGAAAAATAAAAGAAAACAAAAAAAACTCCTCATACTTCGCCTATTTGGCTCACTGGACAGCAATTTTTGGGAAGTGTTGCTACCCAGCTGAATTTAACAGCATTCTAAGTTGTTACTGAGACAGAGAGCACATTGTTATAGCAGTGTTAAAAATGATGACAAGGACCCAAACTCTTCTCTGAGAATTACTGGGAAACTTGTGCCCTTTTCACAACTGAGACCTCCAGAGAAATCCCCCTGTGCCTTACCAGTTTAAAATTTTAAGATGAGCTCAGGCAGGCAGCAAAAGCAGTAACCAAATGATCTTCTAACCACACCAGCCCTGCTAACTTCAAAGAAGATTCACAGGGTACAGAGAACAATTAAGATTGGTTTTCAGAACATTCTGACTCAATACAGAGAATGATTGCTAAATTTTGTCCAGTAGCTAATGTATAACCTCAGCTACAGAAATTTTGAGAGATTTATGAGAAGCAAACAGGGGACATTTGATAATGAACCTTTCCGAGACGAAAAGAGATCAAATTCAAAGCTGAAAACAACTTAAAGATAATTGTGTTAGTCAAGAGCCCTTTTTGAGCAGTGTTCTTAATGTAGTTCCACTCCATTGGGAATGCAAGGTACAGGTTGGCCTGAATATACATCAGAAGTCACGACATAATAGAGTTTTGGCATATGAAAAAAACTCAAAAGTGCAAAAAACAGACCTCAGTTTCATCCTGTATGTATCCATAATGTATAACCATCTCTGGGATCTTTTTCTGACATCCAGTCCTTGTTTGCTTTTTGAATTAGGTTTTTCATTTTTATCACACCATCTTCCTCACTTTGACCTTTCTTTGCACTGTATGAGCTGATAAAATATCAGCACTTTCACTGATATTGAGTGATTGTGAGCACTTTTGAGGCAACAAATGCAGTATTTGAACATCCAGAAGCTGCTGTATCTGGACAGAAAAATAGCACATGCTATGCCTTGTGCTAAGAAAAACATCTTGAAGCTTGCAAAAGGTAGCACAATATTTATCCTCCCAGTAAAAGGGGCAGAGTAAGTTAAAAGGCACATATTTTCATCCTTCATCCTCCAAGGTTCATCTGGAGGGGAAAAAAACCTGTGGCAGAAGGTCCATTTAAATAAATATTTCTAACACTTTGGAGCTAGTCAAATTTTTTGAAAACGAAAGTGTTGAACCTGCCAATTGAGTCCCAGAAAGTAACACTTCTGCTGGGAATGTGCTAATTTTGATGAAACCTTTAGGAAAGGTGTTTTGTGTTTAGAGTGGTCTGAACATGACAGGCACCATGGGCAAAAGCAACAAAGAGAGGTAAATAATTCAGCTGACTGAGACCATCGACACAGAAGTAGGTCAGAAAAATTTACTTTACCAGTGCCACAGTTGAGAGCTGAACTTGGCCACTCATGTCCCAGGTGAATGTTTTTATTCTGCACATGGCCAATCTGTTTTCCTAGTCCAATTAATATTTAATTGTTTATGCAGCTGCAACAAGAAAGGCTGAGAGAAATCCAGCCCAGAGCAGCTAACAGCTGAATGGTTAGCACATTCCTTGGGGAAGCGGGAGAATGGAAAATGCCCTCATCTCTTTGCAGTTTGCTTAGAAGCTCTATTTTTTTTTTTTTTTTTTAAGAACTACTTGCACAGTTCTTGGGTTTTCACCCACACAAATAAAAAAAAAAAAAAACAAAACAAAACCAAAACTGAAAACCGAAAATCCCCACATGAGCAAACAAAAATACCCAAAGAAATCACAAACTTGAGCCTCGATTTCTGCTTTTCAGAAAAAGATCCACTTATTCCCCCTCTTTTGAAGACCTTTTACAGCAGGTTCTGCTCCAGTGGCACTTATACCCAGAGCCCTGCTACTTTGGCAGTGACTTTTCTCTCTGAAGACTGAGACCTAAGGTTAGCTGAAGTGATCAGACTGGTCAAAGATTATTGAATCTTAACAAAAGAAACTAATATAAAGAACTGAACTAAAAAGAGTTTTAATACAGAAAAAATATCTGCGATGAGATCTTGTTTCCCCTAAGCTTGTAATGTAATTTCTACCACACCCCCTTGGAGATGGGGCAGCTCTTCCCTTTTCTCCTTTTCACCTCCTCTCACCTGCCCTTTTGCAATCCCTGTCAAGGTCACTGTGTCCCCTCATTCTGTTAAACCCCTCTGCAGTGTCACAGGTGTGTATCAGAGCAGATGGCTCTGCATCCTCTGAGATCCCTCCATCAGGATGTGTGACACCACCAGCCAGCACGGTCCCTCCCATTCTTCGTTAATTTTATTAGCAAATTAAACACCCAGTGTGCGCCCTGATGCAGCGCATCACATGCATTCCTTATCACAAATGTTTCTCCTGCTGCTCTCCTCCACCAACCAAAACAGCAAAACTGTGAACATTAAATATTTCTTCAGAAGTTGCTCAATGCCCTGAAGTTACAGAGGGATCTGAGGGAATTGAGTGATTCCCACATTTCTCACAGTGCTAAATACTAGCTGCCCATGGCTAAATCAGCCATTCCAGCTGTTGGAAAATATATACCAGTTTATTTTTTTTTATAAAACTTTAGTCAAAGATATTGTTTGCCTTTGCCCCAGGGAAGGGTGTTGAAGTTTCTTTGCAGGGCATTGTTCCACCAGGTGAGGCCTGAGAGGTTCACATCCCAACAGAGTGGGAGAAGCACAAAAGAAAACAACCATCAACAACCATCAAAGGCCATAAACAAAATATCAGCCCCAAACCTCCCCCCTGGTCTGGGAAAAGAGAGATAAAAAACAGGATCTAATTGGCATCAGAAGCAAAAAAAATATCCAGATCCAGTAGGAACCCAAATACTGAGAATGGCGCAGCGTTGGACCAGTGATCATTAAACTAATAAAGTTCTGTGGGTTTTGGCTTTATAAAGTTTGGGGGAAATCATGTACAATTTATGTGTCATGGAATGATTCTCCCTGCACACCTGAGCTATGTGCCAAAGAAATAATTTCTGTGGCACATGTTGGCCAGAACAACATCCTGGTCAGAAAAAAAAAGTAATGCTTAACTCTCTAATATTAAAAATGTTGTTAGAGAGTTTTTGTTTTCCCCTCAGTTTTGGTGACACAGCCATGGAGCACTTGCAGGTGACACAGTCAGGGATATTCCTGCAGAAAACCATGTGCTGTGGGGAGCTCCTGCTCTGCAGAGATCAGACAGTGACCTGTGCAGGGTTCAAAATCTGCACCAGATCATGAGAAAATGGCTCATCTTCTGGCACTGCAGCAGTCAGTGTGCAATGGCAACATTTACTGACCTATCCACACGACTGATGACACAATTAATGGCACTTTGGTTCCAGCAAAAACGCATCTGATTGACCCTTCTTCATTAGTCTGGAGAGTATTTTACAAACAGAGAGCAAAGTGCTGTGATTTAACAGATGAACTACAACAGCTGATTCATTTAATCTTATTTCAACTCTGACAAACCCAGTTACCTTTCAGAGATAATATATTTTAATTAAATAGCCAACTTTTGGTCCAAGATTAAAGAAAGTAAGTGTCTTTTGTGTGGATTTGTATTTGACATAGATTTCCATGTGCTTAACTTTATTCATTCAAGAAGTAGGTATATGATTAGACAGACAGATACATGGAGAGTTTCAGCTGATCTATATTCAGGATACCACATAAAAGCATTCAAACAGCATTTTAGCTGTAATCTCAGATATCTGAGTCCACATAAATTCTTTTTCTAAGCCAGAATGAAATTTATGAAGCTGCAGCTGGAATACTGACATGGAGGACTGCAGGACACCTTCGCTAATGACAAACAGCCTAAGTATCTTTTAATTGCAGGCTGTGGTGGGAAAATAAATAAGGCAGCTTTTCCTATCCTCCTGCACTGGTGCAGGCACACACAAACCCTTGTGGGACCTCAGTGAAGGGCTGAGACTGCAAAGCAGCTCTGACACTGAGTGCAGTGGGCCAGAACTGCAGCCCCAAGGGGCAGGGGCAAAGCAGAGCCAAAGCTGCAGAGGCAAAACATTGCATTAACAAGAGTAACAACAAAAAGGGTTTCTGACAAAGCATTTGATTAATAGAAAGTTGATTTTTGGACTTGTGATGTTTTCAAAATGAGTCTGCTCCTGTCTCTTTTCAAAGGTATGCTCGGCACAAACCAACAGACAACCTTTCTCATTTGGTTCAAAGTTAACAACTTTTCCCCAGCCCTTGGGAAAGAACAATTTTTTATTTTTTGCTTTGGAACTGCCATAGAAAGAAAGAGTGATTGTTTGCACAGCACTGTGGATGTGACAGGCTCCAGAATGGGAAGGAGAAGGAGCAGATCCATGGTCCTATGGCCTTCCCATTCCCCTGGAGATTTGCCTGGACAGCATGGGAAGAGAAAACTGCATGCAGTCCACATCAGGAGAAAACACACCAATTACATCCGGTATTGTCAAACCACTGAAAAGGAAATTGGGGAACTAATGAAGTTACCCAACTGCCCCAGGCAATATGGTAATCCCAGCTGGACCAGAAGAATGAGACAGTGCACAGAAGAAACTGCTGTCCCTTGTTGGGCACGTGGGATAGCTCAGCATCTTTGCAGAAAGTCAGAGTTGTTTGGCTCTCATTGAGAATCTGGCCCAAAACTGTTAACTTCAGTTAAATATGTTCCATTTTTAACATTATCTATGTATTCTAAAAGAAAGGAAAACCCAGCTTAGATCACCCAGTTTATATGCACTACCCTGATAATACAAAATCCACTACAGGACACGATGTGAATGAGAAAACCTGACTCGCCATTGATCACACCTCCTTCAGAGATTTAGAGCAGCTGGGAGGAACAGCTCATGCTGAAAAATCTTCCAGGAACCCCCAGCAGCCACAACCAGCACCAGCCCTTATTTCATGAAAACATTTGTTCTTTGTGCCTTCAGCATTTGTTCAACACATCTTGCTGGGTTGCCTTGCTATGGCATGTATTTTCTAATGAATTCTTCAAGCACACAATTAGCCCTCGGGCTGAGTCAAAGGAACAGGCAAATTAGAAGCCTAGAGGAATTAGAAGCCGAAAAGCCACTTGGAAATGAGCACTGAAAGATATTGGAGCTTGTCTCAGACCCTCACACATCCTTCTGGTGTTGCAATAGCCCGGAGCAGATTGTTCTACTTTTTTCTTGTGAAGCTGAGGGATTTAATCTTATCTGTTTCCTTGCACCAGAAGTGTATAAAGCTTGCTCAGGGTCTGTTATTTTCTGTAACTTCCATTTTACACTCCTGTCATACATCATCCTTACCTGCTTGCTTGTTTTTTTGTTTTGTTTTTTTTTGGTTTTTTGTTTTGTTTTGTTTTTGTTTTTTTCCTTTTTCTTTTATTCTTTTCTTTCCTTTTCTCTTTTGAAGATAAGATGTTTGCTGGAGAGTTCAGCCTTGTGTTGATTAATTTAGCAGTTAAGCCTCCCTTTGTTTTTCTTGTGAATTTTAAAGATCTACACGGGATAGTCTTCCATCAATGATGCTATCAGGAGTTTTTTTTTCTTTTTCCATTCGAAAGCAAGTAGCAGCCCACTGCTGATTTCCAACACAGAATCACCAGTCATTCCCATRCAGTTTGGCTTTAATGGACAGAGTCTCTGGCTGCTTTTGTCTCTCACATAAAAGAAGAATCAGCCTCAGTAATCAGAGCTAAATCTTAACACTAGGAGGAAAAAAACAACCTACTCCCCGGTGCCAAAACCTCCACATGCCTACTGCATAAAGAGAGCACTGTTACAGTCCCTTAGCCAGTGCCCAAGAACCCGAGATCTTTTAATTTGGTTAGGGATTTGACCAGTTCTTTGATAATGATCATCAAAAAAGAAACACTTCGTTCACCCTATTCACTCACCATGGAACTGTTCCTAAACTGTCCATAGGAAAATTCACCTGACACTTTCAGTCATTTCTCATTTTGTACCTTTCATTGTCTAAAAATATTCAAGTACAGGTTGTCCCATGAGACAAAAGACATTTTTTCACCTGATCCTATAAATTCTTTTTCCTGATTATTGAAAGATGTTAAAGAAAACCTGCAGGTTTGCCCTTTTCTCAAGTCTATGCTTTTCCATATTCAGATTAAAAGTTTTACCTATAAATGACAGTTTTGCCGTGATTCAATTATACTGGCATTACAGGATATACTTCCCCATGACGGGTACATTTCTCCACTTCTGCATAGCACCCTGATGCAAAGCATTCTGTTGGAGACAGGTTCATGAACCTCATCCCTCAAATCCATTTCTCAGCATCATCCTGCTGTGTGAAACCCCAGAGTTCAGCAACAGGCCATGGGAAAGGACACAGATCGAGCCCAGAGCTGGACCGAAAGCACCTTCTGCTCTTTGGGATGGCTGTTTTGGGTTTTTTTTTCAGTGAAGACTCCTCTACAACTTGGGACAATAATTTCTGAAATCATTGCTACACAGTGTATTCAGGAAAAGAGATAAATTAAAGCGAACGGCTTCAAAATTAATGGATTAAGGAACAATGTGATCAAGAATTCTTACCACAAGTGAAAACCTCACTTGCTCCTGGCCAGGCAAGTTGTTGCTATTCATGGAGATGCTCTAAGTTTTTATTCTTGTCCTAGGGGTATTTTAAGGTTTTAATACATTCAATTGTCATAACAGGAGAATCAGCTGGAATTCAAGCTATAAGAGTACAAAGCCAAGCATGAAAGATTGCAGGAAGCCAGTGGTCCAGTTCAGGACTCTGACACAACATTTTCCTACATCTCCCATCAACTCAGGTGTGCTGGAATTAGATTATCTGAGAAAATAAGTATTTGTTACTGCAGGATACAACAGTTTCTTATCAAATGAACTCACCTGGAAGACTGGAGGGTTTGAGAAAAAAAAAAATTATTAAAAGCTCTGCAAGACGGAGCAAGAAAAAGGAGTTATAGAGTGAGTAATAGGTTTTTTGCCCTTTTTCTCAGTTTCTGTTTCTAGACAATTTTGACTGGAAGGAGTCTGGATCTGCTCTACAAGAGTAAACAGTGACAAACAATTCCTAGTAGCTGAAACTTGCCAAAGTGGTAAACTACTACGGCATAACTCCAGTCCTATCTACAGAGAATCTAAGCTGTATTAGCAGTACTGGAACAAAACCAAGCAGGCATGAAAGCATCAATTCACGTATTCTTCATGGATTTCTAGAGAGAAACTGAGCTGCACTACAGGAATGAAACACAGACACCCTGCCCTCTAAATAGACAGAAACCTCTGTAGGCTTTTCTGCTGAGCAGCAAGGCCAAAGGAAGCATCAGCGTTTCAGGCCCTCAGAATTACCAATTATTATCTACAGAGTAGACAAAGCACAGATGCAATTTTACAAATGTTTCTGTGTAAGGCACAAGGGAAGAGTAGAAGAGTTTCTCTGGTAACTAATGACCAAAATAATTTGGGCTCTTATCTGCTGAATATGAGCTACTGATGTAACACTTTCCGAAAAACACAATCAAATGAGTGAATTTTAAATATGATCAAATAGCAAAGGGAATCACTGCAGAGAAATACAGCTGGGGGAAAAAAAACCCTAACAACCCCTAAACAAACAGAATATTTATCTAAAGGTTATTAAATTCACCTCCTGCTCCCTTGTGTAAAAGAATAAGATGCCTTCTTATCCCAAAATGAGAACAGGCACAGTAGCCTGAAAATTTGCCACCAAGGATCTGTTACAATGCCCTTGCAATGTTTTGTACATGTAAGAACAGTTTCCACTGCAATATTATGTCTGTTGCAAAAGGCTGTGGTTGAAATTGCTTTCACTGTTTCAGGCATTGCAATTGATGCATCACCCCGGCTTAAAGACAAGTAAGAGTTTTATTTGAATTTATTACATGGAATGACTGAATATGGAAAAGAAATGAAAAAAGGACAAAGGTGACAGGAACAGAATAAGGCAGTCCCATAAATGCACAACCTGACCATCTTCAAACTCAATGTCAATACAGTTACAGAAAAGAGTAGTCAAATCATTA
>NW_026623371.1:1843179-1863815 GCF_030028575.1 Malurus melanocephalus | reverse complement strand
TTTGTAATTCCCATATGCTTATTTTATGGGGTAAAATTTAATTTAGCTAGTGTTGTAAAGCCATACAAATGTTGAAGAAAGAATCTACATTTTTGTAAATATGAAAATACATGTACACATGAGTATGCACAGTGTCAGCAGTTGTCATTGCCAAACCTCATTTTTTAGATTTACTGTACATCTTGGTGTTTACATAAGAAATATATATATATATATATATAAGTGTATTTTTAATATGTTTCTTTGTCTATGAATCTGACCATCTGTCTGTCATTTCACTGTAATATTCCATGTATTGCAAAGATTAACTGATAATAGTTGTGTCTTTTTAGTTTTACCCCATGGTAAGTCTGTAAACAGAATGCCCTTTAATCTGATAATTAGATGTAAAATTTAGGTGAGAAATAACCACAGGAATGTAGATCTATTTTTCCATGTGTCCAGGACTTAGTACTCTTCTAAATRGAGTGTGTATTCAGCAAGTGCATGTTTATGATGTAGTTGGCTATTGCCTTGGCAGCTAAGCAAGCTTTCCCTTTTGTCTCTTTATGGGTGCTAGACCAATACCAGAAACACTTTTTTCTCACTTCATTTAATCTAGATACACCGTAATGGTTTTTAAAGCCATGCCCCTAGTAATATAATATATTGTACTGCATTTTTTACTGTGTTGCTGGTTAACTGTAGAATAAACCTACTGCTGTTACCTCTAGGTAYAATTATGGTTTTTAATTTTAATGTAGTTTTAAACTTTAGATAAATTTCCTGACAAAATTAAATTAAATAAAAGTTAATCATGATAAAAACACAGAGAAAAAAAAGATAAACTTAATGGCAAAAATATTGTTTTGGGATTTGTTTTGTTTCTTCCTTAGAAGAGGAATGGAGCGTGAGTGTACTGTATTTTCTGAAAATATTGTACATTACTAAAGGGTAAAATTAATAGGAAAGAAGATGTGTAGCCATATTATTTATTTAGTTTTTAATGAGAAAAGCCCTCACTTCTTCTTCTGCTGATTATTTTACTGTTTGAACCCCATGGATTAAGAAGAAATAATGAATGTATTCTGCTTCAACAATGCCTTCCTGAAAGGCATATTGCAAGGACGACTGTCATATAGAGTTTTATCAAAATAACAAAAAAACCCAAACAAATAAAAAAAATCTGAATCATGTTTAGCAGACTCCAGATAACTGAGGAAAAATAACTCTTGACTTATTTCTTTCACAGGCTTTGCAGACTGGCTGACTTGCGTAAATAACATAATTCTTCGAGACATGAGATCTTGAATCACAGAGCATAGCATTAGAAAAATTATTATTGTGATATTACATGTATCAACCTTTGCTTCAAAAGAATGCAAGTACCTATTGCTTYAAGGGCAAGAASGGTCTYATAAAATCAATKAAATAATTGCTKAAAGTGAGGGAAGGAAGTGTCTTAMCTGGACACWGAAAAAYTGACTTGTTAAATTGARCTTATCTGGAGGTGACYCCTTCAACTGAGTAACCTGTTAGGATTGACATGAAAAACCTGATATACAGTTATTTATCTTTGTTAAGTTGCTCATTTAGGCAAATTAAATGTGTCTTTATCAAATGAGTTTTTTAAGTCTTAGAATAATTATTACTGTATGTAATATTTCTAGTGCAGCAGACTATTTAAAATACTGCTGTATACATAGGAATTTTGTTTTTTCAGTAGTAACTCACAATGTCTCTATCTGTTAGAGATAAGTCCAAAGGAGACAACTTCATGTGCAGTGTATTTTTTGTGTGCTATTCAGTTKCAATGTTTTGTTGACAGGTATAAAGGTTGATGCTATTCCTTCTTTCTAATAGCATTTTACTGTGAACTGGGGTGGACTGATCCCAAATACAAATTACTACCAAAAAAAAAATCATAGACTACACCACTGCATAGACTATACCATTTCCCTGCCATTCTGCAGTGTAACAATGTGGGCAACTGAGGACACAGACCTCTTCTAGCTGGTTCAGAGAAATCCTTTATTCTTAAAAAGCTGTGCTTTGTTATAATTTCAATTTTCCCAGGCTAATTATAATTTTCCCATTGGCTATTTGCTCTGAAGGGTCACCACCCACAAATCTTATCCAATCACATCTCTGATTAGGCTATATTTATGGGCTCTGTTTAACCAATCACAGCTTGACACACAATGCAGGGTCATGTCAACCACACAAGCTGCTCCCTGATCGCATGACCTGCAGCTCAAACCTTTCTCAAAGTATGAGATTCAACAGAGATAAACAGGATCCAACAGATGTTCATTCTATAGGCTTTTCCTTAACCCCAACACTGCAGAATATGTAGAACATTTATTTAAATATATCTCAAGTGTTTTTTCTTTCCCTTGCTTAGGAAGCTGTGGTATGATCCCTGGTACGACATCAAAGTGCATAAATGGGAATGACTTTCCTGGCACACACTGATCAAACTCCAGAGCAAGTGAACCTGGGTTTATATGAAGGTCAAATAAACAGTTTGCTGTCTGCGTTCAGCCATCCAAGAACCCTGCCTTTTATCCTGACATACATTAGGACATTGAATCATCAGGAAATATTACAGTGGTTTAAAATAAATTAAGTAAAGAAAAATTATATGCAGCTGACTATTGTAGCATATCTATGAGAACAAAATTGTTTGATGGTAAGAAGTAGTGCATAATTTTTAATTACTTAGTTTGGAAAAGCCTGTTTGTAAACCATCCATCTCCAAAAATCTCAACCGCGAACTCTCAATAAAACCCTATCTCTTGCTTTTGTTGTTATCCTTCTGAAACCGTTCTTGTTTATTTGCTGAACAGTGCAACTTGCATACTGCTTTCCATTGGTAACAGCATAGAAAACAAACTAAAATTACAGTCCTGTTAACCTACTAAGACTATAATAATCAATATGACTTATGCACGTAAATCCTTGGTTTTGCCCTGAAAAACCTCTCTGCATTAACTCATCTGCCAGCTCTCTTGAGATAAATTGGTGATTACTGCTGCTATTTAAAAAAAAAAAAAAAAAGTTAGAAGACTTTTGATATTGCTTTGAAACAGTGATAATTTAGGAAAAAAATGAATATTCAATGCAGAAGAAACAAATCTTTATAATACATAAATAGATACCAGTACCATGCCTTTGCTGGATCCCTGAAACTGCTATCTGGAAATTTGTTAGCATGCTGTTATCTACTGCTWTTTACCAATGTAGTGCTTTCTTTAATTGCATTTCCTGCTCTGCCTTCATGTTTCTTTTTTTCAACATGTATAATTTATGAGCCATTAAAGATGTTGTTTGATGTAGGTGCAGCACAGAACAGATTAACTGCTGCTGTAAAACACAAGTTTTGGCGGTGTCAATCAAATTATGCTTTTTGCATAGTAATGTGAGTTTTAATGTTATCTTTGAGAAATTGTTTAACTCATTACCCCTGTGAATGCCAAATAACCCTGTAACTAAGATACAGGTAGTTGTGATTAAAATCASAACTTTGATCTTCATCAATTGTCAAGAATGTCTAGGTTATGCGTATTTGATGACAAAAGTCTTTTCAAACTCCAGCTATTTTCTTGACACTGAAAATACTCAGAGCTGAGAATYATGAGAATGCTTCCTCAATGACACACAGCAGCACTTCATTCAAAATCAGACCAKGTGCTACCCACAAACAGTTTATAATAGGAGACTTTTCAAACTAAAGGTGTTTTGAGAGGGGAAAGAGGGGGACTGAAGACAAGGGAAGTGCACAATTACCTTTTCAGGATGACCCTGACTGCATCTATTACCAAACAGGTGCAGTAATTTGCACCTGAGCCAGCTGATTCCCAAGTAATCCTTTGATAGTTGAGGCTGGATCTATTACTTTTTCATCAGCCTCGTTTAAAAACAGTCACTTTTGTCAATTAGGGCTWTACAGAAGTTGTAGCTCAGTAATATTTAAAGCTGGTCAGGTTAAATCATGTACCTCGAGGACTGCTGTCTTTTTTCTTTGTGTCCACTTATCCAATGTGTCACTGAGGATATTGCCATTTTAGTCTTTAAATCTTGTTTTTCCTGTTTTGAGAAGTGTCATAGACAGTAGGTGCCTTTTTTTTTTCCTTACCCCAAAAAGAAATAAACTAAAACATATGCAATCAGTAAATGGTAGAGTTTTTGGTTCTTGGAGAAGTAAGGAGAGGGTTCATCAGAACTGCCACACTGGATTTCCAGAAGGCAGACTTTGGCCTTTTTAGGAGGCAGGTGGAGAGTCCCTTGGGAGACAGTTCTGAAGGGTAAAAGAGTCCAGAAACGTTAGACATTCCTCAAAAAGGTACAGGATGTACCTTAAAGGTGCAGGAGCAAGCTGTTGGTCCTCATATGCTGAAAGATGAACCATAGGGGAAGGAGACCGGCCTGGCTGGACAGAGARCTTTGGCTGGGAATTGGGATAAAAAGAAGAAGGAAGTGAAGAAGGGGCAGGCAGCTCAGGAGGGCTATAAGTTTATCATGAGGTAATACAGGGAGAAAATTAGAACACTCAAAGCCCAACTAGAGCTTAATCCTGATACTGCAGWGAAAGACACTAAAAACATTTTGTAAATACATCAGGAACAATTGAGTGATAAAGAGAATTTGCATCTTCTGCTGGATGGAAGGGGAAATATAGTGACAACGGAAGAGGAAAAGGCTGCAGCACTTAGTGCCTTCTTTATCTCAGTGTTTAATCATAAAATCAATTCTCAGCATATCCAGTATCCTAAGCTGGAAGGTGGGGCAGGGAGAAAAATGAAGCTCCCGTGATCCAAGGGAAAATGKTCAGGGACCTGCTACACCTCTTAGACACACACAAGTCTATGGAATCAGATGGGATCCAACCAAGGCCACTGAGGGAGCTGGTTAGAAATGCTTAGTGATCCTCTTTCAGTCATTTACCCGCAGTCCTGGCTGTCCAAGGAGGTCCCAGATAAAGAAAGGAAAGCCAATGCAGCACCCATCTACAAGACAGGTCAGGAGAAGGATCCAGGACTACAGGACTGTCAGTCTGACCTCAGTGACAGGGAAAGTCACAGAACAGAYCATCTGGAGTGCCACCATGCAGCACACACAGGACACAGGTCCTGCTTGACCAACCTGATCTCCTTGAATGACAATGTAATCTGCTCAGTGGATGTTGTGTCCTTGGACTTCAATAAGCCTTTGACACTCTTCCCCACAGCATTCTCCTGGAGAAACTGGCTGCTCAGGGCTTGGACAGGTGCACTGTTTGGTGGGTTAAAAACTGGATGGATGGAYGGACCCAGAGAGTGGCCATYGGGACCAGGACAGTGRTTGCTCCCCTGTGCTCAGCACTGGGGAGGCTGCAGCTCAAAACCTGTGTTCAGTTYTGAGCCCCTTTCTGCAAGAAAGGCACTGAGGTACTGCAGCATRTCCAGAGAAGGAAAATGGAGCTGGTGAAGKGTCTGGAGCAAAAAGCTGATGAGGAGGGGCTGAGGGAGCTGGGKTTGTTTAGCCTTYAGAAAAGGTGGCTCAGRAGGGACCTTATCACTCTTTACAACTGTCTGAAAGCARGGTCTAGCCAGGTGGGGGGTGGTCTCTTCTCCTGGATAACAAGTGATGGGAYCAGTGGAAATGGCCAGAAGTTGCACAGTGGGAGGTTTAGATTRGAGAGTAGGAAAGTTTATTTAATGACAAAGGTTGAGGTTTAGACTGGAGAGTAGGAAAATTTATTTAATGACAAGGGTTGTCAGGCATTAGKACAGATTGCCCAGGGAAGTGGTGGAGAAACCATCCCCAGAGATATTTAAGTGACATGGTTTAGTGGTAGACTTGGAGTAYGAGGTTAACAACTGGACTCAATGTTCTTAAGGGTCTTTTCCAACGTAAGAAATTCTATGGTTGTCTGATTCTCTTCATAATTAACATGTCAGRTTTTTAAATCCAGGCTTGGGGGAAGCAAAGACCCATGTGCTTCAAGCAAGAAGAAATAATTTTCCCTTTCTTAATGATTATATTATGACACAGTATTAAAAAATGTGTAAAGAGATTCAGATTAAAACCTGCTTGTGCCAATCCAGTCCCATCTATGCAGAAATTGCTTGCAATAAAAATATTTCTGAAGAGGGAGCTCTTAATATTTCTTTTTTATATCCTCTATAAGTGTAGATATTTTCATTGTACCATCTAAAAATACAATAAATATCCCTATTTTATTCTGCATGTCTCCCTCCTCTTTTACATTTTCCTTCTTAAAAAATTGCTCCTTGAGTCATAATTCTAGGGGAAAAAAGAAACCCAAAAATTGTCAACATATTAAATGGTGGCTAAATAGGGCAAAGGGAAAGATTGCTTTTTTCATTGTCCCATGAAGTTCATTGCATCACAAGAAAAAATAAAAGTAACAAATAATTACAAATCACTACATGAAATAAAGTTTTAGCAGAGAATCAGCAGGAAARGGGTCTGCCTGTATTCTGCCAGCTATGCTTTCTCTGAATCAATATCTATTGGGTCATTCCAGAGGTGATGTAGATTCCTGGCTCTATCTTTATATAATGCCCACTTCTCTATTAATTCAGCCAAGGCACTGAGCTGTTGTATCAAATCCTGAGTGCAAAAATGGGGAGCAGCCTGCTCACAATAACAGTGTTTCTCATCCCTTTTTGTAAAATGCTGAAAAGTGAGATTTGGTCCTTTGAATTAATTTTTTTTCTAAGTGTTCTAATCTCTCTCTGGTTYAACGCTTTCCTGAATGTTTCTAAACTTTTACATAACTTCTGCATTTCCTTCTTTTCAGCTGCAGAGTTTATGCTTTGGCATGTAAATACATCTCTCAAAACTCAAGCACAGAGAGTCATGCATCAGCTGGTCCATGAATTGTGCATTAGCTTTGTGCATGCTGAAATCGTTGGCAAATTGTTGATTTATTATTTATCGAAGCAATAATGGCCAGTAGTTTTAAATAGACCTTCAATCTGCATTGCTTGTTCCTTGGAAGAAAGTCTTTGTGATTGCTGTAATGTTATCTCATTTTCCTATGTATCCTGTATTTAATGTGGAAAAAAAATGAATAATATTGATGTGTATAAAATACATACAGTATATTCTAGTTTCCRTGCTGAGAAGCTAGTTCCTTTCTAATTGTTGTGAGGGACTCCATTCTAATTGGATTTATTTTCAATAAAGTTGATCTTTCTACTCATTTTATATTTTTCTGATGCTTAAGCATCCTAATTATCTTTTTTTTTTTTCCAGTAGAAGTTGTTTCTTTTCTTGTTTTATGCAATTTCATCCTACCTACTTTTATATTACTTTTGAACAAACTATAGCATACACAGTTTGTTGATATGATATTTTTTATCCGAAACATACTTTTTTCTTTGCAATGTGCTAAGTGAGCTTGCTTTCTGCTGTGAATATTCCATTGTTTTGTGTRTCTGTTTCACAACTGAGAAAAAAGGCTGGTTCATCTCTCCATTGCTCTCCTCTCTCCTCTTTTGCCTCCCCCCCTCCCCTTTTAATTAATTTAAATTTCTTTTTTATTTTATTATGGTATATATTTCAATTATTAATCTGTTTTTAGTTCAACCCCATATTTTCTTACTTTTGTGCTTCTGATTCTCAGCCTCATCCAGCTGTGGGGGGAAGTGAATGAAAGGCTGTGTCGTGTTTAGCTGTTGGCTGGGGTTACCCAGCAGCTTATTGAAAATGTTCTCCCTTTTCAGCTACTCAGCTAAACTGTGCTGTCTGCCATGTTTCCAACCCTCTTGAGAACCTTGAATATGAGACAGAATAAGGCTAATGGGCAAAATCTTCAAATTCTTATGGTCCATCCAGTATTTTTCACCCTCTGAATGGGTTAGAAGCTGACCTGCAATGATTCTTATTAAGATAAAGACAAAACAAAAGCTCAAGCACAAAACATTTCCAAGATAAAAACTTGAGTGAGAGATGTAGCTTTTTCACTTACAACAGATCTTTTTCCAGGGTTTCCACTTCCACTAATTCAGGGAAAGACTTGAAATGTCACACCTAAAATGTCCATTTTTCATTATGATATTAAACATGTATGCTTTTTTATCTTTTTAGTCCAATTTTTTTCATCAAATAATATGGGACTGARTTCTGTGTGCAAGCACCCTAAAGCCTGACTGAAAGCCAGTGGCTAATGYCACTGTAATATTACTCTCAAAGACGACTATGGCCTCTCTTCTGTTGCAAATTAGGGAGYCACAGAAATTACAAAATATTAGTTTTAGTGGTCTCTCAAATARGAAAGCATTGTATTGCCTTTATTCAGGACATTTCTAAGTAACATAGCAGCTGTAGCCAGCTGACTTGCGTGAATGTTTGGAAACAAGATGCAGCCATAAAAAGCAGCTTGTAGGATGGATTTGTAACTATTCTTGGCTTACTGGAAAGTTTTAGGTAATACAGAATGAGGAAACTGGTCATTTTTGTTGTTGATAATCTAATTGCTATGGACAACTAATACTAATTTTGGCCAGTTTTTACTGGATATTCCATCAGACCATGGAATTCAGGTGCTAGTGAATAGGTCCCATGGCTATTGTGAAAAGTATAATTTATTATCCACATTTAACAGATTGGAAGACTGAAATGAGGATTGCCAACAGAAAATGTCTCCTTTAGTGCTGTAGCCAAGAACAGAGCCCAGACCTCCTTAGTCACATCTGTGCTGTCACCTGGACACAGAGTGATGGCAGTGTCAAGTTCTTGTCACTGATTTAAGTGACAATATGTTTTGAGTATCTGTCACAGTGGACCTCAGCCTCTCTGCACTGCCTAAGTAGGTTCTTTGAAATATTGAGGCATTGAAGGTGTCTGTAGCTGTTGCTGAGAAACTGAACAAAAGAAATGGATGTTTTAATTCTTTTAAAAATGTTCACAGTTGTCAAAACCTTTTGAGGCTTTCTGGGAAAAATTAAAATTAGAGTTATTTCTGGATCCTTGGCATTATGTTTATCAAACACTGTCATTTAAAGCTGATCAGTGAAGCARTTGATTCCTTGAACACGGCCCTTAATAAAGACCAGGGCTATAAAACATTTCTCCCGTTACCCCTCTCCTCTGTTCATGAAGGGCATTATCCACAAGACAAAGCTCTGGTGAGCAAATTAWATGCCAGTGTGCAATCACGAGGTTTGCATGAATCAATTTATGGGAACTTCAGTATTTCAGTTTATTCCATCTGTTCAGTACATGAATTACAAATTCAGCTACAAACACTGTTTAGAGGCATATCATAAAAAGTAAGCTCAAAGTGATTTGTATCAATGTAAACGATATGTGCTTTATTCTGCACACCAYGCAGCTGTTACATTTGATGATTGTTCCAGACTCAAACCTGGGCCAAGCAGTGATTTTTATGAAGCTGTTTATTGTAATAAGTGCTRTAATAATTTTAATGTTTTGTGTGGTTATACAAAGACATTTGGGGTACTGTTTGAAGGACAGAACTCCATTCACACTATCTTGAAAATACCCAAGGCCTTGCTAATTCTGTATAAAWATATTTTAAAATCTTGTAGCTATTACTCCAAATATTTTCAGGAATAATTTGTTTAATAATACTTAATAAACTAATAACTTAATAAATTAATTAATWAWYCAGAKTGCARGGGATGTGTGTGTTACAGTGTTTCATGAAGACAGAGGTAAATGTGCAACTTGTACTCTAATACATAAGTACATATGTCTGCCCAGACCATTTCTGTAGACAATATTTTTTCCTCCCTCAAGAACTGATTTTTTTCCTCCATTAACTACTTCCTAGAAAACACAGAAAAAATTCTTTGAATAGAGCTTGTTATTYGCATCTTTAACTCCTAACACTCCTAGATAATTTATTTAAACAATAGTTAGGAATATTTTGTCTATCTCCCTCTCAATCAACACAATCTTGAGCTAACAGACACAACACAAAGCATTTGATAATGCTTATTTCTTTACCTCTGCTCCTCCGGTACCAAATCCTACCTGTGCTCTGTGACAGAACAAAGGTGTGGGCTGGATATTTTTGCCCAGGAAAAGATCTGGACATTGAATCCCATGTTAGATTCAGGAGGGTTTGACCTTTTGGTAACCTGCATCAAGTACCTGGGCTCTGTAGAGCAGCTGGATTTGTRAGGCATATGTTGTGCTTTTCAGTAGGCATCCTGGATCACAGGAGATATGTTAATACCTTCCTGTAGCCATGGCAGGGGCTCCGGGTGCCCGGTGCAAAACTATGCTGTAGGGCACAAATACTGAAGAGCCTGGACACAGACTATTCTTTTACTCACTAGCAGATGTCTCAGTCAGCTCACTTTGACATTGCAAAGTCCATGAGGGGGTTAACATTTCCTTTTTCATGCACAAGTGATGTGGCATGCCCATTTTTTTTCTGCTTAACCCTGCACCAGGCTTTGAAATATGACTTCCACGTCTTGAGTGAAAGTCTCTAATTCTAATATATTAGGTATTTTAGAATGGAGTCTGTTCGATGTTTCTTATTTTTCTCAATAGGAAGACATTCCAGGGTCCAGTAAATATTGAGAAGTTTCACTTCTGAACTGAAAATATTAACTTCAGAGGATAAAAGTGGTACAGCCACTTCAACTTACTCTTTTCAAAGTTATCAAGCAAGTCAAATATTGAATCTGTCACTTCCCATCTTCTGCCTCAGAAACATGCTATCAGTGATGTGTCCCTTAAAAAAACTGGAGTATTTTTTTGAAGASCACTAAACTCCAGCTTGTGTTGCATCTCCTGCTTCTTTTTCTAAATCTTGCTTGTGAGGATATTGCATTTTGTGACTCATTATTTACTCTGTTGTAAAACACATTATTATTTTCATGATATCATTGCAAATAATTTCAAATATCAATTTAAAGGCATGCTTGTGGTATTSTGTGAGCATATTTTTGCAAGTCTACAGGTTGGTCCATTATATTGGCRTCTGAGTGTGCAATAAATACATCTCATTGTAAGAAATTTATTTATATCTTGGAAAGATGAACACAGTTATTTGACTCACTGTATTTGGATGAGCTATATTAACTAGTTGAAGAGTCCCAAATGTTAAAACAGATTTTTTTTTTTATGAGATAGGAAGATATCTTGTTGGAAACCTTCAAAATTCTATCTCAAATCTGATATTATTTATTATTTGAAATGACCTCTGTATCAGCTACCAGGAGTTGGTATGTGAGATGATCTGACTTGGATCATGAGTATATATCTGGAGCTGTATGTCAAAATGCTAAACAGGAAAAAAAAATCATGTAGATAAAAATAAGCTGACAAATGCCTTCTTATGTCAGAAAAGTTTTATAGAGATTAAGGAAAAAGCCAATACTCTGCAGCAATTGTTTTTGTACATGGAAAAATGCTCACATGAAACAGCCTTTTGCACACAGAAAATTAAAATATTTGGTTATAGTTTAAGTTAACCAGTAGAAATGGATTATGCTTTCACTGGAATGTTGCATAGGATCAGAGCTCAGCTTGCTTATAAAAATTTAGTAGAACTAACAGTTAAGTCTCATCTAGTAGGTCCTYGTCTAAGGACCCTTAAAATAGACTCTCATCACCATCTGGACAGACAGTGACCAAGTAGTTGGAGATAAGATTCCCCACTTGAGTATCATCCCATTCTAAATATCCCAACAAAATAGTTGGGGGGTTTTCCTGGTGTTTTGTTTTTTGGGGTTTTGTTTGTTTKTTTTTTGGTTKTTTTTTTTKTTTGTTTGTTTTTTGGTTTTTTTTTTGTTTGTTTGTTTTGGGTTTTTTTGTTTTGTTTTGTTTTGTTTTGTTCTTTTTCGGTTATTGTTATTTGGTTCTTTTGTGGTTTTGTGGGGGATTTTTTGGAGGTGCTAGGTTTTCTTTTTGCAGTCTGTCTGCAATTGCCTGTGCACTAGACATTCTTATGATCGCCTTCCAAATTCTGATTGGGATAAACCGCAATCAGGCACCTTATCYTTTGCTTACGCTTTCATTTCTTCACGGAAGAAATCTAAATTTGAAGCTAGAGGTTGTGGTGGCTTTCAGTGAGTGTTGTATTGACATGATGCGATGCACATGGGAAGAGGAAGACAAAATACCTGCCCTGGGTGGCTCCAAGACATGGGCACACAGCTCGCTTCGTAACTCTACAACAGAAAGAACACTGCCCTTAAGGGAGCAGTTCACATATTTGAGATGGGACAGGGATGGGCTGGTGGGAGAAATAGCAACTTTGGTTGATAGTGAGTGGGAAAAAAAACCCAAATTGTCCTTGAGTCAGAAAAATCTGGGTTTGCSTCCTGCCAGCAGAGCATGGAGCACGGACTAGCAGTGTCTGATTCGGAGTGCCACGTCATAGTGGCTGAAATTATGAATTGGACCCATGTCTTGTTTAACCTGGGGTCATCCCATCCTAAGGCAAATCTACCCTCCCTTGCAACCTAGCAGTTATGGCAGGGAAATATGAAGATCTTCTGCCTACGTGAGGGAAATACTCAGACATCAAAATAGGACATTCCATGTAGGAAAGAACTAATYAAATTGAGATAATATCTTCACAAACATTTTCTCAAAGAATAATGGAAATATTTTGAGGTATTGTTTATACATTGTTTTAGAATTATCAAAATTTCAAGGATTTAAAAGTGTAAAGAAGAGTAAAGGAAACATTAACCTAATAAGAAACTCAGTAGAAGCTGTGCTTGAATGTTTGTGGTTTAATTTGTAAGTCCACATCTTCCTACTTTCAAATATTTTAAGATTCCAAGATATGAATAAAACAAAGTCATATGACCAAAAGCAGTCWATAGTGAACTGTTAAAGCTGACATTTCAGGGACTATGATAAAATGGTATTTATATTRATAAACTACTTGGAAGATGTTTACTTGTAAAAATATCCACAGAAATCARAACTTATTAATTAATCATATGCAAACAAAAGAGAAGAGCTACATTTACTCTGTAATATAGTTTGACTAGCTCTAAAAGAAAACCTGATATCTAGGGAGTTTTGGAAGAGATAAATTTGGAAAAAAAAAAAAAAAAAAAAAAAAAAAACAGGAAGAAAGGTTGAAATGAGAAAGGCAGCACATACCAATGCATATTGCTTGGGAAAAAAAAAAAAAAAAAAAAAGGAAAAAACAAGGAAGAAAAATCTCTTAGAGCAAAATCTCTTTCATTATAGGCAAAAGGGGAGTAGAGCTCCAGGTTAAATATTGTACTAATGCCCAGTCTGGCCCCAATGCCATAATTCCAGTAATCAAATACTGTTTATTTATAACATGCCTCTTTTGCACTAGTCTCATGMATACTAAATATTTACAATTCAATCTCCAGTTTATAGCTTCACATTGGCAGCAGCTTTTTAAAATATTTAATAAACTACTCAGCAGCTTATATATCATTTGGGACTAATGCAACAGAATTGCTGGCAAGTTATACCACCTCCTAGGGTGTTTCTTCATTGAAGAACAAACCGGACTGTTATTACTCTAATCAGTATTATAATCTTATTTGACATCTGAGAGAACATTGAACCGTGTTACACATAGCAGTGGATTCCCCATTCTGATATAGTTTTGTGTGATATGGAAAATGGCTGTTTGGTCTGATTCATGATTACTATTTTTTTTTCTTAAGCAAATATTGACCCTGTTTTTATTAAATCAGATGAGATTCAGATTTACATCTGAATGGTATCTTTGAAACAAGATTCAGCAATATTTCAGTGTAGRTTCTCTTGAGTCTTAGTTTTGCATGCAAAACCTTGAGCTTTGCAAAAGGTAGAGACACTATTAATTGAGTAATTGCAATAATAAATTTTAACTAAAAGGAAGCACTTRCTAGACTCTTGAATTCTGTTAGATTTCTCCTTCCTAATAACGTCTTTTCTAGCGCTGCAGCATGGATTGAAACATGGAAAGTGACAGATCACCATATGCAGTAATCTAACCATGTAAAGGCACCTGTCCTCTTCCTTGCTGTGCGGAACAGCTGAATTTTAAGAGCAGAAAATCATGCAGTTCTCAATACTTGCTAATTGACTAAGCATTTGACTGCTGGTCCACAGGAAGAAAGAAAAAAATGTGGGGGTGGAAAAGACTTTGCAGAAAAGGCACATGCAAATCAACTGCAGCCTTAAATTTGTTAGAAGTAGAAACKTAATGTTCATGCAGTATCAGCTCTACAGTATTTTAACAGATTTTGCAGCTGTGAAATGTTTTTGCCATGAAACCAATTCAAAATTCAGCATTTGTTTTGGAAAAGGCCAAATCACTGCAGAACTCTGTTGTCCTCTGCTGACTTGGGAGAGGAAGGCTTGAGATTGCAGAAAATTTGTGCCCACCAGGCTGTGGGGGAAGGAGTCTTGAAATAAAGAGTAATAATGACAATTAGAATCACAGACTTTTAAAAAGTAATCAAGCTTAATTTGGCCATTCTTGCACATGTTGAAAGTTGGACATCTTTTGCATCTGCAATAATATTTTGCTTCTGGCTCTTTTTAATAAGTCATGATGAATGTTTAATGATGTTTCTTAAAAATATCCACATTAACTAACCATGACCCCTTATCTAGGGCAAGAAAAGAGAACACTTAATTTAATGACCCAATGCCTGGGGAGCCTTATATTCTTTAAAGTACAGAACCAGTAAGGACATTTATAGATCTGGTGGGACATAATAAAAAGGGCCCAATTTACATTGAAAGTCAACAGGAGTCCTCTTTGGACCTCTAAAAACATCTTCTTTTATCAAGTAATTGGACTGCACATGGATTATGTCATAAAGTTAAGTGCACAGATAAAAGCATTTGGGAGAGAAAAAAAAAATAACCTGTCCTCTTCATAGGCAAATTTTGACTTAGATGAATAATTTTCTGCTTTTATATATAAAATGCCCCATCAGATGTCAACCGACCAATTTAAGATTGCTCCATTTGTGTCCTGAGAAAATATGTGGCATGGTGAATTGCTCCTGCCTTTCCCAGCAATTTTAGCTTCTCAGTCTGGTCTTTGTGGGGAACAAAAGCTGCTACTTTTGTGGGGAAAGATAAAAACATGGTTCTYTGGGGCTACAGGCCATCTTTGCCATCCTGAGGAACTATTTTCCTCATCCTGTATTCCTCCCACTGCTCTTCAGGCTCTACATGAAGGGGTCCAAGCTAGAAGCTTGGTTGCCCTGGGCTATTGTCTGTGGGCACTGGAGAGAAGGAGAGGGTCCTCAAGGGGCAGTGCTGCCAACTGGTGAGCTGTACCATCGATTGTGGGTGTCTGTCWCTCTGGCTTGTTGATGGAGGATGGTTGTGGCAATGGCCATGGGATTGAGTAAGCTCAGTGTATGATGTGGAGTGAATATGGGCCTGCAATTCCTTTCCTGGATGAGTGCASAGAAAGGTAGCAGAGAGTTATTGATTCATCTTCCTGCTCAGCATTTGGCTTTTACATGTTCAAAATAGGAGYTTAATGGAAATTTAATTTAGAGAATAATACTGTGACTCTGCTTCTTGTTATAAAGCATTGAATAAAAGTAATGTTTTATTCATCAGAATAACAGCAACCTTTTCTGTTTTTTGTCATAGAAAACATGCTTTTCTTTTCTGTTTATCCCTTATCAAACAACCTGTGATTATGTGATTCTATGGTTTTAAACTTATTGCATTATTTATCTTGAAGACAGTTAGATTCAAGTWATTGCTAGTTCCCTTTCCAATAACTTTTTTTTTAATATGTCATTCTTCTTTACTAATAAATTTTAAGATTGAAGTCAAATTATTCAGGAAGTTSAGTTTGATTTATAAATGCTTTTGARACTTTTGGGAGATATAAATACCCTATAAAAAGATCACAAACACAAATATGGTCAAGAGTATTTAATCCATCTCACAATAACTTTGCTCATGAAGGGCAATGAGAAATACACATAAAACAATTGAGGGATTTCTYTTCATCTTTATGATCCTGACAAGGTCTATAAATCCATTAATGCACAAATTCAACAGCCGCTTTCGGTTACAATGCACACAGTGAATACAATGGTATTTTTAAGAGGACAAAATCCTTTTTTTAAAAGATATATAGAAGGTTTTCAGGTTTTTTTCTCATCCAGAGAACAGATGTTTCCATACAGAAACAGAATGTTGAGTTTCATTAGAGACCCATACAATAACTAAGCTGTTTCAAAGAAGTAATTCATATCCAAATAGACYGTGTATCTCTTGGTTTGGCAATGAGGCATTTGGGGGTATAATTTCAGAAGTATATTTAAAAACAGAACAAAAAAAAAAAATCAGGACACACTTTCTGTTTCGTCAGGACAATTACTCCCTCTCTAATAGTTCATYTGAAGTCAATTATGGGTGCTTTATTCTGATCAAATGGGATTCGTTGGAAACTTTGTCAAAGCAATTTCTTCTTAATGAGAAGAGAATTTGCAGTTTGTTTTTCATAAACACGAAATTTCAAAGCTAGCTCTCAAAATCATTCACTGCTTCTTTTCTAGCAATTGAACTCAACGTATTACACATACATACACTYGCTGGTATATGTTAGCATATATGCTAACACAAACATATATGATATATCTCTGTCCAAATATGTGTAACACATGTAGACCCTCTTCAGGGTTCAGAGCTAGGGTTATACTTAATAATTTAATGCTCTSTTTTTGAATGAGTTAAAAAAATGTAACATGAAATGTAGTTTTCCACATGGAATACTGCATCCAGCTCTTGGTTCCCCAGCACAGGAAGGATATCAACCTGTTGGAGCAAGTCCAGAGCAGGGCCACAAAGGTGATCAGGGGGCTGAAGCACCTTTGCTATGATGAAAGGMTGAGAAAGTTGGGAATATTCATCTGGGGGGAGAAGACTTTGGGGGGAACTTAGAGCAGCCTTCCAGCACTAAAGGGAGCTGACAAGAAAGCTGGAGAGGGAAAATTAGCAAGAACCATCGTGATAGGGAAAGGGGGAATGGCTTTAAACTGAGASTGAGTTAAGATTGTATATTAGGAAGAAATTCTTTACTCTGAGGGTRAGGCACTGGAACAGGTTGCCCAGAAAATTGTGGATGTTYCATACCTGGAARTGTTCAAGGCCAGGTTGGATGAAGCTTTGAGCAACATACTTTAGTGGAGCTACCCATGGCTGGGATTTGGAAATAGATGATCTTTAAGGTCCCTTCCAGCCCAAACCATTCAATGACTAAAATTCTGAGTGGTTTTCACTTCCATTTAGATCCTCTAACAATTAAACAAATTACCATAATAGTAGCTGGCATACATGAAATTTGGGCATTCCTTTTATTGAGGCCYGTTTGAATTTGTAGGATTTTCTTTGCTATCCCTTTCTTCCCTCTTTTCAATTCTGTTGAAGAGAGCATGCATATGATGATATATGCAACTTGAATGGTGCAAAGTTGCAAAATCTGTAAGGGAAGCTCTGGTGAGTCAGGCTAAAATCTTCATTTTCTTTGGCCWTGCATAGATGACAGTGGCCATGCATAGATGACTAAACAGAAAGTTACAAGAAGAGGGCAAGGATATAGAAAAAAAATTGTGAATGCTTTCTCAGCCTCCATGTACATGTCTCCATATGCCCATATATTTGGTAATTCCCAATAGTTTTAATTTCTRTAACTCTACCTATCTGCCTGCTACCCACGTACAAATTTAGCAACTACTATATTGGTGTCAAAAGACTACCAGATTCATTTCACATTAAGTTATAAATATTTTGCAGGTATGATCAGCCATTCCCTGTAGACAGTGTGTAATTTCTTTCTCAAGGGCAACCAGCTAGAATGTCGCATTTTTGCAAGTCTAATATTATGTAGATAATCAACATGTCCTTTAGAAAGCAGCCAGAGTTAAGGCAAGAGATTATGTTAAGGTATTCTGAGCTAATCAATTACAAGGTTATTTTCTSAAATGTAATGGGTTTGAAATTTTTCAAGGGTTTTAATATATTACTATGACTTACAAAATTCAGTTACTAGATTTCTGTTCATTTAGAGGTCTTTAGCGTAATTTCATCCATTCCATTTACTAACATTTAAGAGAATACATATGGAAGCTGCCAGCACACTTAGAAACTAGTACAAATTCAGCTAGATGGCACATAATGTAATTATATCATTTACCTATTGCTTTTTTGTTCCTTTGGGTCCCTTTTCCTACTCATCYACTTTTCAGCATAGAAATTAAACACATTCTCGCTCTTTTTCCTGTGAATACGCTGGACAAAGTTAAAGAGTGGGATGTAACATATCGATAAATTTATGAAAATGAGAGGAAAAAAWTATAGGATTGCCTGGGGAAATCTAAAGAGAATATAAAGGGACTTTAGATTAGTGCAATATTCATATTAATGAGTCAGAAGAAGGTATCCATTTATGTCATTCCAACGCCTTCAATCCATTTCTGAAGTTGGTCCCTGGTGAGGAGGCTTAATTTAAAGCACAGAAATGCTCTCCAAGTTCCTGAACTTAAAGAGAATGCAATTAACATCACTTGCCAAATGAGTTCATTGCTATTTTTTGAGATTGTTGGCAAAAACACAGGTGCTTATGCTGAATCTTTGAGATTAGGGAACACCGGAAAGTGTCCTGTCCATTGCTCTTTTCCACCACGGTTCTCAGTTACCAAAGATTTTTAGTGGTCAACAGTTCTTACAAGCAAGTTATGACATGCATAACATATTTATTTATATCTACAATATGAAAAAGCAGCATTAATGCTTCTATTCAAACGAAAATCTCCTACACCAAAATATACAGTGATAACTACTATCATAAAGTAATGACCCAGTGTAGCCAATGGTGTTTCCATACTTGTTTCCTATGGAAACATTTTCATCTAAGGATAGATGAAAATGTTGTGTTCCTGTTTAAAGATAACAATTGGAAAATTTTGATGTTGCAATATTGAATTCCATGACTACATTATTARGACTTGGCATTTAAATTAGAAAAGCAATTCCTCATACTAGAAAATGAGTAATGGAATAAGCTTTTCTTTTTATCTGTCTGTTCCCACTTTTAACCCAATTCATACTATTAGTAATTAAAAGTAAGTTTGTTCTGAGACATTAATGCCCTGTTTAAAAGAAGTCTACAGCAGTTCTTTAAAGCTGGTGGGAAAAAAAAAAAAAAAAGAAAAAAATAAAGATTTTCTTACATTTAATCACTTTTATATTGTTTGGTTTTCTAGAATGTTTCTGACAGAAATGCTACTGACTTGAAGGGAAGAAGATGAGTTGTTGCTCAGAACGTTTTTGTAAACAAAGTTTAATTTAACTCCAGATGAGAGCAGACATTTTTACTTTGTGGCGTAAGTTGCACCACTTCAGTTTATCTGAGATTTCAGTCATTTGATCAAGTAGTAGAAATAGTACTCTGATTTAGGTTGGTGGTTACATAGGTTTGGATAATCTCCACTTCAGCAATCTGTCATACCATAACTCTGCAGCAGCTGTTTCTCTGAAGTTTTCTTTATCATGAGAGGAAAAAATGTATTCCATTTCATCCGAAATATCAACATGAGGTCAAGGTAAAATGTGAACTAGCCTAAGTATATTAAATAGATATCCATAGAGGTCTACATTTATTCATCCACGCATATTATTGCAGGCAATATTGAAATGGGTAGTTTGTAATGTTTTTTTAGATTGAAATAGTATTTGCATAATGTGTTTAAAAAGTTATATTCAATAATTGCAAAGAAGTCAATATTTGCTGCAGGATAATAATGAAATAAGATTAAATTGGTTCAAATGCTTACTGCTCTATAGCATAAAGCTTCTGCACATCCTCAGCAATACCATTTGAACTGGTGATATTCAAGAATCCCAGAACAACTCTCAAGGACAGTATAGCTATAGATTAAAGTTTACCTATTTTCTGTAACAGTGATTCCTTTTCTTTGGGGTTAATACATACTGGAGGATTAAGAGTGAAGACRGTCTTTGCATTAATTATGTTGATGTCCTTCATGTCATTATGAGCCATCATGTAATTTTTCCTGTGCAATGAAATTTCTTTTCAAAAATCCTCTTTTGTCTTGTGCAACTTTTTGAAATTTAYCTTGTTTTTATTTTTTTCACAAAAGACAGGATGGGTAAGATTGGAAGGGATCAACCTCTCTCCTCAGGTAGGGTCATCCTGGATCACACTGCACAGAAATGTATCCAGACAGTTCTTGAACATCTCCAGTGAGGGAGACACCAAAACCTCTCTGAGCATCCTATTCCAGGGTTCGGTCACTTGCACAGTAAAGAAGTTCTTCCTCATATTCAGSTGGAACTTCCTATTCATCAGTTTCTGCCCACTGCCTCTTGTCTTAYTGCTTGGCATCACCAATTTTCACTSAGTTTACCACCKTTGTTATGTCTGAGGTGTCCCAACTGTTTACATTGCAAAATCTGACTTCTGCTTTTCATTTGACTCACTTCCTGGAAATATTTGTAARTAGCACTTTAGCCAACATGTTTATTTATTTATTTTCACCAAGCAGAACACTCTTTAGTAAAACTCTTGGAGGTAATGACTTTGAAACAAAGAACATCCAAGAAATGAAAAAGTTTGTTGATGCACTTGAATACTATCAAAATGAAATAAGGGTCAGTGCCGTCTTTGAAATTAAATA
>NW_026623371.1:1830751-1843025 GCF_030028575.1 Malurus melanocephalus | reverse complement strand
CTAATTGTTATATTACCCTCCAAATGCCAGTCTTATTTTGCTGTCATGTCTTTACAGTTCTCAGGTTATTAAAAATCTACCCTTAGTTGCAATAAAATGTTGTAAGAGGACTCACGTAAACATTTTTACCTAGAAATGTCCTGCATTTAAAATGTGTTCCCTTTACATGTCAAAATGTTGGGTTCTATCTATATTTATGGTAAAGAAATTGTAATAAAAACAAGAGAAACAATCCCAGCATTAACAGCAATAGATTGCTTTCTTAGGGAGCTGTTTCAGGATTCCTGGAACTAGCTCTTGTCTTCCTTATTGGTACAGTGGGGCTTTGCCATATCCTGAAGTCAGCTTTAGAAGAGAGCTCTAATTTCTTGCTAAATGTTTGGGTGGTGCTCCATGTGGTGTTGAGAGGAGAACACAGATTTTATTGCAGCTTGGACCTACACTTTAATAGAAGAAGGTTTCCTTTATAGGGTCCAGTGTGTGACACATACAAGACACACTGTGGCTAATGTGGAGTGTTTCTGCCACAAGGGATGATCTTCTCTTGTTGTCTTGCTCTGAGGAGGTGAAACACCTTCCTGATTAAAATTTGGTTTAAAATATGAGATCTTTCTGCTGTTTCTAGCTCTTTTTCTTTGTGTAAGGAACRAGTAGGTATTGTTTGTCTGAATTTAAATTAATATAATAGTAAGTTGTCAAAGCACAATGAAGGCATTTAAAAAGGTCCTTTCATCATGAAGCACACACACACCCACCTCAAACCTGTTTTGAAAAGCTTCTGATAAGTTGTAGTAGCGCAGGGGTRGAGGGATGATTTAAAATATGACAGGTCTAATAAGGTTCCTAGTGCTAAAAGGAATGATTATATTTTGATGGCTAAGCTTAAAAACATAGCACAATAATAACATCTGTATGAGAAACCCTCAGTAAAAATTAGTTCTACCCTTCTTTGGTCTGAGTAGTGAGTCCACCAGTGATGTTGCAGTGCCATGAAGCTGTACCATTACCAGACTTTRTTAAGCTAGCTCAGGTTCTTGAAACAGTATGACCATGTTAGAATAACTCTCCCTGGGCTATTTATTCCTGCTGAGAAGCAGGATTTATTGCCTGGACAGAGCATGGTTACTGCTTCCAAGACTTCATTTATCTCCTTCAGCTTCACTGAAGTGTGCCAAATAAATATCCAGCTATCCAATGCTGTAAGAAAACTGGCCCCATCCTTAAGAGATAATTTTAAATGTGTGTAATTCACTGTGGAAAAAATACCCTAATATGTGTGTATGAACCACAGCCGGTTGAAGATCATGTAGAGTTTCATTTTGAAAATATTGATTTATCAAATGGATCTGGTTAGGGTTAAAAGAGCAGAAAATGCATGACTTCAAGACTTAAATTTTCAGTTACTCTAAGAGCTTCTTTTCTATTTTTATTCAGCTTGAAAGTTCTATTGTCATTGATCCCTGCAAAATTATCATAACATTTTATCTTTATCATCATTGCATCAATGCTGGGAACCTGGAGCTAAACAAGAGAAATGAAATTACTTATTTTGGGTTTTTGGCAGATAAACCAGAAAATGCTACTGCACCATTGCTGGCAAGAGCACTTGGTGATGCATGCAAACAAGGTCTGTTAWAATGAACTGCTGGCCAAGAGGAGGCAGCAGAATTTAATCTTAAGACTTATGTCCTGTTCAGCATATGGTGCTAAACGAGTATCTTTCACAGCCCAACTAGTAATGAGAATTAATCTGAAATGAGCTAGCAGCAAACTGCAACAGACCAAAGAGGAGAGTCATATTCCATATTTTCAGTGGAGAGTTAATTGCATTTTAAAAATTTAAAGTACATTGTTGACACTCCAAGAGGTGGATGTGAACCAATGGAATGTCATAAAACCAAAAAAGCCAGGAGGGGACCAACAGTAGAAGGTTGTGGCGTAATAAGCATTGCCATTATGTTTTTGTTTATATCATGCTTCATTTGCACTCATCCATATCATGACCGCTGCAGCCTAATCTAAAATCTGTTTCTAATATATTCTGGAAGCCCTTAAAACATTTGCATCTTGCGTATATTCTGCCACTGAGACTCAAATGTGAAGGCTGAATGGAATGAAATAATTTAAAGTCCTGTTCTTAGATGAGTATTTAAACCACTACACATACAGAGAGAAAGAAATGATGAAGGAAAAGGGAAAAAGGAAGAATTAATTGCTATACACACTAAAGCTGAGCAAATTCCACATCCTGGAAGCTGTTTCAAAAAAGTAGGAATGCCTGACGCCTAAATTGCATGGATAGAGTATTTTACCCAAGTGCTATTAACACACATTTTGTCAAAGTACTGTTCAAGGGGAAGACCTGGAATATAATCAAAATATATATCCTGAAGGCCTTGAAAATTGGGAAAAGCCATCTTGACATTAAATTAATTATTTTGTAGACATCCAGCGTAAAATACTGAATATTTGAATGAATATAAGCTTAAACATTGTGTTTCAGTWGCAGACCAGGTGTGGTATTGCTTTCTGCACTGACTGCTAACAGCAGCTGAGAGTTCTGCTCTTAAAATGTTTTATCTTGGTGCTTGTGAGCAATAGAAGTATTTCTTCTATGCCTGGATTGAAAGAACACCATACAACCAAAAAAAAAATAAAAAATGTAAGCCACAGAGGTGACAGCAATTATATAAATGTATAGTGCATGGCAAACACCTAATGCCTTTAGGAAGGGGAAGAAATACATATGCACACACACACATATATATTTTACACAAATATGTATATTTTTTTGGTCCAGACAAATTCCACTCTTTGTAACAGTTCTGTCTTCCTTCTAGAACTTACATTATTTCTGTATGAATTTCTGGTAAAAATAATTTCTTGGTTTATTGTGGTTTTGTTTTTAACATCGTTGACAGACTTCAAAAAAAGAGGATTAAGATATAATAATTTTTCATTTAAGAATTTGCATAATAAAACAAACAAAAAGGCATTTTCACCAATTCACTTTCTAAAATGCATGCCCAAGTGCAATTATTGTGGTTACTTCATGCTACTGGGATAAAACAGAAAATAAGAAAAGGTTAATGCTGGTGATACATTAGATGAAAAACAAAGGGATGACAGAAAGGGGGAAGTGTGTATYATATCATGCCTCTCTCCATAGAAATAATTTGTTCTTTGTATTTAAAATTATTTGCACATGTAATTTATGTAACATATTGTTTATCTAGTTACTTTTAAAGTGTAACATTTAGATAGCACAAATTTCYTATTTGCCTTGCTTTTTTTCTATGATCTTGTTTAGGTTCTTTGGGTCTATGTGGCCAGGAGAAGAACACTTAAAAAAATTAATTGCAACATTTTAAAAGTGTAGGAATATTTGTGCTCTTGTAAGTAGCTGAACTACACASAGAGCTTAAATATGGTGAAGTCCRTTCAATAAGACATAAATAAGCCAARGAAACCTACCTTAGAAAAAATGGGTGGCTTACCACCCTTTTTGGCCCTCAAATCTATACTCATCTCTTCTTTTTGTAAGTTTTTTTCTACACAGCTTTGTAAGAGATGTGACGCTGTAACAGATATTGATTCCTACAAAGGGCAGGGAAATAAAATGGAGTGCAAGTATGTATGCATTTAAAAATATGTATTCTAATAGTGTAAAYTATATAGACTCATAGAATTATTTRTGTTGGAAAAGACTTTTAAGATCATCAASTCCARCCATTATTCCAGCACTGCTATTTCAACTGCTAAACCACGTCTCAGTGTTGCACCTACACATTTTTTAAATACCTCCAGGTGAGTCAACAACTTCCCTGAGCAACATGTTCCAATGCTCAATAACCCTTTTGGTGAAGACTTTTTCCCAAATATTCAATCTAAACTTTCTTTGGCACACCTTGAGGCCATTTGCTCCTGTTCTGTTGCTGGTTGCCTGGGAAAAGCAGCAGATCCCCACCCAGCTACAGCCCCCTTTTGGGTAGCTGTAGCAAGCGATAACGTCATTCCTGAATTTCTTTTTCTCCAGGCCAAACAGCCCCAATTCCCACAGCTGCTTGTCATAGAACTTGTGTTCCAGAGCTTTCACCAGCTCCTTTGTCCTTCTCTGGACATGCTTTAGCACCTCAATGTCCTTTTTGTAGCTGGGGGCCCAAAACWGAACRCAGGATTTGAGGTACATTGTGTCCCAGTTGGACAAGATCCTCTGACCTTTACCAAATAGCATGGGGCTGTTCTGTTGTCCCTTGGAGGTTTCTCTTATCATTTTTATCCATGCAAACATATTTTAATTTGGATGCATTCCAGGGAGGCAATTAAAGAAGTGCATAACTTTGGGTGTATTTTAATTTGTTCTTCAAAGCAGCACTTGCTGATGTGGACTAATCAGCTTTTATGTGCCAGTGAAAGCACAGAACATGATGACAGATGGTTAGCCAGAAAAATGTGTGTTGCTAAATACTCCCTGTCATTGTTAACCTAGAGAATGACAACTTTGGTGTCATTTTGTACAGGATAGGAGAGTTTCCTTTTAGCTATAGCTAAGTGCTCAAGATATTATGGACTGCCAGTAGCATGKTGTATTCCAACATGAAACATCCAAYTGACACATCAATGAAATAGTCCTGGTGAATGCTGCGAGTTCAGTTAGGTGAGACATAAGGTTTGTGGCAATGTCACTGTGGAATGTCTAAATTCTTAATYAGTGCATCTGTCTTTTCTTATCTTCTCATAATGTCCATCAGTAGCCATTAAACCCCATTAAACTTGTGATATTTCAGGTGTCTAATTAACAGTGTAGGAGGAAAAGAATCAAATAAGTTCTGCTRATGTTTCTGCTCAATATTTTAAGGGACCTACAGAAGACACAATATGCTTTATTTCAACTAAGAAATATGTGCCAAAGAATTTTTTCAAAGAATTGAGCTCTTTGTATTAGGAATGTCAATGGAGAAAAATGCACTTCAAATWAATGTTCCTCCATAAACCCAGAATTTAATGCAACTGCATAGATTTTAAACTAAGATCTCTGCAGTACAAGGAGAATTTTACTCTAAGAATTGAAATACTTGAATTTTTATTTTTAAAGTACTACTTCTTTTATTGTAATGTTTTAGAGGTGTTTTTATGAGAGTGGGAAAGAGGAGGGTGGTCTTATTTCAAAACAAAGGCAGTCTGAACATTCATCTTCCACTCAGATGAACAGTTATATTCCATGTTCAGATACATGGTTCCTAAACAGAGSTGATCACATTTGGCACACTGAAATTGACAACTGTTTTTGGTAACTGATGGTAAAGTTTATTTTGAGGTTAAGTTTCTTATCTTGCTTAGGTAAACCGTTCATAGGGCATTGTAGGAAATTCCTTATCTTCCTTTTATTATTAGTGAATATTCGATTCTATAGTGTTTTTTGACCAACTCTTTCTCTCAGGTACCATTTTCCCAAATGTTTTCTTGCCTCAACCCATGAGAAACAAAAGATTTTCCAAAGAAATCACATATATATGAAAGCCACTTAAATAAATGAACGGCTTGCCATTGCTATGAGCTGGAACATTTTCAATGAAAAGTATTTTTATGTATTTTAATATCTTTGAAAGTCCCCAAAGTTTTAGGCCAAATTTGGTACATAAAGTATTTRTTAAGTCTATATTGAGATACACAGAATACAATGAGCAGCTAAATCTTTTTTCTTTATTTTAAGCAGCTGATGAAAATACGAACAACATCAGATAAAGTCCCCTCCCATGAATCCCAAATGATTCTCTGATTTTTGCATTGACTGATTTTTGTGCAGCAGTCTAGGGGAAATATAGTTTATTTATGCCACTTAATTGCACAATTGACTCTAAATGAGAAAAGGAATAGGAAAGGAGCTTTTTGCTCCTTTGCTTATAATCTGTGTTCTTCCAACTTAAGTGTCCACAGTAAGGTGTCTCTCATTTTCATATACAAAATATTGTGATACATTCTTCATGGAAATATTCTTGACTTTTCTTTAAATATGGCTTGGATTCTCTCATCCCTTTCATAAGGGTCAGATTCAACCCTGCATTTAACCATTTAATGTCAGAAAATTTCCTGGCTGGAAGATTTCTATCAATTGTGTGTTGACCTAAGAACAGCTGACTTATTTTCCCCCACCTAGTTTGCACTCTGCCTTTTTATTACGCTCCATCTGACTCTGAACTTCTGCACACTCAGCTATAGCTGAAAAATACATAGCAGCTGCAATTCTCACATTAAGGACTGGATGCCTATATTGCCCCATTCCCTAGACACTACTGGATTGCTACAACATTTTTTATCCTTTGTTTAATGCATGTTTTGTTTATTTGTTGTTAAATACATGCAATTGTCTGGAGGGTTCTTTTTCCACAGTTCATAGTAGAGTTCACACACAGTTCACACACACAAACCCAATGTAGCCAGTCAGTCAACAGTAAAAAGAGAAAAGCTACATCATACTAGGTAATTTCAAAGTGAAATATAACAAGGGATTCAAAAATATTTCAAACAGATTCAACGTGTGAAAGTTTGTCTTCTCCCTCTTCTTCCTTCTGTGTATATACAGATCTATCAAAAATACTACACTGAACAGGAAAGAGAAGACATCCAAAGAATTGTACAAATTTCATATAGAAATTMCCTTTAAGGGTCTTCCTGATTAAACGATAACAGTCCCAAATGATGCCTTACTTTTATTATGGAGACAATTTCTTTTCTCCAAATGACAAGGCTTGCATGAAGCAGGACACTACAGAAACCTCAGCAAAAGAGGGAGAATTTGTGATGAGCAGAGCAGGAGGGAGTGGAAATAAGAGAAGCAATATAGGCAGTGTACTGAAATGAAAACGGATTTGATATTTGCGACAATATCTAGAGCTGAGCACTTTTTTCACACGTTCAGCTTGGTGTCTGACTTTCTCAGAGGTATCTCATCCAGGTTTGGTGCTTGACAGTCTGGTACCTCTTTCCTTGGAAGTGTTAGCTCACTTCACCTGCCAGCTCAGTTATGGTGCCAATAATTTCTTAGAGAAGATCGATAACACTTTCTAGATGAGGATTGTTGTTTGAGCGTGGTAAGTCTGGGTTTTATCACATGAGATTATTTTGTTGGTTATTCTTGCTTCTTATTTTAGGTTTTGCTCAGTTCATTGAATCTGTGTGCCTGATCCTCACTTCTGCCTCCCTTCCCCATCATTTAATTGACTTTACCTCCTCCCAATCTTAGGATTCTTCTGCATGATGCAGAATTCTTGACCATCAGCCCAACTCCTTTTTTGCTTTGATTTTACAGCTCATACAACTAACATCTTTTCTTTCATCTCAAACTGATTGCAATTGTAAACTGTTTTTACCCTCCACATTTTTTCTCTGAATTTACTTTCTACAGTCATGTAATACAAAATACATCACTGAAAAAGTGGTCTGCCAACTTCAGAGAGCATTGTAATATGTTGATTGTTCCAAGATTTGAAAATTGCAACAAGGTTTCAAGAAAATCTTGAAAATAATGCAAGTTTTTTGTAAGAAATATTCTTTGTTTTTCTTGCAAATTATGTTTAAATGCCATCACTATTAGAAGCAAAGAGGGTATCAAGATAACACCAGATGTTATAAACATCAAAATTTCATCTAYACTATTATGGGCCAAAATTATCGAGCAGTAATATGTCACTTTGGARGATTAATCAAAGGCTTTTTTAAGTTCATCATAAAACTGTAGAAAAAGGTTTTTCTTTCATTCTGATGGTAATCACCTACTAGATAATTCTAAATCATCTCTACTCAAGTCTGGCCTTTAAAAGTCACATGTCACAAGAACATAATTGTGGGCCCCATTTCCCCATTTCTTGTTGCAAGCCAACAGAAATCATTTTTTTCATGAGAGCGCAAGAAAAAAGTCAAAATATCTTTATCCTTGTAATTACTAAGATTTCAGTTTTCCTTCTGTTTTGKAAGGAATAAGAGAGGAGTGGCCATACTTAAGGAATATCTGAAACACCAGACATAACGATTTTTCACAAGAACCACTTTTCTAATAACAAATTGGATTTTGTGTTGAATATGTGGGTAACATTTTCACAAAAATAAAAAACTAGCAGGCAGTTGCCTCTTCCTATATGGAAACAGTTAATTTTAGATTCATTTGATTTTTTTGTACATATTTGGTACAGTTCAGAAAAAGATATATTATCAATTACTAGCACTCCAGCTTTTAAAGAAAGGCAATAAATATACAGCCTTTTGAAGAAATAAAATGTTTTCTCCTTAATCATCCAAAAATAACAACTCAGAYTGAAGACATGGGGGCACTTGACCTGAACCTTTTTTCTTCCTGATGACTTTTGGTTTTTACAGTTTACTTAATCTGCTACAACCTGRAAAATCAATATCTTCATATTTTACCCTAGCTACCCAGTGCTTGCCTCTATATATCTTCCTGTCAGATAGAAGGCTGTGAAGGTGATAAAGAATTGTGAACTTGGATTAGTACATTTCACAATGTAGATGTGYGATAAAAATAATGTCACACCAGGTCAATCAGTCTCCTACTGAGAAGTGAACTGCGTTTAATTTTGGATTTGGCAAGAACTTGAGCTGACCAGTGTGGTGGGAGAACTTAGCCCATTTTCACATATTTGTACTTGAATGAAAAAAGATGACACAAAGGAGAAGACAGTGTTTACTGAACTTCATTGCAGCTAGACTTTTATTTTAGATAATTAAGTAGAGATTCAAAAGTAATGAAAAAATAATCACAGATCACAGTGTGTGAACTGGCCCGTATCATTGTGCAAGTTTCCTGCATCTTTCCCTCTATTCTGCTACATTGTAGCAGTTGCAAYGGCCATTAAAGGGAAAACATGCCAAAACATCTTCTCAGACTACTCTGTGCTATTTATACGGCTGTACTTTTGTGCACAGCTTTTTTCTTTGTCTGGTAAACTAACACTAATCTGTGTGACATTTTGAAAATATGAGTGTTGTGTTTCAGGAAATATATATGACTACCACAAACTCAGGACCCTTAAAATGAGATCTGAATGTTCAAACTTACTCAAGCTCACAAATCTAGCAATTTAAAGGAATGAGAGAAATTGTGTCTAATATTAGCACATGAAACATTAGCCGATTTGGGTATCTGAGGAATATCACAGAATATATATGTATAACTATAGATATGTTGCTACAAAGTATGTTAAGGGCCATAAAAAGCTATTATTTCTTTAGAGATAATTATTTATGTTCACTTCCTACCATTTAACTCTGCAATACTCAAGGAATAGGTTTGATATAAATCCAAATTATTTACTCAAGCCCTACTTTGCCAGTTTGAATAGAATTGCCCATAGGACTGTTATTTCCCAAAAGTATTTTCMTTCTAAAGAACCTTATTTTTGTTCTCATCACTGCAGCAAATTCTCTCTTATTTAGAATAGGGATCAGCAATCTTATCCAAACCATTCTTCATTAAATATGAGAGCCTTTTCATATCTCCACTGTGGCTTTCTCAGCCTCTGTGATTTACTAAATACAGATCTCCTCTTAGTAAATTAAGCACTTTTGAATAGACAGTCTCAATCATAGGAATCACSATTTCTTTGTGGTTATGTAAATCATATCTCCAGCTCTCACAGTAGAAGCCTGAAGTAGAGGCCAGATGTAATGCAKAAGTTAAGATATTCATGCTTGGTTATCCTAAGCTCAATATTCACTGAAAGATTTGTTAATGTTCAACCCTTCTGAAAACCGGTCATTTTTATTAATTGCCAGACTAGTGATTTAGTGTACAATAGATTTAGATAGATTTGAGTTGAACAAACACASCACCCCTTCAGTGGGTTATTGATATCAGCTGCTTTAAAGGTGACATGCTACCTGTGGTCTCATCAGATTTCGCATTGACTGAAACTGCCTGCAGTTGTAAATATAAATCTGTAAATCTAGAGGAACTCATGTAAAAGGGAGTTATTCGCAGTGCTAATCTGGGAAATAGTTCCCGACAGTTTTCCTTCTCAGGTACTAAGAAAAAACAGATTTTCTTTATTTTTCAAAATAGTATTTTTTTTTTCAGTGAATATTCCAGGTAAATGATTGATATCTCTGTTTTATACCTCTGTTAATATACAGTGGTTGATAATTAGCTTTCAGAACTTTTAAAGCCATTTCATGGAAGGAAGGGGAAGGAGAGCCTATTCCTTTGCTGCATAAACAGAGATTTATAGTTGATAGGTGAACCGTCTGCATGTGGTGCCACTTTAAATATCAAGTTTAAATCATCCAGCTCCCATRTGCACTTTCATTTTCACAAATAGTCAGAAACTGGATCTCAACTGTGGTATTGTTTTGCTTGTTAGTAAAATTACAAATATTTTTTTCCCAATCTGGAGCACGTGCACAGATTGATAGCATATTTCAGGATAAAATATGCTTCTTGTATGAATCCTGAAAAAGCATCGCTTGAGATGTTTTATTGTATATTGACAACTGCTGATCTCTGCAAAAAAATAGTGGTTATGTATATTTTTATGTCTGTATTGGTACAAATCTGTGAAAATGTAATAAGATTATATTGRTAAATTTTAGAAGCAATGAAGAATTTTAGTCCTGTGAATCACACAACTATAATTACTAAACCTAAGGTATTTGTTGTTCAAAATTTCTTTTTCAAAAAAAAGTTTAAGTATTTACTTTAATTTCTGATAAATTTTCCATCTATACTCTTTATATTCAAATATTATTAATTGACTTTTTGCTAAATCCCTGAACTAAATTAGGATAACCTTTGTGCTCAAGCCAAATGGTTGAGAGTTTTAGAGAGTCATCCGCCACCTGAAAAGTTTGAAACATATTTTAAAAACCATTCAGGTTGTATCATAAACCTACTTTAACAGCATGCTGCTTTGTTAATACTTTTGCAAGAGATTGTTTTTCATATCTAATTTTAGATTCAGTTTCACATTATACAGATGTTGCACTTTTGTTTTCCTCTGAAATGTGCATTTGAGGGCTTTTTATTTTTTAGCTGTTTTTTTTTTTTAAGGAGAAATGTCTTTTTCTTACCAAGCCACCAACAGGTGTTACCGTGGAAATGCAACCAAATGAGGTTCCTGCTGTTATAAGGATATTTTTACGAGCATATTGTGCCTTTTCATGGCTCAATCAGTTCTTCTTAATGACATTTTTATAGCTGTTTATTTGTATTCCATGTTTATATTTTCATGCATTTAAGTTTTGTCCATATTGGGTTTTTTTTTTGTTTCAATTATGATTACCATTTTAATATAATGTAAGAGAGAAAAATATCAAACAGCACTTTTTATCTAATAATACCAAACTATAAATGAATGGTAGTTTGCAGCATTTTTTCTGTTTATTTCTTCTGATATAATTCTGAGATAGAGATAATCTTTGTCATTTTGAAGCATTCAACCGAGTAGAAAGTAGATGTACAGTAGAATTGGGTAACTTCCCCAGGATTAAACAAGTTACACAGCTGTTTTCTTGCAAGTAGGAGAAGCACAGCTAGATATACTTCCTCTGTGTATTTGAAGGGAGTAATTTATGTCTCATGTGAGTGAAGGCTGGACAGACTGACCTTTTTTTTTTGTCTACAGTCTTCAATGAGTGTCTGTAAACCACAGGTGGGTGGTAAACAGCCACCTGGGATCCATCYATGGCTTCGGGGTGTGCTGACACCWCAGRTAATGGAGCAACTGAAGGATGAATTTACTGATGGAAATTTGAATSCCCTGTCTGTGACACTGAACAACARTAAAKCCRYGGCAAAAGRTCTGGCTGTGCACGTGTTGAGCAGGTTTACAGAGGGTGCTGAGCTCTGTGCTGGGCTGTGTGCACAGCTGGAAATGTGGGGATTTGACAAAAACTACTCCATGTGTGTCTTCACTGGGAAGAGTCATTCCTTGGACTGAAAAGAAGAGGGAATTCCAGGGACTGTGCTCCCTCTTGCTCTGAGAAGATCCAGACTCTCACCTGGCTCCAGTGAAATGCAGAAAACTACAACAAAGCCTTGTAGTTTAGTAGTAAAATGCAACCCCCTCCCAGATTTTGACATCAGCATGGGTGACCCTGTGAAGACCCAACAGGGAACAAATCCTAAATATACTGGCCCAAGGGAAAAAAAAAAAATAAAAAAACATCATAGCTACAAGTTACTTTTTTGATCCTTTTATTGTCCTTTATTCTATCTTTTTTTCTTTGAGATACCAATTGTAATGCTTAAAGATACTCTTTTTTG
>NW_026623371.1:1794800-1829529 GCF_030028575.1 Malurus melanocephalus | reverse complement strand
TGCAGGAGCTATCAACAGATAGAAAACAYGTGTAAGGATAATTCTTCTGACAGCTTTTCATCATTACCTCTGTCTTRATTTTTGTGGTATAAGAGAATTGTRAACATATTTGWCTGTGAAAGACTGCAAGTCAARTCGAAAAAGAAGTTGTACAYGAGTGCAAAAGCCAGAGGTTTTCTTGAAAGAGAAGTTGAATTATTTCTGCCTTCTGGCACTATGGCAGGGGATGCCTGGGACTGGAAAGATGGATGACTAKACACAGGTGTTGCAATGGACAGAATCCATTATGCAAACTAGGGAGACTTTGCTCCAGAAAGGTAAGAATTCTTGGCATATTACCATCAACCCCTCAAGCATTATGAATTGGTAGTGCAGGGAGAGTAGATCTGTGAAAATAAGTTATTTTTTTAATCTATGAATCATCAGAATATTCTAATGCTAGTCTAAAGGACTTCATAAATGTTGCACATTTCTTAAATATACAGTGTATATTATATGAGTTGCTCAGTGAATTAAATCAGACCAAGCTGCTTCAGGCTTTACKCAAATTCTGTTTCAAACATAACCCTCAGATACAGTCAATCTAAACTCAAGTATGAAGTATTTCACAGAGGACCCCCATCACCCTAAGCTATCCYTCTAATCAGTGCACTTCCACATTATGAAAGTGATGGCCTGAATTACCTGGAAGAAATGCTTTCTTCTCTCCACTGACTCTAGAGAGACCCTGTGGAAGCCAAGCATCCCAATTAAATGCCTAGAATTCGATGAAAGTAGCTTAAACTTGAATGCGCAAAAAATCTGTATATGTTTAGTGATGCTTAGTGTGTAGCTGATTTTACATCCTATTCAGACATGTTTTATGGGGACAAAGTAGGCTTTCCATRCCTTTACACACAGCAAATAAGATGCCCTCTCAGCATTCACAATGATAATCTGTATTTGCCCTGGGGTCAGTAATGAAATTCTAAATGAGGCAGATGCTTTTTCTACTTTCATGGTATGGTTTAATACTGACTAAAACTGTGTTACACAGTGCCTTTGGATTAAGACCTCCATATGGCAATACTTCCCTACTTGGTGTTTCTCAAACTTTGCAGTTTCAACACTTTTATTTCAATACTTGTGTTTCCTTGAGGAGAGGATTTGTAATCAGCTTCTACTACCAGTCTCTTCCACTCTACCAAGTAATTTCTCCTTTTGTCTTCAAGATGTCAAAGAACAGCTCAAGCTATGTCTTATTTTTGGAGGGCTTGTTCCACTTTGGATGGTTTCTTGATGAACTGTTAACCAGTTTCTCTGGTATTGGCCAGAAGAACACAGTTTGGGTTTTTTTGTTGTTTTTTTTTTTTGTTGGTTTTTTTTTTTTTTTTTTTTTTTTTTTTTTTTTTTTTTTTTTTTTTTTTAGCACTTTGAGCTCCTGTTCAACTCTAAAATTGGAAATTTGACAAAGGTTCAGGTTTCTTTCTATTTTAGCTGAAAACACTTAGTCTTTTCTGTATTCTAGTGCTACAACCTAAGGCAAAATGAAGCCATGATCTTTTGGTCCTGTAAATTGTCCCTTTTGCTCTCCTATTTTGGAAAAACATGGCAGTAGAGGATGATAGTAGGGAGACAGAGCAATAAAATCTGTGGAAGCTGCCATTAGACTGTCTTTCAGATGCATGTTATTTCAAGAGCTACCTCAAGAATGTCAAGCTAGAATATAAGTAGTTAAGTCCTAACAATGAATGATTCTTAATAGATGTGAAAAAATAAACCCACCCTAAATAAATTAGACTTTAATTAGATCATTAATTGTCTTATTTCTTGAAAYGACTTGAAATTCTGTGAATTCAAAAGGACTAAGAAAAGTGACATCAATATTTGCAACATGTATTTGAGAGTGGCCTTGTTTTGATATGAAAAATTGTACCATGGAGTGAAAGAAGAGGAGGAAACAAAGAATAAAGAAAGAATAAAAAAGAATAAAGAATGGTCGCTCAAATGCTATGTTTTTAATAATTAAAATTATTTTAATAATTAAACTTTTTCTTTATAATATATTGGTATTATTATTGATACTATTATTATTTATAATGTTCATATTGTAACAATGTATTGTAATATAATAGCATTACATATGAGCATATAACAGTATAACTCTATKAATACATTATTATAATATAATGGTATATAATAATAAAGAAAATGTTAATGACATAAATAAAACTATAATTTTTAAAAGTACAGATATTACTAAACTTAATTTTAAAATAAATTTAAAAGATTTTCCAGAATATCAGACTGTTTTCTGAAAAAAAACACCCCCATATTTGAAAAAAAAAAAAAAAAAAAAAAAAAAAAAAAAAAAAAAAAAAAAAAAAAAAAAAAAAAAAAAAAAAAAAAACCAAAAAAAAAAAAAAAAAAAAAAAAAAAAAAAAAAAAAACCAAACAAAAAAAGTGTCAGTTCTGCAACAGAGAGCAATAAAGATTCTCTATTTTCTTTGAGAACATCACTCAAAGCTTGTTCCAAATCACATAATTGGGTAGTTGCCATAAAATTGTGCTGACCCTCATTTGCATTACCAAGGGACCATCAGCCCTTAAGACTTATTTAGCTTCATTTTGAAATGTATGTGTTTGCACTTAAATCAATTAGTTGGATTACTGCAAGATTTCCTAATTAGAAAAAAGACCTTGGAATCTTTTCTTTCTAAGATGACTTCATACACTTTGCTTGGATACCTTTTAAAAGAACATTTTAGACTTAAAAAAAAATAAGATGCAATAAGACCTCTGAAAGTGTTTATTCAAAGCAATAATTTGACTCCTGAATCATTTCAGGACACCAACAATGAGAATATCATGAAATACACTGGGGGGGACTCCTGCTAATTGTCTATTTATCTTGTATCACAATGAAAAAGGACTGCTTGAGAAAGTAACTGAACCATTGGCCATGTAACAGAAGAAAAGAAAAACTGCATGATACATGACACTGAAAGTGAAATTTCTTAATGTTGGCTTTCCAAAATTTCAGAAAGGTGAGGGAAAAGATATCTCGGAAATCTAATATTTTTGCAGCATAGTATAATTTTATTCCCTTGCAAATTTCCCTCACAGAGGTTTTTTTTTTTTTCCCAGATGGGTTTGTTCACTGTTCTGCTCTGTTGGCTCAATTATCASTTTCATTTGGCCTTCTTTAGACCTTGCAGTAATTATACCCAGATTTTTAGGAACATTGGCATATTACASTTGTATTCAAACTATGTAATTGAAACACTTAATAATATCATGATTTTGTTGCAGTAAGAACAATATGTATCAATTACTAGAAAAATCTGCGATTTTGACATATTTATTATGAGCTGTGTTGCATAAAAAGTAAAGGAAGTGCTTSATTTTATTGAAATGAATGTTTTAAAAGCATTTCTCTTTGAAAGTATTATTGAAAACATGGGTTTTATAGATCTCTGTCTGACCAAAAAAAAAAACCCAAAAGAAAATTTTAAATCCTCTGACAAGCTGCTTTTTTCAGTTGGTCCTTGTGTGTTTCAATATATCATAAGGCCTGATATGCAGATGCTGCAGCCTGCTAAAATGAATGCTTTCTGTCTCAGCAAAGCAGAATAAAAGGTATTGAAGGGAAATGGGAGCTCTATCATGACAAAATATTTAAGTCAGAAAGGTATGGATTGTACATGGTCTTTTACAAGAATGGCTTGACTACATCTCTGTCTGGGAGATACCTGAGACGTGCATCATCAATTTCTATTAAGCTATTAAATCCAGAGGCAATTGATCTCGGACACTTTCCTGTGGCTACTCTCAGAATTTTTCATTGACAGTGGTTTAATTAGTGGTATGCTAAGCTCCTAGGATTGTCTGTGTTCAGGGCAACATCATATGTTTCATCCCTAAACTTCACTGTCAGTACAGAATGAAATATGTGATGCAAGACTTCTTTTTCCCTGTCAGTGACAGTGATACAGTGTTTCAACTGAATGAAAACTTCCAGAGAAAGCATGTGGAGACATTTACCTTTAGTCAAAGTAATTACAGCGTTTATTGATAAAACATTAGAAACCTTGAAGCTATTTCACTATATTAAATAAACATATACCTTTTRTTTGTTCTTCCTGGTAAAGACATGGTGTCCATGGCAAGGATCAGGCCAGAAAGAAACACAAAATCCTTCAACAACAGCTATAATTGCATTTTCAAGCTTTGAAAAGACATTATGAACCTAATTTGTGTACCTTAAAAACAGCAAACTGCAGACTGATACAGACTTCCAGCAACAGATTTTCATATTCATGTGTAATGTGTGTGGAAATTTTGAGTAAGATAATGAGATAATAAATTAAAACCTTAAAAACACCTTGTCCTCCACCCCTCCCTCCTTCCCAGCTCTACCTCCTCCACCAGAAGGAGGAGAGAGGGAAAGTGCAGAGAGACGGGGAATGGGGGTTATGGTCATTACACGTAGTTTCAGCCACTGCTTAGGGAGAGGATCTTTCCCCTGCTCCAGTGTGGGGTCCCTCCCATGGGAGAGAGTTCTCCATGAACCTCTCCAATGTGAATCCATCCCGCAGGCAACAGTCCTCCCAAAACTGCAGCAGCCTGGGTTATTCTTCCATGGGGTACAGTCCTTCAAGGACAGGCTGTTCCAGCAGATGCTTTTCCCTCCATGGGCATCCCACAGGGTCAGAGCCTCCTCTCAGCACCCACCTGCCCTGTCATGGATGTCCTCTTTGGGCTGTGGGTGGATTTCTGCATCCTTGTGTATCTCCATGGGCTGTAGGGGCACAGCTGCCTCACCATGGACTGCACCACGGGCTGTAGGGCAATCCCAGCTCGGATACCTGGAACATCTCCTGTCCCTTGTTCTGCACCAACTTTGGTGTCTCCAGAGCTGCTCCTTTCTTTCACATGTTCATACCCTGCTCTTCTCTCGCCATTAAAACTGTGGAATAACTTTGTTATTTCTTTCTTTTTAAATATGTTTTCAGAGGCATCACCACCATTTCTATTTGGCCCAGCCTWGACCAGTGGCACATCCATCTTTGGCAGTGCCACGGATTGGCTCTGCTGGATGTGGGGGAAGCTTCTGGCACCCTGCAGCCCCCGCTGCAAAAACTTGGCCATGTAAACCCAATACACCATCCAAACTTAATTTAACCTTGGATGAAACAACATTTTCGGCTCTAAGATTTTTTTTCATAATTAATATTGTGCATGGGAAATACGCCATCTATTAATAGAACAGCAATGCTTATGAAATTCATGCACAGACTGATTAATGCATTTACCATATTTACAWAAAGCTGACAAAAGGAAGGGAAGATAATAAATGTGTGATGAAAATGCTCAACTCCAACAATCAGTGTGATTCTTTCAAATTCATTAGGTTTTTGGTTTCCATTCCATGCTTAATACCCAAATACCCAAATAAATGCAAATTATATTTCTGATAAATAAAGGAAATATTTAAAATAGCTTAAAATATATTCTTTCCTTCCCTCTTTTGAAAGGAAGGAAGAATGAAAGAAAGGACATATGAAAGAACATCTTTTTTTCCTTTTAGAGAAACTTGTAAAGTGGTAAAACCTTTCCATTTTGAGGGAAAACTGCTGGGATAAAGAAAAAAGTTCTGCATTGTGCGAACTGTAGAAAATTAATATATGTATTCAACTCCTGTCATTAACAGTGTAGCTCTAGAGCAGATGAATCTCTTGGCTAGATTTTACCTAATAAATTCYGCAGTGTTAAGAAAACTTTAGAAGATAACATATGCATTTGACCCATACTGAATATTCTTGGTTTTTATTATCTAAATAAAGTTAAGGCCTTCAAGGTTTGCTTTGCAGCAGTAGGTAYCTGTATTTGTATTCAGAGTCTCATTAGAATCAAGGCATAATTTAGCTTCAGAAAAGCCACTGTAATGGGTGATGTTACACCTTAAATTGTCGTGATTGCAGTCTAACAGAAAACAACGGGGATTATAGCTTTCATTTTCTAATCAAAGACGTTTGACACATCTGGTGCTGATTATTATATCAGCAAACATRATTATATTTTCTTAAAGTTAAGTGGAAAACTGTACCAGAATTACAATGCTCCAGTCATAAAAATGTACTTTTCTGTTTTCTTAACGAAAGTCACCTTGTACTGGGTAAGAATAGAAGTAAACTACCAACTGATATTTTGGGTTGTTTCTATAAAACAGACTCATCCTGTAAAATCATCTACTGGGAACTGCATAATACAGTGGAAGTGTTTGCAWTGTTATTTCTGAAATGAAAGATTTTACACTTTTGAGAAATATTWCCTTAACTTTCTCAATTTTCCAAGACCTAAATGTGGAGCAGAATGTATAATAAAAAATRAAAATTAAAGAAATAAAACAATTACAAGCACAAGAAACATAAACCACTGAGAATTGTTAGTTTTGTACAAATAGTTGCATTCTTATCACCTCGGTTTCATGAAATTTTATTTCTTCTGTGAAGAACTTTCTGCACTGAATGTTAAGGGACAAAAAATTGGCCAAGACCAGAATAATTTTAAGAATGCAATGAGGAATGTGATTATATATATGGGGATTGTTTCGGTCGGGAAAAAAAAAAAAGTCTGGTCATTAGACCAGAAAAACTGAGAGCTTGTGAAGGTATGCCCACTTTGAAAAAAAAACAACTCTCTTTGCTTCCCTCAGATTCCTTCCAAAGACATGAAAATTCAGCCTTCTTTCATGGCTAAATAAGACAAATGCTGGGCAGCTAATRAAAGGATCTGCTGTTTGAGGACACAGCCCAGTCTAAATAATGTGCTACTATGCATCAGTCACAGAAAATTCTTTGATGTGACAATATAATTTTAAAGATTAAGCTTATTCAGAGCTTCTGTTTGTGCCCACGTTCTTGGCTCTGAAGGGTGAGTGCAGAGCTACAAATAAAAGGCATCTGTCCAAAAAGTGCAACATTAATGCAGTTTAATAAGAATTTATCTGRACAGTTATCAAGGAAACATTCTGAGAAGGCTGTGAAAAGTATGTAGTTCAGTAGTTTGAAAGTATTGTCAAATGTCCAGGCTAGACAGTAAGTCGGAGCAGGGAAAGGCAGGAGAGGCAGCACCAAACAGCTGCAGAATGGCTTGAGGGCAAGCAGGAGGCTTAGATCTACTTACAGGATTGGACCACCAGGCTGGTTTGATTTTCATTTCCATCCCAATCCAGTGAGAAGGCACATGTGGTGTTTGGCTCCTTGCTGGTTTACTGATGGGACCTACTCATTTTTCAGGATACAGTCTTTTCACATCAGCAATTCATCCATTAATACATTGTAGGGCTGGACTAATGTGTTTGCATTTCAGTCTGTGCAGAACTGTGCCAGATTTGGGGAGGGGTTGATGTTTTTGAGAGGTCCCTGGAACACCAATAGTGATTCTAGTACAGAAGTATGTCATTAGAGTTCAAAAAGCTGTCTGGTATAGTTTACTCTGACTTTGAAACAACATTGAAGGAACAGGGAAATGAACTCTTTCTGTAGGAAATGAAGTTCACACTTACAAATAGTCGATCACTCCATTATGGGAATGGGGATTTTTTTACTCAAGGAAATAAAAATTTTTGGATTTAATAATTGTTTCATTTGTCTTAAAGGGGAGCACTAGACCATGTACCCTGAGCTACTTTGTCCATTTTGTGAAGTAAATGCATCTTCATTGGATGTAATTATGTAAATGTATGAAAGAATAGAAACAGAAGAAAATATCTTCAACTTTACAAGCATGAGAGATCCCAATTTGGACATTCAAGATAAGGGTTTATGAAGCCTAAAARGCTAAGTGAGTAAGGAAATAATGTGGCTCGGCTCTGTGAACACCTCAAATAACTTGCAGGGAATATACCTTATTACCAGTGCTGAAGAAAGACAGTTATAGCCCAAAGATTCTGATGTTCTTTCATTTTAATGTAGAAGAATTTTGACTGTTGGGAKTTTTTTGGCCTTGACTTTAAATGCACAATRACTTTATAATGACAGATTTTTTTTCTTCTTGTAGTAATAGCAAGACCTGTTTGAGCTGACCAAAGTACTTCTCAACAGTTCTATTTACTTCACTCAATGAAGATCATGAAATCATAGAATCATAGAATGGTTTGGTTTGGAAGGGACCTTYCTATCCACCCCAGATGGGCTGGGATATCTTCTACTAGACCAGGTTACTCAAAATCCCATCCAACCTGGCCTGAACTCCTCCAGGGATGGGACATTCACAGCTTAACTGGGCAACATGCTTCAGTGTCCATCCACCTGCACAATGAAGAATTTATTGCTGATATCTAATCTAAGCCTGCCCATGTTCATTTTAAAACAATTCCCCCTTGTTCTATCACTACATGCCCTTGTAAAAAGTCCCTCTCCAGCTCTCTTGTCGGCCTTTCTTCAGACACTGGAAGGTTCCTATAATTTCTTCCCAGAGCCTTCTCTTCTCCTGGCTAAATAATCCTGAGTTCTCTCAGCCTGTCTGCATAGGAAAGGCACTCCAGCCCTCTTTGATCACATTGTCCCTGGGTGTGTATGTGCACAGATACAGAAATATATGCCCAAATAAAGACTCATRTTTGTTACTGGAACACAGATGTCATATAAAAYKCRGAAWGTGTGTTTGTATTATGACAAAGGAGAAAGCTTCAAAGTTGATTGATGCCCAAGATAAAGAGAAAATAGCAGAACATGTTGTGAGTAGGCACAATGTATCCTTAGTCATATGTTTAGGCAAACAGTAAACACCAGAACATCTTGCAATAACTAAGAAAACCTCAATAYTGCAGTGCTTAAACTTCCTTCACATGTAGCCTTTTACTGTGACCTGTGCTTGCTGGGGAGTAACTTTAACCTGCATGTATTTTTCAAGCTGTGCCACATGAAGGTTCCAGTACTGGACTTCCTCACAGAATGCCTTCATTGTTCCTGATTTCTGATTTTATTGTGAAGATAAGGTTGTCATATAAAATGTATACGATGCTTCTTCAGAGATGTCAGTCATGTGGTTTTGGGACTTYTTTCCAAAAGCAACTTTTTCATCCCTCCAAACCAAAATATGGTTTCGGTATTTCTGGACTTCTTTTCTAAATGTGTGAAAGTCCCCATCAATTAAAAAAACAAAAAAAAAACAAAAAAACCAAGGGAATATATTCCCCTTTTCAAAGACTTTATTGCCAAAAAGAATGTGTATGGTGTGTATTTTCTGACCATTGCAGATTTCAGAAAATTATCAATAATMGTGCCAATAAGGATTTCCCTGTATGTCAGACAGCTTTAATGATGTGATTTCAAGACATCTTCTAGTCCCTTCCCTGACATTCATTTGGYTTCCTATCAGAACCTCAGATGGTCAGAACACCAAGAGTAATCTCTGCCTCCTGGAACAAAKTTTATGTTGCTGTGCATAATCCATCTGTGCACATCTAGGGCAAATATCGCTGTCTCAGTATGAGATCCATGTGTATCTCATCCTGCTCATCTACCTCAGTGAAAATACCTCTCTTTGTCCTCCTACAGGAATTATCTACTTAGGAAWAAAAGTATTGGGAAAGTTTACATTAAGGATGAAAAGATCAATAGGAGGCAATCCTTAATTGTGTTGGTATACTTTCTGTTGCATATTCATAGTTGCTATTTATTCACTCGTTAGAGACCATTTTCAGTTGCTAAAGGATTYTAGAGAGCTGCAATACTGCTGATGATGGGGTTTGCTGAAGCCTTGATCTTCACAATGATGTTTAGTCGATGAAGTCTTATAAGCCTTTCATGCACCAAGTGCTGTCCATGCTCTTCAGGTTTCTTATGACATCTTACCATTTCACTGATTTACAGAAAATCAGTTTGTCAAGCCCTCCACCTGTACGCAGTTAGCATCCAGTATATCTTCAATTATCTGGGTGAGAATGCATCCTTCTACACCCTTCTGTGTGTCATGTATCATCATATAAGTTGCTTACTTGGACTTAAAATATGATATAAAATTATATTTCATACTAGTATATCAGAAAGAAATACTGACATGTAAACAGCTTTTCTGATTTGCTTCATGCCATGAAAGATAAAAGGATGATGTCCTTGTTTCCCCCTCTTTACATCCTCCATTTCAACATCAAAACACYAGTCCAAAGGAACTGGAATAGGAACAAATACAGAAAAGCTTTTAGTTCTTGACACCATAAAGTGAGAGGATTAAGTGAGTTTTCCCTTGYCACCTCATTATCATCACAACCTCTTTTAGACACTCTCTGTCAGCTACTTATGATGTGCATAAGTTGTCCTGTGCTGGAGCCAGTCCTTATCTTCTAACATAGCATTAGTTTTAATTTTATCAGATGTTTGGGATTTCAGATCTCTCTTTGATCTCTAAAACAACCCTTTTTTGAAGAGGTGATAAAACTAATGAATTGCAAATYACTTTTCATAGTTCTGAGATTTTGGTACAGGTATTAGGAAGGATAACACAATACTCTACAGGAAGCTGAAGCTTTTTGAAAACCACTGTGAAGAATAATGAAAGAATTATGAAGAAAATTATTGTTAAGAATAGTGTTATTCTTATTAAGAATAATGTTCTTAGAGAAGACCTAATTTCTGGGAAAATAGTGCTTACATTCAGATGTATTTGAAGTGTTATGAAAAAGAGTTATTTCTAACATTGAAATGTTTCTGTACAATGAATGTGTACTTTGAGGCCATGAGGGCACGATAGGATCTACTGTCCTTGTCGCCTAGGGCTCCCTAATCCTGCCCATGTCCCTGGTCCTCATTTCACCTCTCTCAGGACATGAACTCCAGCCTCAGTGAYCACAGCAGGGCCAGTGTCCAGCTCCCCCCAGCCCTGCCCTTCCTGGCYRTGGGCCCCTCTGAGCCAGGACCACTGGTGAGCCCAGATCTGAGCCAGACTTGGCTGGTTCCCATCCTGGTCAATCGTTCTCAGTGCCTGGGGCTGCCCCAGTGCCCCCTTTCTGCCCTGCTCCTGTCTAGGATGGTGTGTTGGGACCTGGCCCTTGCGGCACTCTGATCATATATTTTCACTGGCTTTAAAATTTTTCTCTTAGCCAGCTTTTTAGATGAAAAGGTTATAAGAGAAGAATGGAAAAACAGGGGTAACACGTACAAGGGGGAAGAAGAAAATATTTTTAATTCTTCCATTGTTACCAGACTGACAAAAACATCTTAGAAAAAAGAATATTAAAAGCTGAGTTTTCAGCAGGGAGGGGACATKGTGCAGCAGAGATGGAGATCTCTGCAGAGAACTTCTGTAAGGAAATGAGGTCTTCTGCTGTACAGCACATCTTTTAGACATGTTAACACAACACTTTACTGATTCATTATGCAATGTCTTCACAGACTGCTTTCTGAATCAGCTCTTCTTTGCAGTGCTTCTCCAGTTCATTTATGCCTTTTTCTGTTACTTGATCATACTTTGTAAAGCTTAGACTGATTGTATTGATGTTTGACTTAATGAAGCTTAAGGCAGTGCCAGAGTATTTATTTTTATTTGGTGACTTGGTAATGCTTTTGTGCCTCCATAATTATCTTTAAATAAAATTTCAATCATCCAAMTAAACACAGAGAAATACCATGAAAAATTTGGGTTTTCCTTGTTRTGGGTATTCAAGATTTCAACTTCATGTTTTGTTTTCAGTTTGAAGTTCATAKCAAATTTTATATTAACCCAAGGAGTCAGTGTACTATATTTTTGTTTCCAGTGTTTAGTTATGTATGTTCTAAATCAGTCTAAGCTATGTTAAGATTAATCTTTACAAATAATAAATTTATATTTTATTATCAATTTTGGCTTTCAATTTTCATTATTTTTCATAGAATGAGAGAAGCAGGTCTTGAGTACTTAAACCTGTCATTAAATCCACAGGAAAAGATAAACTGTTCTTAGAGCCTATCAAAAGCAATGGAGACACAACTTACTTTTTTTTTTAGAGGTCTATAACTGTAGCCATGTGTTCCTCTCCCCTTAAATGCATTGTAACTCCCAGCCACAGGTCCCCAAATAGCATTTTATTCCTGCAGATCAAACATTGCAGTGTTCAGACCAAACAAATAAAAAGGTGAGACACATCTGACTGCAGACTCAGTCTGTTAATCTCCCTGCCATCTCTTATGTCCACTGGGCATCAACCCTCAGGCAGGGTTCAAAGGGAGYCAGTCTTGAAAATTTTTCCACCAACCTGACTACTATAATTTGATTTGTTTCTTCTAAGGACTCCACATCTCTCAGCAGCAGTTGGCATTGGAGAAAAGTGGAAAGTGKAAGCAGGAGGCGTCGTGAGCAGATTGTTCAACCCCATCATCACGATGAGTGCTTTGCAAATGCACTCAGCACTTCAGTGGTGCTGCAGAGAGCCAGAGAATAGAGCAGTGCCTACAAATAACTAATGAGCTCGTATGARCTTGCTCATGATAGAAGATCATGCTGTTTCTCAGCATATAGCCACTGAGATTTTAACTCTGCCCAGTTCAGAGGTGCAAAAAATAACTCTTCAAACACTCTGGTTTGACCTGCAAGAGCAAAACTAAAAGAGATAGAGAGCTCCAGAGCTGGCAGAAGATCAGGGAGAGAGGAAACAGGCTCACAGGGAAGCATTGGCCCCTCAGAGAACACAGCCTTCTCCCACTGTTAATGGCAAGTCCTGTCCAACAGTCACGATGTTTTCCCTCCCTGATAAGATGTCATGGTCACAGCAGTGAACAGCAYCTATTTTACTTTCTGGTTCCTCCGTTGTGTGCTGTTTCTTAAAGAAAAACAGGTCAAGTGCTCTGCTGTGAGGCAGAGATTATTTTTTCAATGGCAACCACCAGGCACTCAAAGGGAGAAGAACATTCCAGGGATAATCTAGACGAAATACATTCCTTTTACTCTGGGACCAGAGGGAATTTTTGGGTTTGGTGGGACTCAGGAAGTCATAAAGTATATTTAAATTGCTCCTGGAATCAAAGACGTGCCTTCACAGACACAGTGAATTGGTTATACAATATTGTTGTATCTATTCCATGTGGCATTTTAATTTCTCTTTCTAGAAAGTTAAATGTTCTATTTATATTCCAATCAGTCAGATCTTYTTTAAGTTTTAAGGCCTTTTACTGTTTTGGAGTGTTTTTTTGCATGGAAGGTACTAGAAGTCTCTTCAATGCTTTGCTTACTTAAAATCACGTCCAAGTTATCAAGGCAAAAAAGAAGCTAAAACCCCAATGAAAGACTATGTGAATGAGCCTGGTTGATTTGTCCTGTTTCCTTTGAAACGATGCTGTCACAGGAGGGAAGGGCTTCCACTACCTGGACAAGTGAATTAGGGAAATGAAGAAGAAATGTACTCTTGAAAGTTATATAGGACTGATTAAGTGAAATAATTAATTAAATCATAACTAGACTATATAATCTCCTAAGACATTGAGAGCATTTTCTCCAACTGGTACATGACCTCTTGATAATTAATAAAAAGTTATATTAACCAAAAAATATATGGCACAGCTGAAGATTAATTTTGTACTGAGACTCTGAAAGACTCCAACCCCCATGCCTTCCATAAATGGAACAAATGAAGGGCCAACTAACTTGTAATCCAACCAGAAAGATAAAAAAGAGAGTTCTCCAAAGCTGGGTCCCTAATGTACAACCAAAGTGTGGTTGCCTTTAAATAAAGAAATAAATAAATAAACTAACAAAATAAAAGAGACAAAAAGAAGCCAAAAAGAGACCAAAATAAATTAGACTTAAGGCATTAAGTAGCATTTTATTTTCTTTGGGTTCCCTTAACTGAACCAAACCAGTTAAATAATTTCACTACATGAAATTGTCTTGTTGCTGAACTGTTACATAATGTTCCTCCTTACTCAAGATTTGAAATATAAAACTGTGGAGTTGAATGGTATAAGCTCACCCTTCCAGCATAATTTAGACATTTGCTAAAATTTTTGTGACCATCATTTCACACCTCAAGCATTTTACAATATCTTTTTTTTCTGTCTTTTCAGTTGTTTGGTTACTCATCCACTATTTTGTCAATTTTTGCCAAATGTATTTTGCAGTTATTCATTAATTTAAATGTCTATAGATATCTGTTTCTTGCCTTTAAGAGGATGACTCGCTGAAAGAAGGGAAAATCTTATCTAACCAGCTGCCAAATTTTATTTTCTTTATTCAAATCCTATTTGTATTGACTGATCTGAATCTGMATTTCTTTCAGTTGGGGTTCACTGCTTTAAACAGAGAGATGAGATTGTGACTCCTCAAACATGAGATAGCAACTTAAACCTTTGATGAACAAACTACTTGATTCTCAAAATACAACTTCATCACTCATTTAGGGATGATTCTAATCACATCTGAATTTATTTTACATAGAAAGCTTGTGTATGTATTTGCTCCCTTAAAGAATAGATGTAGTAGTTGAAGCCCATCAGTTGATGATGTCTGAATGTGGCTGTGTGCTATGCTACYAAATATATGGTGCACATACAATTTTTCTCATAGTCTGTAACAAACCAATGTATTTGTTTTTGTGAACTTAAAAAGTTGCACTGCAAAAAGACAATGTCATTGAAATGACATTCAGGTCYATCACACGACTTCAAAGACAAGTCTAACTGGAGGATATATTTGACTGTACAGTAAGGAAAAACAGATATGGTAAAATAAACAAGCCTTGTCACATTACATTTTCCACAAATAAATCACAATAATGAGGACTTGTCTTTCTTGTTCTCACAGCCAGGAAAATGTTCACTTAGAGATRTAGTCATCAACGATGAATACCTAAATAAATATATAAATGCATAAACATTTTCTTTTTGATCTGTGTAAGATCAAGGAGGATTTTCCATACCTGCTGTAGTCTCTTTCACTGTTAATAAAACTCACTCTGACTCACTGACTTGGTGGAAAGAATAAATGTTCAGGATATGATTTCAGCTAATACGCTTAGAAAATGTTCAGTTTCTCTGATAAAGTAGAGCCAGATGATGCCAGTAGTTTTGTACTTATGCAACAGTAGGTAAGCTCTACAGGAGTCAGTAAAACATCTTTGCTGTAAGCTGACAAAGACGAGTTTATGTTCACATATTTTCCCTTTTAAAAAAAAAAAAATAGTTCTCAGCAAGTCATTAGACTTGCACTGTGATACTTCTACTTTTCTTAACTGCAAATCCACTTGTGTATTCTTTTAAAACCTAATTTTCAGAGTGCAGTTTAGTCATAGATGTACTGCAGTTGATCTAATTCTACTTTCACCCACACCAGAGTTTAACCACTGAAAAAAAAAAAAAAAAAGTTTTGATATTTTAAGTTTTTTTTTTCTTAATAATTTTTCCATTCATGAAGATCAGTTAACAAGACAATGTTAACTTATCCAATGGGATCTATGAGATAATCTTATTATTTGTTTTCTGCATGGCAATCTTATTACTTATCTTTTGCATGGCCTGATTTAAAAATGCTTTTGCCTTCTGACACATACCTCTAAATTCAGTTGAGAGGKGCAGATGTCACAGCAATCACTRTCACRGAATCACTGAATATTTTGAGTTGGAAGAGACYCATAAGGATCATCGAGTTGAACTCTGAAGTGAAACACTCAGCAATTATTGTAATTTTCTGTGGATGGTGCCTTGTCCCTGTGAGCATGCACCACACCAATAGAGGCAGCTGTTCCTCACCTTGCAGCCACGAACACAGCCCAAGGAGGTAGAGTTGAAGTGACAGGAGGCATTCTGGACAAGAGGCATAACAGTTTCAGGGATATTAAAATCACTATGAGGTACTTCCCCACATGAGCAAATACAGTTATACCAGTTGATTTTTTTTTTAACTTTTTCTCTCAGAAATTTCCTTTTACTCTTTAAAAAAATTAAAAATGTTCTATTTTTACTTTTTATTTAAATTGTACTAAATTCCTCTTTTTTTTTCCTTATCAGGATGAGAATAAAAATGTATGTCTCATTTTTCAGGCTTACAAAACAAAGTCAGTGATGGATTCCAGAAGAACAGCAGGTATTTGAATTTGCCAAAAATACYAATTTTTATCAGTGATGATGGATTGCTTCTTTGCTTTTTAAAAAATTTTTGATGTGAATGATGTACTTCGTGGGGTTGTTTAAGTGTAATAAAACAAAGAGGAATTATTTGTTTAATACAAAATATAATCTCTTGAGAAGTCAGGTGAAATGTTGTCAACATTTCCTCCTTCAATAGACCTCTGGAAACTAGGGAACTTGCAATTTTTTTTCTGATTTCTGTTGCTGCTTATCTGTATTAATAATCAACATTCTGGTTGGTCGTTTAAAAATAAGAATCTTTACAGCATCTGTAGATTCTAGCTTATTCAATGTTTGAAGAAGTGATTTTAAATTGAAATGGAAATTATYTATTTTTTTGGGAGMGCAAAAGAAGGATCAGGACTTAAAMATGTATCAATATACAAGTCACAGAACTGTATTCCCCAAGAGTAAGACCATTACAGTTAGCAGTAGAAAGAGCAGTATGCTAGATCAGAGTTCCCTTCCTTCCCCAGTACTCACCTCAGGACATATTTACAGTTAGGAGTAGTTCCTCTGCCTGCTTTCCTCCAACAAATGTAAACAATCCAAACCCATCTGTTTCTTCCTGCATAAGTCATTTAATGAAACATATAAATGTATCGGTCCTATAAAAACAAGAAGKAGAGAAGCCTGAGCTCCATTCAGGTTTGCAAATTGCAAAATTGCAATGAGTTAATGTTATAGTTTTCTGCTTTGAAATATGAAAATAAAAGTTTCTTTTCTGTTCTCTTTTGACTTCTTTTTTTCTGGTGGGTTTTTTTNTTTTTTTTTTTTTTTTTTTTTTTTTTTTTTTTTAGGAATTCAATATGCTTTTATCCCTGTAATTCAGGCAACATTTTAAAGCAAATAAAGAAAAGGAACATTTAAAAAAGATTGGAATTTAAACAAATGCACATGGATGATATCTATTGGAGTAAAGGAAAACAATTTGCTGTGCATGAATTACCAAGCTGGTAAGGAAGGTCTTTTGCAAGTATTTGTATATATTGCGATGTACAAACAGTTCATTTCTTTTCTTTTCAAATGGATGTGATAAAAATTATCCTTGAATGTTGCCCGAGGCTTTCACATTCCTAGCACAGTGTTGTCCACCTGGAGCTGTAATAAAAAGGAAAGCCTACTAGTATTTTTCTTGCAAACTAAGTCCAATTGCTAATTACTAAGATTATGCTATCATGTGCTTTAATTGCTATATTGATTTTTTTGGAAAGATACTTAATAAGAAATATAAATGTATAGGTTGTCTAAATAAGGGTTTACACTCCCAAACCAGAAATTCCCAGATGCTGGTGGCTGAYAATGGTAAACATTAATCTAGATCTTCTATAAAATCAGCGCAGTAATAAGATTAATTTTAACTGTCTCAAAAAAGATSAAGGCAATACAACAATGCAGTAAAAGTGCCTCTTATTCCTAGTATTTGAAAGCATTCTCATTTTTCGTTCTGCAAATGCATTAGCTGTTACTGACTCCTATTTTTAAATATGCACACTGGATTAGAAATACTTGCTARAAGTAGGACAACACCTGTGTTCTTCCACAGAATTTGATTTACTTATTATCTGTGGAGTAGGGTAGCTCAGCCTAACCATCCCAATCTGCTTTCAAATACAGAATTCAGATGAAAACATTTTCTAAGTCCTTAATCTACTTTGAAAGACGAATATTCACAGTTTTGAAGTAACATCTTTCTTCTTGCATGTCAATACGGAAGTACTGACGTGGGAAAGCAATATCTTCAAATTTCTATTAGGAGGAGAGGCAATTCTCAAGGCTCCAGTTTAAACTAGGGCATCACTAAACTGAATGATGAACAAAATATCTAGCCACAAATGGCACTGTCCCAGAGAACTGTCACTCTGTGGTCCTTGTTGTATTTTTGTATCCTTAAAATAATTCTCTTTCTACAGAGTTTCAGTGCATTCAATGGGTCTTCAATATGACTGAATAATGAAGAGCAGTAATGAAGAGTAATAAGAAGTGCATGATGGAACCCCACTTTTTCAGCATTCTTTAACTGAAATAATTCTTTAACTGAATAATTCTTATTCAGGTGAATAAGATGAGTCTTTGGCTCAATTGGTATTTATTACAAGACTATTTAATGATCAAACTTAAAAATGCATTTCAAGTTCTAACTAAATTTTTAATTTGTCTTACTTTAAAATAGATACTTCTAAGTTTTAAAAAACAAACTTCAGTACCACATTAAAAAAAAAAAAAAAAAAACAAAACTAGTAACTGTAACATTGATAAAATACAAATTTAATTGCTCTAAAAAAGGTACAAACATGATGGATTTGGAACAATGTGGTTCCAACAAAAATTTTTGTCTTTCAAGAGAGGGAGTTTCATTTTCTTAGCTTTTTTGTATTACTGTTCAAGAAAAACATTTGCTGGGATGAATATATTTCTATGCTCTTTGTGATTTAAGTTTTTTTTTTAAAAAAATATGGATTTAAAGAACTGTCCAAGCTTTGTCCAATGTAGTATCTTACCAGCGTGTCTAGGAGTTCAGATGCTCATTAAATCATACAAATGTAGATTAAGTTGGAAAAAAAAAAATCTTGTGTAATAGTCAAATAAAAAGAAATAGCTGTTTTTCTATTATTTAAAGATTTCAAACAGTTCTGAAAGATTTTTATGTGTCATGGTAATATTCCACAGGCAGCTAGAGTTTGTTTCTCTTCTCCCCTATAGACTTGGTTTTTCATTAGCATATTTTCTGTGCTATATCACTCTCTCCATGAAAGGAGGAAACAAATAATTTCAAAAGCCACAGGAGGTCACGAAAAATAAGGATTTTGCTCAAAGATGGCAATATGGTCTGTGTAGCTCCCATAAAATAAGTAAATGAGCACTAGAGACTATCTGCAGGTTTAAGGTTTCAGGGTAATGTCAGCATTTTCCATGAAAAGACAGTGACCAATTGTTAGAAAGTCAGCGTTTTATGTGGTGAAATGAAACACCAGGCCAAACCCAAGAAAACCAGAAAAGGTACGTGGACAACTTCAATCAATCCCAATAAACAAAGGGGGAMACTTGAATTAGCTGTTTCCTAGATATTTCAATTCTTTAGCTATTTGATTTACCATGGAATAAAAGTGTTAAACCAAAAGCAGGACACTCAGAGGACTCATACTCTAGGCTGCACTAGGAAGGAAGCTGCATTATTTCTGCATCAGGCCCATAAAAACTTTGGGGATGATGAAGGAGAAGCTGCCTGAGGATTCAGTCTTTGTGGTAGACAGATGTAGGGATTTACAGGGAGAAAGTCAATCAAAACAAAGACACTTATGTCTTTTTGTATTTATTTTTGAAATATATTATTTCATTCACATCTTTGTTTAGGTAAGATTACTTTGTTAYAAAATTTATGAAAGGGATGCAGATAAAATAGTCTGTATGCATTTGAGTTATAATGCAAGAAAAAGGAAATAATCTATTACCAAATTYTAGCAATTAAAAGATAAATTATGAAACTTCCTTCTATTATAATAACATCTTCAGCATATGATCTCTGGGGTGCAGTAGAGGGACTTTGATCACGCTCAAAATGGTAGGTGACATAAGGTCTTGCTGGTTTGGGCTGGGGTAGAGTCAATTTTCTTTTTAGTAGATGGTATGGGACCATGTTTTGGTTTTGTTCTGGAAACTGTGATGATAATACAGAGACATTTTCATTACTGCAGAACAGCATTTGCACAGAATCAAGATAATTTCTGCCCGTCATCCCACCCCACCACTGAAGAGGATAAGGGTGCTMAAGAAGTTAGGAGGGGACACAGCCATGACAGCTGACACCTACTGACCAGAWGGAAATTCCATACCATATGGAATCATATTCAACTTGGGGGACAAGGAGAAGGAAGAGGGTGATGTTCAGAATGATGGCATTTGTTTTCCCAAGTCATGATTAAGTGTGACTGAGGGCCTCTTTCCTGGGAATGGCTGAATACCTGTGGTGAATTAATTCCTTGTTTGCTTTTATTCTGTGCATAGCTTTTGCTTTTTTTTTTATTAAACTGTCTTTATCTCAACCCACAAAGAGCTTTCTGACTTTTCTTTTGTTATTGTTTCCCCAGTCCTAATGGGGGGAAGGAGATTGCACAGCTGCATGAGGCTATTACCAGCTGGGGTTAAGCCCCAACACAGTTACAGCAATAACAATTGAAAGAAAAACATTACAAATATGTAACTGACAAATTCAAWGTATTTTAAACAGGTCCACAGCATGCTGAAGTAAACCTTGTCTGCCAAAATGTGTTTGTTCTTGTGTTTCTTAATTTGCCTTTAAATTCCAGAAGTAAACAAATCCTTTTCTAAAACCTGTTTGAACAGTCTACATAAAACAGTAAAAACCAAAACAAATAATTGTGGTTCAAACAATGGAAGAGTACATGTTCATGTTTGTTTCCTTATCTTTATGCAAAGTACATTTTTCTGTCATAACTTATCTACACACAAAAAAAAAAAACCTGAGCTGTATTTATCTGGCTTGACTGGACAGAAGTACACAAAATTTGAAGTAAGGATATTTATAACCCATATTACAATATCTGCGTTTTTCATAACAGGAAATGACAAAGTACTCRTTCGTAACCCAGGACATTTTAATTTCTTTTTAAATTTTTTTTCTTGAATACTATTTTGCATTTTTTATTCTGCWAAAAGTAGATTTCGGGGAGTATTCTACACCACATATAAAGAGTTAGATGAACAAGTGCTGTTGTAGCCAAAAAGCTGACCAGCTTATTTCTTTGTGTGGAAGRCTGAGGACCTAAAAGAACTTTTAAAAACTCCTGCACTTACAAAAGGGAATAGAGCACTTATTAAGGGCAGYAGTTTCTTATAAAGGTTCTCTTTAGCCATTAATAACATTCTTGAATGTTATTAAATTCTTGAATGATATCTGTGTATCTCTTCAGAGATATCTAGTAGGAGCTAAGGTGATAGAGGCTGAGACCTGATGTTGTCTTCCTGCCAGAGGTGTTGAGAAGCTGCAGTATCTCTACACATAAAGATATCTGGAAAAGAAGATGAATGAATAAAGTTGAATCCTGATAAAATTTACGATTCTGAAGAACTAATAGCAGACTTAAAGACATTTACTTTTTTTCTTCTCTTTTCTTAGAAATGTAAAAAACATTTCATATATTCAAATGAGAAAGAAAGCTTGTTCCTTCATACTGTAATTACTTTATTGCCACATTGCTTAGATAGTTTTGGAAACCATAAGAAAACTTATGATGGAACAATTCAGCCTCTGTCTTGAAACTTATATGTCCTGCTTAGATTGGATAGCTAAGATTAAAGCAAGGTTATTTAAAAGGATACCTTGGATTGCCGTCCCCAGTTATGRACACCTACAGTGTTCTTGCAGTAAGTTGTCTGTCCACAACTTGAATGTAAATATAAAAAAAAAGCTAATATTTCCAATGGAGACTGWTCCCCTCTGATACTATTGTTGATTAATTGTTATTGTATGCATAAATATTACCTTCTGTTTAAAATTTTGCCACACAATATCAAAAATATGGTGGTATTTACACCTTTGTTCTCATACATCTATTCATCTCTTCTAATAACCAGACGTTCTCAATTTTAAAGACGCAGTCTGTTTCTTTTCAAAARTCCATCAGGAATCAGAGCCAGAAATATCCATATTATGCTTAAATATCCAGACTTTTAAGCATGAAGCAGAGTGCAAAGTGTGGCATTTCTACATTTCATACAAAGGTATGCCATACTTGTGAGAGTGAAGCAGACAAGAATTGTTAACAAAGTTCAGTACRGCTGGCTCACTGGCACAAATTCCAGACTCCTGCGCTGGGAAAGGAGCAGGGACTGTCACTGCTGTGGCTGCTCATTCAGAAGTCTTTACCCAACACTCTGAGCCTTGTGCAGGACCTCTGTTGGGTGTTTTGTTGTTTGAATCTGTCCCTGACATTTTGTGAGTAAWGACTGCCTGTAGAGCTTAATGGGTCTAGCACCTCGACATTGAGAGGAACATGAAGGTCAGAAAGTGCTGAAACCAACATCAAATAGTGTCAACACAGTAACTGAAAATTATCTTGTGTTATGACCAAAAAACCTGAAGTATCAAACAAAGTGAAAAATTGTAGTTAACAACAACTCAGAATGTTTTGTATTAATTGTCAAGTGATACAGCCATGGGGCCTATTAAAACATTATTAAAGAAATTTAGAAACAGAACCAATATAACTTTATRATGTGTATTTTCATTTTTAAAAGATGAATTCCAGAACTACTGACTTCAAAAGCTTTTTTAATCCAAGTCCCTCACGAGCTATGTAATGACAAGGTGAGACAGCACATTTTGTTGCCGATTCCAGGATGTCAGCTCAGTATTGCTAACATTTCTTTTAGCTTTCTACTCATTTTATGTGCCTTTGAATACATTTCTGGTTATTGTTGAGAGTAAATTAATCATCTTGATAATATTAAATTTATTTGGACATTCAGTAGAGAAGATGTTTAAAGTTAATATCCCTTGRATAATTTCCTAAGCAAGTCTTATATAATATAGCATATCAGATGTCAGAGCTTGAAGTATCTTTGCTTTTTCTTTATGATGTGTGCAAACTAGAACTGTGTCAAATTACTTGCAAGAGAGTAAAGTTAATTTCTCCATGAGACTTTCTARGGACACTCAGGTAGTAAAGTTGTCATATCTCTTTTTTATTGATAATACCTCTTGCAAGAATTAAACATGCTTTGCAAAATCTTTGTTACCCACTTTAWTATCTTATTCTGATAAAATAACAGCTCAGACCTCACTGGAAATCATCKCTCATTGAATCAGTCATCCTATTTGGTAAAGCTCTCCTGAGATCTCCTGCTTTTAGTTTCCAGATTTTCCATATTAATCCCGATGTGATATGATATCAAACATCTTAGCTCTACTATGAGTGTCCAATGTTCAACTAGGCAGATACAGACTTGATCCAAAGCAGAGCTTACCAGTACTTGCCACAACGATGCCTAACTTCCAGGCTCCAAAATCAGAATTACGTTGGAAATAACCCTGYTGGCCTAAAAAGGTCCTTTCACTTACTGATGTGCAGTCCCATTATGCCACAGCTCTGGGACCTTAGGAGCTAGCTTGTGGATTTCCACATTATGTTACATTTGAAATAAAAAGCTCTACTGGGAATGGACTAGCATATAAGCCGAGCACTGAAAAATCAGAAATTTCCCTGGAGAAACAGAGAGGGAGAAGGTATCAGCTAAAACAGCGGTTGAAAAATCGAATGAATTTCAAATTTCTTTTACTGAATATCRTGTAGTTTTGTCTGACAGCTGAAAATAGAATAGATTTTACATACTAAAGGCATTTGGGATTAATAAAACAGAAAGAAAAACCACAATATATWGCATTTCTATCAAAAGTACCTGATCAAGACAGTTACTTTTTGCAAAAAAAACTGAAAGGCGTTTCCAATAAGAATGTATTTTATCTGGTCAGTGTGTTCAGTTCACCAAACCATGKTTATATTCCTTTACAAAATCAAAGTGTCTTTTTTTTTCTGTCCAAGCAGCCCTACTTTAACTCCCTCTGCAGATTCTTTACATGAATAAAACCAAATATGCTCCTCTGCCTTGTAACAACAAATAAGGATGTTATATTGAATACTAGAGAAGCTGCTATAATTGCCTTCCATTTGTTTTCTGCAATTTTCAGGCTTATTTCCAATATGTGTCTATGTCCATGTGGCATCCCAGCCTTACTGAGAAGGGAGCACACAAGATTTATAGATGCTTTTGGTTGAAAGGAATTTTACAAGTTGAAAGGCGTTCAAAAGCTTGCAAAGTTTTATTAGTAAATYRCACACWTGGCATGGAAATTGGTGTAAGTTAGTCCTTGATCTGCTAGCACGAGCACATAGAAATGGCTTTTGGATAAAGGTGCAAGTTGAAAAGAAAAAGAGAAGACGCAAGATTAATAAGAGTGTGAAAGAGAAAGAAAGGAAGAAATGGACAAAGAGGGATATCACCAGTCCTGGCTCCAGAGTCATTCCAGCTGATGGGATGTTCAGGGTCCTGGGATGTGTGCACATCCAGGCTTCAAAAGGTTACTTTTTATAGAGAAGTTTTCYTCACCCTGGAGATAAGTTTCTCTCTTTCTGTGCAAAGGAGTTATCATGGCCAGTCAAGAAGGTGAACATGACCTTCATGWCCTTTCTGGAAATGGRTCAGAGGGCTTTGGGGGTCTTTGATGGTCTTGATTTCCCTTTACAATCTATTAACATATCTCAGTCTCATCCATGCACTTGCACTGTASTGTGCTGTGCTTGTCTCCAGGATCCAGAACAARGATGTGTCCCAGAAAAGGGYCYCCCTMCCTCCCTCTGGTGCCCTTCTCCARCCACATMCTGTTCTTTCTCACACTGTTACCAACAATCYTTGGYTGGCTCTGCAGCTCTCTGGCCACTGGTGTTTGAGACATTATCCCCCTTTTCTTCTAGGCTTCGACAAGTCCACAGGGAAATATTTCTGCCTCATATTTAACTTTGATCCTCTATCTCAAGGAAAAAAAAAAAAATGCAGAATGAGGCTAATAATAATGCATATTTAAAATTAAAAGGTCTATATCCTCTTTCAGATTTACATTACAACCTTGGCCATCATCTACTAGCCATTTCCATTGATGACATAAATGAGGCAATATTCTCTGTTTTAGGTTGAAGCAGTCTTCAACAGGCTCAGATGATCTGACGAGACGTCTTGCAAATCATAATCAAATAGAGAATACCAAAACGGACAAGAAATTTTCAGAATAGCTTTACATCTGACAATAATTTGTTTAGGCAGAATGTGATGGTAAGCAGAACCATCTTAGCCCTCTTTAGAGTTTCTCACTTTACAGTTTAAGGAATAAAAGAACAGCATTTTTTAACAGTTGAGTTGGTGCAAAATTAAATGGGCCAAATTTTTATATCCTCTTCACATCAAACTGTTATAGACAAATGAGTACACAGTTCAGTTAAATTTATTTTACAGCCTTTTTTATAGCTTTTTTTTTTTTTTTTTTTTTTTTTTTTTTTTTAGCAATTAAGGACAAAAAGGCTTTGGAAAAGGACAAAAGTTAATGTAAAAATAATCTAGGAGAGAAAGACATAAGGTTATTGTGGCAAAGATTAGCTCCTTGGTCAGTCTCCCATTGCAATTGCAGGTATGCTTACACACAGCTTATTTACCTATTCCTTGTTCTAAAAGGGCCACAGACATTGGTAGAAAGTTTTTTACTCTTGTCACTAATCCAGCTGATTCACTCATACCATTCCTGAGCTGCACCAGTAAGAAGGCACTGTGGTACAATAAATCCTAAAGATGACTCCTGGAATAGCTCCAAGCCCAGATGCTATTCAGATTTTGGCCATTGGAATGATTTTGGTTTGGGGTAAAATTGGGATACTTAGTTACATAGCAGACRAGTGTGAACAGTGAGTTTCAGCCTAATGGGTGCAGTGAAGAGCAGGGCTGGGAATAGGACAGAACAACAGAATTAATGGCATAATATGCCTTTTCTTTTTTCCAGTTGTGTGCATCCACAGTAAAATGAGCAAGAAGAAAAAGCTTGCATATTATTTGAAACACAAAAGGGGTTTGGTGAAAGAAATTTAGCCTAGTATCCCAACATGTTCACAAGCTGAAGGCACTGAAGGATGGTCACCTGCCACCAGGGAATGAAGAATTCCCTTTGCTTAACCCTGAATTTGTATTGGTTTTTGTTTTGTTTTGTTTTGTTTTGTTTTTTACAGGGTTCAGCATTGTCATCTCAGTGGTAACATGGTCCCATTTGGGATAGGTGACAAATTTCCAGACATGGACATAGACTGTTTAGGTTTTCCACAGAGAAATAAACTCGCAAGTAATGATGTGAAGTTACAACTCTGTGACTAAGACCTTTGCTTAAGAACTCTCAAGAACATCTGTTGTCACAGTTGCCCTGCCAACAACCTTGTTCGCTGACTGAAGAAATTGGTGATACTGCATGGATTCTGGTGAGCAGTGCAGGGGTGACCTCTTCTGTATATTTCTGCCAAAATGATTGATTACTCAAGCAAGATGAATGAAGCTGGATGAAGTGCATCAAGCTGAATATTAGGTCAATACTGATTCCAAGAAGCTACAGTTTATGAGCATGAAGAGGAGCTTCTTCAAAAAGAACTTTACAGGTTACTTTAAATGAGGTTAGACTGAGCAAATAAAAGAACATAATTTTTTTTTTTTGAGGTGTTATCCAAAGCATATTGTTGCTTATTTTTCTGTAACCCTTTGGGATTTTTTATGAGATTTGTGTTTTGTGAGTTTTGCCTGTATGAATCTATAAATTAAAATATATAAGATATCTTGATCAGAGAAATACAAAGAATGAGAGGGAATCATTTATGACAAATATTTGCTAGATCACTTCAAGAATTACTTCATAGTCCTAACATACCATAGGACAAGTCAATAGAAAAATGAAAAAAGAAAAGAAGTATGCTGACAGATTGTATTTTTTTCTTGAAAGACTGGGTATTTCTATGGTTAAGAGCATTTAGAGCAATTCAGGCAAAAAAAAAAAAATTACCAAAGATAATAGGAAAAAACACTAGTTTCATATCTCATTTCTTTGAATAGTTTCATCATTATCTAAATGTTTTGCTGGTTTTGTTTTTAATTTTTTAATTTGAAACTTTTTATTGCATTCTGATTGGTCTATGTTTATCATGCAATACAGATGAAGACTGGTCAAAATCAAGATGCATCATTTAGACATGCATACTTCATGAGTCAGTGAACCAGCTAATTGAATCTGAAAATAAGAAAAGGTCCTGCAGAATGTTATTGTTGTCCTGAACATGAGAAAGCTTGTACTAATATATTCTAAGCTTGTCTGGAGAAATACAAACAAAAAGCTCATCTTAATCTGTTTTGTAGTTCTCTTGTTTCTACACATTTTTGTGATGTAAGGTGCTGCTTCCTTRTAGAGGGAAAGCTGATACAAAGGCAGTCATGCCCATATCTAATTATCGCTCTAGGGAGAAGAAGCAGGTGTGAATTAGAGGGCAGAGATATGCTGCAATATTTGTGAAAACAAAATACTAATAAAGAAAGAATGTGACTCAGTTGTAACTTCTGGGATAGATCTTGCCTTCTGGTATAGATCTTGCCTTCTGGGGTAGATCTTGCCCCACATGGTTTATGCTGGAATGAACCATAGTGGCCAGACTGGACTCCCAGTACCTCAGGAACAGACCCAAAAATGAACTGTAGTGAGAGAAGCTTCCCTCCACTCAGCCACGAGAGGGAATAAGCCCCAATTCTGTTGGAGTGAGATGACGCACAGTTCATTCTGATCTCAGCGAAAATTAACATGCTGAGTGCCTTTCAGGATGGGGTGAATTTATTTTKATCTTCTTCACACTTTCCTTGTCTTTTTAGAGAGACAGAGCACTTTTAATTTTGTATTTTCCTACCCTCTATTTCCATACATTTTCTCTCAGCTGGGAGCACTCTTTGTTCAGTTGATTGTTCCCACCCATCCCCATGGCTGAGCTCACGCAAGGAGAGGATCAAGCATCTCACTTCTCACATGTCTTCCTGAAGACTGTGGAATCATATTCATTTGAAGTTCTTACCACYGGTAAACTAGAGAACTTTGTAAAGTATTTTTTTTAAACTAGGGATATTTTTTAAAAATCAAAAGTTGCATTTCTTATTGTAAATATATATACTTATATATATACTTATATGTATATATATTAATATTTATTTGTATACATATTTACAAATAGTTGTGTGGGAAAATAATGAAATCTCTGTATGATGGCAGAGAGATAAAAAAAAAAAAATGATAAAAAATAACACCACCTTAGTGCCATTGCATCTTAATAAAGGTTGTTATCTCTCAGACAAAATGTAATACACCTTAAAAATGAAGTATGTCAAGATGGGACATGCCTATTTTAAAGAGTGCAGTTATTTTTAGCTCKGACACCAGCTATTAATTTTACAGCAAGTGTCTGTACTCAGTGGAGCAAAGAAAGTTATAAACACTTTGCTTTCTCAAGTTTCCAAAAGGAACTTAAATAGGCTCGTTACCTCCAGTTTCTGCTGTCAGATTACCCTTGGGGCTGAGAAGAATGGCCAGAAGCAGGCATAAAAAGCAGGTGACGGGGACAGAGAGGTACGTCCTCAGCAAAAACAGGGGTGTGACACGACTGATACCATTTCTTTAGTGTGCATCAGTAACCAGCAAAAGGGGAGGAAAGGCTGGAAACAGTCAAATGACTCAGTACTGCAGACAAAGAGAAATCAAAGAGGGTATGGACAGTGAAAAGGGGATTCYTTGGTCTTAATGGCATATTTTACCCAGTGTTTCACATGTGCTGAAAAGACCAGAACCTCCTTTRCAGCAAGGCCTGTCAGGAGGTGATRGYCTGATGTAACCAGGATGGATGGCTTCTTTCAGACACAAAGATGGACACAGATGGAGGAGAGAGGACTCAGTCTGGAGCTCAGGCCACTGGATGTGCTTGGAATGATGAGGCACCCCTGAGATCAGGCCAAGAATGTGGGTCAGGGTCAGGTGTTGTCTTCATTGCCTTTGCAGTATCTCCCTGAGTGAGTATACTCTTAAAGAGATCTTATTAAAAATCTCAAACCTCTTTTCTTTTGGCCTCAAAAAACTGAGTTTCAGGGACAGGTGTTAGGATTTGCAGATTTCACTATTTTGTTCCCCTTGTTAGAATWGGAAAAAAGGGAAACTGCCAATAAAACCCCTTTGAATTTGAGCATTTGTGTTGGAACTGTACCAAATTGACTCAGTCTTTGAAACTCTTTAGGGAAACTAAACTACACAGACAAAATGTATTCATTCCCACATATATAACAGTATTTTTCCCTCAAAGAGGAGCCAAAGTAACACAGCAAACCTATTTCCTGCTCAACAAACAGTTTGATGGTCAATCTGACTGGCAAATGAACATCATTCCCTTCGTGCTATGGTAAAAATGAATGATATGAAAGTTTAAATAACTTTCAAATCATGTCCCAAAATATTAAAAATTAAAAGTTATTTTATGCTCTGTGTTCCAGAGAGGAAATACCATGATTTGCTTATTAACAYTCACAAATCACAAGATTTTGTTTATTGGAAACCTGAAATAAATATTCACAATTATAAACATTAATTAATTTTTCATGGAACTAATTTTCTCCTAGAATGTCTTTTCAGACTTCCCTGAAAGAACAGGAAAAGGGGAACCTAGGTCTCTTCATTTCACTGTGAACCTAATTCTGTGAGCCACTTGAGCACACAATTGAGTCCTCWGAGATTATAACTGCTTGCCTGAAGCTAGACATTTACTTAAGACCTTGTTCAAGTCAGCGTGATCTGATTTTCAGGTACTGATGCCGTGGTGTTTTTCCATGAGTTCAYAGGAAAAGAGCATATTGTGCAGAGAACAGAATACATCATCAAGTGTTCCCCTATAGTGGTAGAAGGATACACAATGGCCAGAAATGCTTCCCAGTTTAGAGTCTATCTTGGGAYATGGAGATATCCTTGTATTTGTTCTGGGACACTATATTCCCAAAACAATGCATTCAGGGAGGGAATAAAAGGAGACAGAAAAACAATTCCTCAAATTAGTTCAATGYAATAATATTAAGTGGCAAAAAAGCCAGGCTGCCAAGTATCCTGGTTAAAGAAAGTTTAAGAAGGTAAGAGAGCAAAGAACTGAAGAATTTACCAAAATGTTTGTGTTTCATTGCGCTTTTTGCTTGCTGGGAGTCTCAGRAACCACATCCAGAGCTACTGCAGTGATGCATAGCACTAAAGAAGTAATGAATTGCTGTGAGCTACAGAGTGATCCACCTGCAGCTCCAGGCATGAAGGAGCAATTGGACACCGATGTGTGGAGTTTCCTGCTGGTGGCAGAGTATACACAGAGCTTGTGTASTCTACGTTTATGATGGATCTGAGCTTGATTTCTGCCTACCCTATTAGTGCTCTGAAATAATTCAGTCATATGAATGTTCCTAAAACTTTTGTCTGAAGAGTAGATGAGAGATCTTTAAGGAACATAAGTAGAACACGTGTAATTTTCACTGCAAACAACTACATTGACTCATGTATGAGACTTTTTGCTCRTGTAATAGACATTTGCTGCTTGCTGCTTCAGATTCACTGATAAAAAACATCCACTGTCATTCTCCTAATTAGGATTATAGCACCATTAGCTCACAATGTTTTTTTTAACAATTCTCTGACACAGAAGAGTTAAAGGGAAAAGTACTGGGGTTTGAACTGGTGGATAATGAGTTATGTGTAAAGCAGTGCCTCCAGATTGCAGGCTATGGAAAAAATAGAAAGCATTGGGAAAAGGAGGATTTTTAAAGTTCTACAATAATCAAAAGGGAATTTGAATGCTGGATGTATTTTCCTTGAAACTGGGCAAATATTAGCAAAAGGGATTGTGTATTTTTTCAAGTCTCAAGTTTCTTTAAAAATCATACCATTCTGTATCCATCAGGACACCAGGAGTTCTGGTTGCTAAACTTGCTGAGGCAAATTAAACAAAGGATTCAGAGGCTTTCTTTCTATGGTCTCTCCCTGATCCTTTTAATATCTAAATATTAAAGATCTTTGACCAAAAAACACCTAACTTTGTACAGTCCAAACATATGTGCTGATTACTTGACCATTTCCAACTCAAAAGTCATTTTAATATGACTAAAGAGTGTGAGAGATGATGCTTTTAAATTTGACAAGGAATATTTTTCAATGGGGCTAAATAAAAAAATAACATTCCTCTAGGATATTGCAAAGCACTCTTCCTTATTTCCCATCATGCCCTTAGACTGTGATCTCCTGGAGTATCTTCTTCAATCTCCCATATTAAGAGGTGCAGAAATATCTAATTTTTATCTTTAGCAATGCCTYGTGTTTAGACCTCGAAAATCAGATTTTATGTCTTCCTACTGCCAGTCTACAGAGGCCAGACAAATACTTTCTGACTCTTAGCCCGACTGTAACTGCGGATAAAGTTTTCAGACATCTGGGAGTGGGCAAACACTTGGCCTTCACCTGCTTCTGTGGCTGTCCTGATCCCTGATTCTGTCAGAATCAGTTTAATAGCCTGACAGCTGGCTGAAATTTTCATTTATTTCAGCAGCTTGGGAGCTGATTGCCTCTGTTGTGTGACAAAGACAGCTTGTCCTGGTATTTTTTTTTATACCATGTCAAACATTCACTTTTAGCAACTTAATTCTAAGCTTCAGCAATTTGAATGTTGTCAGTTCCTTGTACTTCTCTCTAAGAAAAAAAAAAATCAATGTCCAAGTAACAAAACAGGTGCCATAAATACATGTTTAAACAAGCCAACWAATTTAGTTATCCAATATATAAAAGGATGTTCATCAACACAAATGGTCTTGAAAACAAAGTGTAATTACTAGTATATTCATGAAAGGCTGTTATTTTGTTATATCTTARCACTTGTCAGTCTCCATGTGTGTATTTTGCTTATTTTAAATTCATTTTTGATCGCTTGAGTGCCGAACTGGAAGAGCTTTAAGTTGATGCTGAATGTGTGTCTTTTGAGAACTCCCTGTTCACAAATGCATAGGAAAAGTCCTTCAAACCCAGGGTAAAGGACACATCCTTTCCCCTGTTAAACAGTATCCTTCATAAATTCTGGTTTTTGCCATCTACCTGCATGAGTTCCAGTGTCTAAACCCCCAACATAAAACAACAGCACTTCGTCCCTGCTAGACTGCAGCTGCTTTGGGTAAAGTCAGCAAACTTCAGCAGTGCTTTGGGRGAAAACTCTTGCAGAAAGTTAAACATTAGGTGGAAAGTGTCAGACAATCACTCATGACACAAAAAGGAAGTTCAGTCTGTTTGGTAATGGTCAAGACAAGTGCAGGGATTATATCTGAAGTTAAATCTGAGAAGTCACAAATACCCCGGGGAAAAAACTTCAAACACAGAGGGAAAACTGGGAAACGGTGATGCAGAAAAGGTGYCTCCCTTTGATGCAGCTTATCCTGTAAAGGATCTCTCAGCCCTCATGGAAACTCCCTCCAGCCCAGCCTGCTGGTTAAGYATAAAGGAATCTTGTAAACTGCAAAGCTTCCTCCTTGAAGGCTACCAACCACAAGTGTTCTGAATGCCTCTCAGCCCACCTGCCTGTTGGCATTTAATGCTAAGAGAATATTGATAATGTTGACACCCACACAGTCTATTTGAAATTTATAATACCCAACCACGATAAATTAGAAAGTAATTTTAATTTGTATTTTTATATATGTATGTATACAATTATGGGGTAATATTTTATCTGAATGTTACTGAGCAACTCTAAAATTTACATAAACCACTGTCAAATCAGAAGACTTCAAGTTTGTCTTATACAAAATAGACTTGCCTCAGAAGATTATAACTCAATTTAAAATGATACAGCAAGAAATAAGCAGCCATCCCTTCAAACTGAGCTCAAGCACCTCAAATCTGTAGCTCACCTTATGGCTGAACACACATTACATTTGAACAGATGGACTGACAGTATTTTAATAAGAACATCCTGTTTCCTTTTTTTTTCTTTTTTTTTTGCCTTGTTTTAATAGTGCTTGAAGATTGATCTCTCAAAAGTAGGTGCTATGAAGTATATATCAGATATTTTTAAATTGTGTGTCCTTGTTGTAAAGAAAAATAAAAGAAAAGCAACAAAGGTTGCAAATTTGTATTCAACTGAGGCAAATTTGAGTCTGCAGGCATCTTCTTTCAAAGCTGGATCCAGGCTTCAGGTGGGATGTTCTACCATTAGTGTGTAATTAAAAGTACTTCTCCTTTGCTTCAGTTTAAATATTTTGCCTGATAATTTTAATGGCTTCTCATGAGCATTTATGCTGGAAGAAAGGSCAAATATTATATCTTTACCTCCTGCAAACAAATTATGATTTCATAGACCTCGATCATATTTGTCCTCTTTTTTATTTTTCAAGCTAAAAATCTTATTTTAATGCATATTAATTATTTTTTTCCCTATAATATCCTCTATTTTTCTTGACTTGGTTAATCTGTCATTTTCTAATTACCAGGAAAGATGAGAATATGAGAACTTATTCACTATGTAGTGAATAAGTTACGTAGACTTACCTTGTATTTATTGACCAGAATTATATTGTGCTTCYTTTCTGCTTCTTTCTAAATAATTCCCAGTATAGTCTGTCATTGCCCATTTGACTTGTACTGATCCAATTAGTTAAAAAACCTCTCCACATACTAAGTTTGTTTGGCTTGGTTTGGTTCAGTTTGTTGTTTGGGGTTTTTTTCTGTGATTCAAGKCATTAAATACATTTCACTCTGACTCCAGGGGTATATATACAGATTATTTCCGTGGACAAATGCAAAAGTTCTCTGTAAYTTTGGTATCAATAAATGTGTCTTAAATATTTCCTAAAGGTAGAATTTCTGTAAGCATATGAAATATAAAATAAGTTTATGGAAGAATTGAATTGATAAACTGTAAATTAGATTTATATTTTATAAGTATTTTATTTAGAAAGGGCTAGAAGTATATGCCCCAAACAGCATAGAGCACAAAGATCTAACAAAATCTATCTTCTGCTATAAGCTTTCCATTGGCTTCTATTAAGAATCTTTCACTGCTATGAAATAGCTTTAAAAACCTTTTAGTATTGCTCAATATAATGAAATGCCATCTACATGCTGAATATATTGCTTCAATTTACTTTTTCAGTTGAGTCACAACATATTCTAAGATATTAAGTCCAGCTGAGCGGATTTTGCAGGGCAAGRAAAAGCTGGTTGTGTGCCATCATTATAGGACTTTGCTATATAGTTTTGCAGTTCTCCAAAAATCTGTAATAATTCACACTCACTAAGGTGAAGTGCAACAAAATACCAAGATCTGCTTTACAAAAAGAAAGAGGCAATACAAGGTACAACAGATAAAGAGGCACCATTAAACAGGCTGACCACAAAGGGACCACAATTGCAAAATTCTCTTCAACTTACTGATGCACACCACAATTATCATAGGTGTAGACATGCTCTGTGGAAATGAGTGCTGGGAAATCTGGTCAGTTTGGGACTCTGTCCAAACAGTCAGTTCTTAGTMATATTTTGAGTTTTGAGAGTAATGTGCTGGTTTAGTCTAGTGTAAGCACAATGAAGAGATTCAGCATGTTTTCCTTCAGTTGTTGGTTCATCCAATTGAGTGGGCAGTGTGTGTGGGGATGTAAATTTCTCTTTCCCTGCTTTAAATTATAAATGCTTTAATATAGAATGCACATATTAACAGCTTCAACTTTTCCAATATTGTTAGAAAAAAAATTAAATGGTACTAAATCAAAGATCTTTGATGGACTAATGTGYTTATTTTTAGGTCTCCATGTTTTCCTTCTGCATTACCTCATTAAGTATTTTAAGAAAAAGTATTTAATTACTTCTGAGAAAACAATGTTTTGAAATCCAGTTGTTTGGATTTGTTGTCGTAACTGAAAAGTTAGGAGTTAAAATATAATTTTCTGAGGAAGGAAGGAAGGAAGGAAGGAAGGGAGGGAGGAAGGGAGGAAGGAAGGAAGGAAGGAAGGAAGGAAGGAAG
>NW_026623371.1:1784824-1793929 GCF_030028575.1 Malurus melanocephalus | reverse complement strand
AAAAGAAAAGAAAAGAAAAGAAAAGAAAAGAAAAGAAAAGAAAAGAAAAGAAAAGAAAAGAAAAGAAAAGAAAAGAAAAGAAAAGAAAAGAAAAGGAATGATAAAAGAGAGAAAGAAGTTTACTTTGTTGTGTAGGCATATGACCAGTCCTCTTTAGATCAGCACATATTTAAGTATGTTTTGTAACTCCTGGAAGAGGACGCATGATTCTGAGCTGTTGGTGCAACTTGCATTTTCACTGYTCAGAGCCTTTAAGGAATAGCTAGTAGGTCTAACAAAATTCTGTTTGTTTTGTGAGCCACTTCTGCATGCCAGTGGTCAGTGAAATATCCTTCTTCTTAGAAGGCCTGAATAGAACATYGGTCCTTAACTTACTTACTTCAGAGGAAATATGAACAAGCAAAGTTTATTCTTATGGAAAACACCCTGAGGAAACATGGGCATGAATATTAATAAGAAAGGTATAGCTCCTYCTTTTTGAATTTCAGCTCTAATAAATGAAGAATCATTACCATAGTATTGCATTTGAAGGAATAGCAGAATTGTACAGCATGCGTTCAACATGAAAGCTCTTGATTTGAGCTGGCAACAAGCAAAACAAGACATTTAACTTGGGACATGCAGTCTGAACTGCAATTGGACAAGGGAACTTAGCTGTTTGGGAGTGTGCTGCTCCTTCTTTTGAGTGAAGAGAGTAGAATACATTTATTTAAAGAAAATAATACCCTTACGTATAAGCCAAGTAGCAATTATCACCATATTTTTCCAGGTTGTTTTGTAAAACTTTTTTTTTTTGTTGTTGTTGTTTTTTATATGAAATAGGAAAAAAAAAGAAAATTGTGCATCTGTTGGATGTGTGGGGTTTGTTTTATTTTTCTTTTATTCTTGTCCAGGATTGTGCATAAACACAAATATATCATTGCTGTGGATTATTTTTGCTTGTTTTTATGTAAGAGAATAATTGTTTTTTTTTTCCTTTTTTTCTTCAGCTTCACTGAATCATTGTGATTTTGTTTCCCAAAAAATGCAAGGAATCTTCATCAGTTAAATTAATTTCAAAGGAAAATGCACAACATGTGAGCAAATTCGTTCGATCTGAATGTCAGGACCTATGCAAACCACATCCTTAAACAGAACATGTGCTCATCAAAAGTGCACACAAGTAATTAAACTCAACCCTAATTTTCTTAAATGTAATTGAATTTCATGGTGTGTGGAGTATTGTAAAGTTACCTACCAGGGGTTTCAATAAGCTTTGGCAGCATTAAAGACAGCATGTTTATAGCATCACAGTGGGAAGTTTAAAAGTCACTGATTCCCTAAATGCTAAAACATATAAAAAGCTTTTTTTTCATTTCTTTTGAACAGTCAATTCACATCTCTACAGAAATCCTCTTGAAGCAGCTACATTTTTTTTTCAATATCTTCTGTTTGCTAAAGGGAAAAAAGTGATAATTTTGCTTCTGCAGAGTGGCATTCTGCTTGCAACTGGTCTCAGCAGCAGGTGAGAATTCCTTATGAATTTGTGTCCTTTCTCCTGGTGAGTCTTTGGATTTGTAACTGTTCTTCAAGAGCCACTTAAAAAGTTGACCAGTTTGTGGCTTAGATTGTATCAATGAACTCCTTGGGGTGAAAAAAACATTCAAAGGTGTGTTTCTTCTTTTGATTTTGCAATAGTTTCATAGCTGGAAGGCTTGCATATGCTGTGACATGAAAAACCCATGATCTGGATTACGTTTATTTGTTGCAATGTATTTAAGATGCTGTATTATCCATAGGTCTTTTAATTTCCATTCCCCCCCACTCTCCCATCATGGTAAATGGTTGTAGTTCTGCTTCAGAACTAAAGTCTTGCCTTCTTTCCAGATCTGTCAGGAAAAATATTTCTCTGTCCTTGATATGAGAAAAGAGAATCATGAGTTTCAACTTCCAGTGCAAGAACTCATAGCTTTTAGGCAACTTTTGCTGCAGGCTTGAGTGGATGCAGTTTGCAAAATATAGCACACAGAAGGCCAAAAGTCATAAAGGGCTTGGACATAGGGATGGAAGGGACACTGGGCAAGTTAGCAGAAAATACTGAAAGCTTCTGTATTAAATGACATTTTGTTTGAAATTATAGCATTTTATATAACATGCAGGGTTTATGTTTAAGGTAGAAAGGCAAGTTGGTCTATCAATATAAAAAGGAAAACTGGAAAGTGTTGAATTTTTTTGAAAAAAAAAAGAATAACTGTATGCAATCTGTAAAGAAAAAGTCCAATGAAGTATTTTTTGAATGAAAGACCACATAGTTTTACCAGAATGGCTGCAAATCCTTAGCAAAATAATGTAGAATAAGATGCCTTAGCTTCTAAATTGTGTCAATGGAAGTCTGAAAATTGCAGGTCATACACTAAGAGATACCTGCTTCCCAAGCCACGCATATAAATTATATCATCTGAGTGTAGAATAGGAAACTCTTACACCTCTGTGAAAAAAAAAAAAAAAAAAAAAAAAAAAAAAGAGCAGCAAAAAGCAGGTCATTGCCCAGAAATACATGTCTTTTATCTCATGTGTGTTTTGAAAACTCGATCTTCCTCAGTGGCTTCTCTAATCCCTAATGCTCTAACTGCTCCTTCTGTTTTGGAAAAGCTCTGTGGGATTACACCCTGAGGTTCCTCAAAAACTGAATTTTCTCCAACTCAAAGCTTTGTTCTCATTTTCAGTTTTAAACCTCCAAACAGGCTAAGTTAAATCAACAGGGCAGATAGCTGCTAAAATATTTCTCCTGCAATATTTACAATTCTTTTCTGCTTCTGAAGAGAGCTCAGTGTTAGCCTGGGGAATCTCTTGTTAGCCTGCTGTGTCTGTCTGGTGTGCATTAGCCACAGAAGCTTTTCCCATCTTTTATTGAAAACTGTTAATCTCTGGATGCCACAGTCATGATCACTGAAGTAAGGTCAGGAAGCAAATGTCAGAGGCTTTATTCTGTGTAGCAGCATCTGGCAAAGAAGTTTGTTGYTATTGCTGAAAAGAACTTTTGGTGTGTGTTTGAAAAATGCCTGCTCTGTTTAGATACACCAGCCTACATCAGAGTGCAGCTGATAGAATACCAGTGGTTTATAAAGGCTGTGCAGAGATGTAGAAAGATCCAAAGCAGTACCTGTAGTAGTATCTGATGAATTACAAGCACAATATACTGCCTCATAATAAAGAATCAACAAATATTCTTCAGAAATCTCAAAATAGCCTGAGACTTCACAAAGAATGGAAATATTTTCTCTTGCTTATTTAGTAGGTTCTCCTGGATAATAAGAGTCCTTAAGTCTTTGGAAATACTATAAAAAATGATAGTTGTAGCGGTTCACATACTTGTTATCTGCAGCAAGATAATAATTTGTTGTGTTTGGGATTGTGTTTGGGAATACCTGGACAAATAGAAGTAGCAGTCTTCATGCTATAAGGTAAAGACAAACTCCTACTCTTCAGAGATATAGAGAAATATCTTGTGGGACTCAAATAAAAAATATTGCATTCCTCACCTTGAGCAGTTAGCACTGGAGTGCTGTGGCCTGCTTGTGCAGGTTTGGCAGGAGGTAGGAAGTGCTACATATGAAGGTTCCAGGATGCTGTGGGTCATCCAATAATTCATCATGGCGAATGGTCCTTGATGTGAAAGAGGAATTTCTATTGCTACTAGGCTCAGAAATAGTGATGTCACATATCTTCCTCCATGATTACCTTTGCAGCTTACCTGTGTCCTGGGCTAATAGACCTTTTCTCAGAATATGCTCCTTCCAAGCTATAAACAGGAACTGGACAGAACATGAGCCAGTAGGCGAGAGGAAAATAACTTTTTCACAAAACAGTCATGTCCAGCATGCAATTATTTCTTGTAAAGTACACACTTAGGTTTCTATAATGGATTTTTTTTGCTTGAACTCCACTGTTAGGGCTTGCTCTCCCTGTTGCTGGATGTGCTCCAGATAGTAACATTGCCATTTGTTGCTATGGAAATCGATGCCAGAGGTTGCAGGGCTAGTGAGAGTGTGCTGGGTAAATCACTTAATGGAACATGACATTGTCAGACATCTATTATCTTTCACTTATAGCAGTTTAATTTGCTCCCTTACTTTTCTGGGCTGCTACCACTTACTGATTAATAGCCCTGGTACGACTAGTATTTTTTAATGTATTGTGGCTTTATTGCAAACCTTTACCCCTGTATAATTCAGATGCTTGTAACCCAGGTTTAAAATAAGTGGACATTACAAGGAATGGACTCCATTCTTACAAGACTCTTTGAACCTTTTATGAGCTATTTTTTTCCCAGGGAAACTGTAGAAAGAAGGTACCTGTACTCCAGAAAAATAGGTAACTAATGTGTGTTGTTTATATCTTGTAAACTAAGTTAGGCTACGGTATTGATTACATTAATACAKAAATTTAATTCAAATTTCCACTTGCCCTTCAATTCTATATATAATKCAATAAAAGAAAGCTAAAGGTTAATGATGATAGTGTATGCTAACAGGGGAAGAGAAGCATGAGCTTTTAAGTTCAATGGACAAAATTATAAATGTTATTTGAAGATGCATCATGTTTACTGCAAAGTGGAAAGATCTTAAATGGAAAATGAAGAGACACGAGCAATGTTAATAGCATTTCTACATTTGTTTTCAAGAGAAGAACCAACCCTTTTTCTTTTTTAGCAGAGGCTAGAAAGCCATCCTTAGATGTGCGAGAGATCTGAGAAGGGTTCTTAAGAACCAGGAGTTTTTCTTTTTACTCCTTTTCTTGGATCCTTTTCTTCCATCTTCAAACCATGTTTTCTGTGGGGAAAAGTGCTGGAGTGACACTAAAATGAGCTCTTCTGATGTGCTTCACAGCTAAGGAGCTGACTGCTATTAATCTTTGACTTCAAAACAAGAAACAAATATATCTGCTGTCACCTAGGAAGTACAAAAGCTAAATGTAATACAGAACATAACTTKACTGCACTCATCAACCACTATATTGTCTGAAACAAAGATTTATATTTTTTAAAAAAATTTACATGATAATTCATGTTCAATATTTCTTACATATCAGTTCTGTATAAATCACTCAATATTGTGAGTAATTAGGCTCATTAATCTCTCTCCCCCTCTCCTCCTACTACTTTTTCTCAAAATATATTGTAAACCTGATGAAAAAATCCAGTCAAATCCTTGTCAGGTGCCTTATTCCATCTGGATATTCCAAAGTTGCCAAATGCTTTATTTTATTTGGACTTTCTAAAGTTTGCAAATAAAAGTTGTTTTTCACTGAAACTCTTGAGAACTTTGGTGGTTGTCTCTTACAAGATTTTAGAAGAGCAAACTTCAGGTTGCCCAAAGTTCAGGGCTGAGAGGGATTTTGAGGGAATCTTCCATGGACTATAAAGYTAGCAAGTGCTGGGAGTTTTTGAAGAACACTTCTGGAAGCACAGAAACAGCTGGTCGTCTTTAGGAGAAATGGGGCAAGAGATYCCTTTGRCTTAACTGTGAGCTTCKGAGTCTGCTAAAAGCCAAAAGAGAAGTGTACCAGAGATGGGAGAGCAGACAAATTCCTGTAGAGAACTACAAGGCATTTCCAGAGCATGCAGACATGAAGTTAGAATTCAGCTTTAATTGAAATTAGTAAGAGATGTCAAAAACGACAAGAAAGTGCTCTTCAAGGCTGTAAACAACAAGCAGAAACAGGAGGAAAATATTAGCCTGCTGACAAARAGAAGAGGGGAATTTGTTCCCAACAGCACTGAAAATTGAATTATCAATTGAACAGCACTTGAATTATCAACCTTTTACTTTTCTTGAGTGCGTGTTTGTTCTGATGTTAAAGAAAAAAGAAAACAGAGGCCTTTGATTTACCATATGAATGTCAGCAGATTCTTCTTTCATCAGAAATATTGTTTGCCAATCAGGATCTCTATTGTTAATTCAGTCCCAGAAAAAAAAGAAATAAAGCATTATTTATAAAGGTTCTAATAGAGCTGTAAAGTAAAAGAAACAGAAGAGTTCTGATAGGATAATAAAAGGAAAAATGAGGTAATAAGCAGTGGTCAGAAGGCAGGGTTGCTTATCTTGGCTGTCTGTGGGAGRCAACTGGAGTTCTGTTTTCCTGTAGATTTAATACAAAGGTGATTTTTAGTGGTAAAACTGGAAGGAATCCTTGCAATTATAACTCTCATACATTTGTCAACAATTCAAAAAAGAAGATAAAATTTGATTATAGTATTTTGTTAGGGAACATGATATGACTTCATGCTTTGTTCAAAAATAAAAGAGAAAGATTAGCTATTAGCAAAGATACTTTTTAACATTGTTGTGCATGTTTTTAACAGTGTTGTGCAATGYGAAATATAAGAAAAGAGGCAATCACAGAATCACAGAATCACTATGTTGKAAGAGACCTTCAAGATCTTCGAGTCCAACCCATGCCCTAACACCTCAATGATGCTGAAAAACGAAACCTGTGCAGATCCATCTCATGCAGCAGCAGTCGGTCTTCTTTGCGAAGCCTTCATTGAGTGGTACTAGCCCACATTCCTCCAGAACCTCAGTCATTCTGCTGAAATGTGGTTTTGATTAAACAAGCATACTTCCTACTGGTGRTTGGAAGAATTGTATTCCACATAAWAMCYACAGATTKTTGTGAACCTATCAGATGTKGTCACAATGAAGATTGTTGGTTMTTGTTTKATATGTGTATCAGGAGCAGTTTTGGGGTATTCAGAACTCCAAAGTTTGTCTTTTTCTTTCCAACATGAATGAAGAGAAGCATAATTGTTTAATTTTCAAGACAAAACTAAGTCACAAAATTGTTTTCTGGCTCTGTCCTTCCTCAAAGCTTGAAAGCATGTCTTTTCTGATGTTTTGATCCAATTGCTTTTCCAATGTTTTGGTACAATTGCATTTCCATATGGTCTATCCTCCCAAGTGAAAGTGAATCCAAACAACAAAACCAAATCTAACAGACTGTGCAATTAGTTTTAGCATTGTATTTTTTCTGTCTAGCATGATATATTTGTGCTTAAATTAACAGCTGAGGATAAGTTCCTTCAGGAAAAGATCTTTGAGTTTATGTAAAGCAGTTCTTTCCAACTAGAAAATTCTGGTTTATGTTTTGACAGCTGTAACTGGCTTTTTGAAGACTTGGCAAATGGGGAAATGAGAAATCTCAAAAAAAAAATTGAAGGGCCATGGTTTCGATTACTCTTTTTTGCTAGCAAACCTCAGACTCTAGCACTTCATGCATCATCTATGGGTTCTTGTTTACGTATTGAGCTCATCTTAATTAAAAATTTGCAAACCCTACTTATTGATTGCATTCCTATGCGTATTTTCTYTGAGCTAAAATTGAGAATAGTTTTGGGTTTCACACCAAATGTTTGGAGTTGATGCTGTTTGTTTGTTTTTGTTTTCCTTGAACAAATGTCAAGCTGAAATGCAAGAATTCTGTGCCAGGCTGKTTTTTTCCCCTCTCCCTACCAAAAACCCTGAGTGAGAATCATGAAAACAAAGAACAGCATTATTATTCACTTTTTATTTTAAGATAGAGAATGGATATTTAATTATTCTTCTTTTTGTAAAGTTCGGGACTTGAATTATTATTATGAAACATTACAAACTCTACAAGATTAAACTCTCTGTGATAGGAAATATGCTTTCCTCAGGGATTTTTACCTAACATGGATGACTAGAACACATATATAGAATAGAACACTAATAGTTTCTATAAGGCAGCATACTTCACTGCTGTTAAGCCAAAGGCAAATATTCAGTCATCAGAAAACCTGAGTGATTGTTTTTCATCCTACCTTCCCCTTCTAGAGTCATCCACTTCTGACCAGCTTTAGTGATGGCAGAATATTCTTTATTTCTGTTTTGTGAGTAGTCTCTCTTTTGAAAGTTATCTCAATAATAAAACAGTKGTTGATAATGTTTGCTAGAAAAGAGAGAAAAATGGGTTTAGGTGGACTTTCATTTTTTTTTCCATACATTCTTTGCAAAGAAATCACTGTAAGAATATAAGTACCTAGTTTTTTTTCCATACAGCTTTAGTACAATGTAGCATCCAATTTACTGTTTTAAACAATCCTTAATTCTCTTCTTTCTCTTTAATTAATTTTTGGAATTCCAAGATGAATACCAGCCTCCTCTTCTACCAAAATCAAACCAATCATTTTTGCAAATTGTATCAGCAACAGGAATTTAAAGATTTATAGCATAAATTTTAATATCTGGRTATTCAAAWTTTCCTTGTTAATGTGGGGGTTTGAAGGGTTTTTTGGTTTTGTGGGGGTTTTTTTTTTGGGGTTTTTTTTTGGTTGTTTGGTTTCTTGTTTTTGCTTTTATATGACTTTTTGTTTTACCTGTTTTGCTTTTATATATGTGTYRACAGTTCCARATGAGACACAATTTCCTTTTTCAGGAGCTAGTTTTAATTCATTAAGGACTTTCTGAAATCTGCCACTTTTTGAAAATTGCCACTAATTGAAAACAGAAATATAAAGAGAGTACAGTTAATTCTCTTGGCCTCCATGTATATTAAATCAGGCTGAGCGATAAACCCTTGAGACATAGTCTATTGTATYATATAYGGTACTAAGTTATTTCTTATTATTTCTTAAATAAGCTGTCCAGGAACAAAATAAAGCTCAATATTGCAAATTTATACCTTGTTTTATAACACTACAAGAATATGTTTATTTTTGCTTGAAAAATATATCCATGGGTTGTTATACAGTTGATATACACTTGTAAGGACATAAAAAGAATRAGCTGTTCTCTYCAGGTAGAGGAACCCCAGAAAAGCCAACTATAACTGTTCTTACACAGCATAAAGGCAATCAAGGGGCTGGGAAAATTGACTTAAGGGAAAACACTGAAGTAGCTAAATATGAATGAGGGCTTAGCTGAGGAATCAGTAATGGTGAAGGTCAGGACCAGAAACATCTGAGGAGCATAAACACTGTATTTGGAGAGGAGTTCCACAGTGCAAACTGCAAACTTATTCTTTCCCAAAGGCATAAATGAGAGCAGGGTAATAACACTGAGAGCATATTGTAAAAGGCCCAACATTAAGCTGTGAGAGACTGCAAAA
>NW_026623371.1:1765831-1784686 GCF_030028575.1 Malurus melanocephalus | reverse complement strand
TGCTGTGGCAAAATAATCCTGTATGTGATAGAGATTCAAAAGCAGAACAAATCCAAGGCCATGAATTAAAACACAACAAGTTCCATCTCAACACGAGGAACAAGTTCTTTACTTTGAGGATGGCAGAACACTGGAACAGGTTGCCCAGGGAGGTCATGGAATATCCCTCCCTGGAGACAATTCCAAACACACCTGGAAGAGTTCCTGTGTAACATTCTCCAAGTGACCCTCTCTTGGCAAGGGGGTTGGACTGGATGATCTCCGAAGGTCCTTTCAACCCTAACATTTCTGTGAATCTGTGGATACCCCTTTGGTCAGTTTGGGTCACCTGTGCTGGCTGTGGCTTTTTGCAATCTCCAGCCCTCTCACCAGTGTGACCATACAGAAAACAGGAAAGGTCTTGGCTCTGTGMAATTCCTGCTCAGCAAYAACGAAACATCTCTAGATTRTCAACCCTGTGTTCAGCACAAATCACAAATMCAAAACACAACACCATACTAGCCACTGTGAAGAAAATTAAGTCTACCCCAGCCAAAACTGGCATATCATGTSCATTTAAAATATTTATACATGAAAGCAGAGTCTTACACCTATATATAAAAGAGCACCTAAAAGTCAAAATTAAAGTGAATTAATCCATTACTGGAACAATAACTTTWRCATGCTTTTGWACATTTTRCTGTAATTAATATTTYGTTTTCCAAGCATATATTCCTTCTTCTGATGTAGTCTGTTGTCCTAGTGTGTGATGTCAGAGTATAAAAGACTGTGAACTCYGTGCTTTAAGCATCAGAAGTAACTATGGACCAGTGGGGAGGGAAGGGAGAGGTTTGAAAAATAAGATGTGGATTGTCTAAAAATGGYTTCTTTCCCCACCCTTTTGAACCCAAATATTGTAGGTATCCCCAGTATTTGAGGGTACATAGAAGTGTTGGTGAATAAATTATTTGAAACTTGCAAATATTTCCTGAGATTGTGAACTGCAGGACTGTTATCTATAATTTGCAGGTGGTACCTTTTGCTCAGTCTGGAGTAATTCAATTTAATTAACACAGTCCCCACTAATAAATTGATTTTGGATTTGCTATGTGTAGACTATTTATGCAAGACTGCTTTGGAAATMTCACTGAATTTATTCAACTGTAAGTTCAAACTGCAGGAAATGTTTGCATAATCATTTTATTGTAACACAGAAAGGAAACCATTGTGTTTCCCTGCTGCACAGATCCCAGTTCCCATTTACTTTGGATGAGTTTACTCGTGCTGACCATACACAGCTGCTGTAGCTCCTGAAGGGCGTTTTGGGATTGATTAACCATCTGCTGATTCTCACTGTAACAGCTCAGTGACAACAGCATGAGGGAATTTGCTTTAGATAATCTGCAAAGATGTGGACACTACAAATACTCCTTTTCCAGCAGTTGCCCTGATTGGTATTCTGGCTATTGCCATTGTGTAATAGGATTTAGATTCAATCTGAACTTATGAAGTTTATCTATATTGGGCCAGTGTAGAACATCTAATTTGCAGGTTTAAWAAAAGGCACTTGATTTTTTTCTGCAATGTTAGAATTTGGTACTTCTTTATGCAACATTATCAAACACAAGAGTTGAGTAAAATATGTTGCATATTACTATAAGGAAAAGCTATATTTGGAATTTGCTAGGATATTTGAAAAGTTAATATTTTATAATTTCAATGGGTGAAACCAAGTCTAAAAATGCAAGATCTTTCTRTCTGAAGCAAAGTGATAATTTGGAAGAAAAAGAGGAAAAAAATSCCAAACAACTCAAAGATAGCTATTGTGTTACCACGTAACTGGGAACTTGATAGCTCTCATGATTGTTATTCCAAACAATATTAATATCCATTTTAAATGAGAGCTGRACATATGGTGCAAAGTTTTTCATGCTGAGTGCAAAATTGCTGGCCAAAATCTTCAATGTTTTATAAAACTAGAAATATGTTCATTTTGGCAAATGTTTTGACTGTTTTCCCTTTCTCTGTTCTAAAAACAGAGTATTTTGACAGTGATCATGGGAGGTGAACTAAAAGGTGAACTAATATTTCAAATGCACTTTACTCTTTCTAATTCATATATTATGTATTTCAGAAAAAGTAAAATAATTGTGGTGCAGAAATAATGAAATAGCATGCTTTGGGGAAAGGTCAGTGATGACTGAAAACTGTATACCAGGTACGCTGCATGTAACAACATTGTTGATAATAACCAATCTTTTTCTAAAACAAATTACTTTTGATTTTAAATGAACTGAGCAGTATGGCAGTGCTTTATATTCTGTAATTAATATGCAAAAAATTGATTTAGACAGCCATGTAACGTTTGGGTAAAATAATTATGGCATAAGAGGATTTTAAAATTAAATTTCACCAAACTCTCTAGTCAAAGACACAATAATTGAAACTCCTTGTCTTTAGTGCCATTAATGATGCTCTTGACACCAGTGACTTCCATTGCCACAAATGTGAAAGAGAAAATAGAGAAAAGTACCGTTGCCTTCTAATGGGCTTTTTAGGGCTTTTCTATTCCTGTGTCTTCTGGTTCATTATGATGCTGTGTGTGTATAAACATACAGGTTAAATATTTCCGTGTGAATTGAGAACTGGGTATCTAGTGGGAGATGGAGCAGCGAAGTTCCATTCTATTGAAGTGGATGGAATAAGCAAACATTAAGAAAACTACTCTCCTGTAGCTGGGCAGAGCCAGGRAATTTGATATTTAAAAGGTCCGTCMATTTATTKCAAAATTGCTACCCCTGTAGAATCMGTGAGYGWCACTACTTCYTKATTTGTTTCATGTCTACACCTAGAAGCTGCTGCCAAATAATCTTTTCCCTGACTTATTCTCATAGAGACAGTGTAAATTTCCTAACACACCAAGTACATTTTAAAATGTTGGTGTTTTTTTCARTATCATAATTTAAAACCATGTTTGCTTACTTCTAACAAGTTTCATTTCCTACTTTGCATTTCATTTTCCTAGCTACATTATCCAAAATTAAATTCTCCTGTTAGATACTCAGAATGTGGTGGGTTTGATTGCCCCATCACAAGTGCTGCTCTGCTTGATTTAAACTCTAGTGAGGGCTAGTTGTAAAGAACAATTTTTTTTTTTTTTTTCTCAATTGTGTTTATATGAGGAGAATATTCCAGCTGCTTCAATAAGACTCCATGTAGTTACATAGTCATCCAAACAGTTTATAGGCCGTGAAAAACAATTGCAATCACACAATCTAAATTCTTTCATGACCRAGTCAGAGCTGAGAGAAGGGCAAAAATAACTGCCCATTAGAATCTTAGAACCGTAGAATACCTTAGGTTGCAGGGAATCCATAAGGATCCAACACTTTCTCCTCACAGGACGGTCTAAAACTGAACCWTAGGACTAAAAGCATTGTCCAGGTGCTCCTCGAGGTCTCACAGGCTTGGTGCTTTATTTCCCCRGGGAGACTGTTCCTGTAACCAAACAGTCTCAGTGAAGAACCTTCTCCTAATATCCCATCTGAAGTTCCATGGATGCAGTTTTGCTTCATTTGCTGATTCTAGTGCTGGTCACCAGAGAGGAGATTAGTGCTGGGCCCTCTGCTGCAATCATTGAGAAAGTTGTAGACTGCACTGASGATGCCCCTCAGCCTCTTTTCCCAGCTGAACAAAGAAAGTGACATCAGCTGCTCCCTGCAAGCCCTGCCCTTGAGGCTTTTCATCATCTTTGCCACCCTTCCTTGGATGCTCTCTGACACCTTGGTACCCTTTTTCTATTGTGACACCCGAAACTGCACACAGGTAACCCCCCACCTGCCCCTGCCCCTCCCTTGCCCAGCTGGTGATGCTGTGCCTGATGCTCCCCAGGGCAGGGCTGTCCCTCCTGGCTGCTCATGCTCAACWTGCCATTGACCAGGACCCCCAGGTTCCCTTTCCACAGCACTATTTTCCAGCATCTCATTCCCCAGTCTGCCTGCACATCCAGGGTTGCATCATCCCAGGTGCAGAATCCAGCACTTGCTCTTCTTAAATTTCATGTTGCTGAAGATTTTTCATATCTCTAATGTGTCCAGATCTCTCTGAAAAGCCTCTCTACCCTTGAGATGGACCATTATCCTTGTAAATATTTGATTTCAGTTTGCTGTAGTACCTTTAATATTGCTTTTTGTTGTTCTTTATCATCTAATTGTTCTCACAGAAGCAATATCTTCTGCATKTTACCTCTCTCAGTTGCACTGCATCTCAGTTTTAAATCTTTAGAATGTTCCACAACTGTTTTGGAAGAGGAAGGGGGAAATTTTCTKAAACTTGACAACAGTTTTGCCATTTGAATGATGTCAGCCTGTAAAGAAAATTTGGGCTTCATATTGTTCTCCTGAATTTCYTTGTGGGAAATGATGTGGTTTTAGTCTAAAATTCTGCTTTCTTGTATAAATATGTTTGCAGCCATGAGATTTTGATATAGTAGACATTTAAAACAGAGCAGCCTCAGATTCTCCAGAAAGCAGAGAAAAAAAAACCCAATATGTTGTTACATAGTTTGATTTCTTTCCCTTCTCACTAGGGCAAATATTGCAAGTGATAGAGCAATTTTAATAATTGCAAAGTATGGAAGTGATATGTAATATACCTATATTTTAAGCTGGTCCCAGTTTTTACTCTGTATTTTGAAGAAAAGGGTTTGTATTGATTTTTGTTGTGCTTGTTGAAGGCATAAATGATTTTCAAAGTGGTAAAGGCAGTAATGGAAAAGGGTTACATTCACTGAAGAAAGACCATTGATGCTATAGTTTGGAGCTTTTGTTGAAAGCAGATTTTTCTACTGAAATTAGACATGACAAACTGAGAGATTAGTGGTTTAGTTTCAAAACACAAATGACTAGTTCAGAAGGAGCCAAGAAACTCTGATAAGCTCCAATTTTTCTCAGTRCTGGAGAGTGAAACACATCTTAGATGGCTGGCTTTTGTTAAKCTGCAGTAGTGTAAAGCTGTGTCAATAAGATAGTACAGCACAGAAGACTTTTAAATTCTTTCTTCTAAAAAGTACTGAGAATTGATGTAACTTGGCATTCTCTGAAAACAGTKGGAATTTTTCAATAGGAACAGGATTGATAGTATATGGAATAGCTTTGAAAATCCCCACAGTTGCTTTTATCCTGCTTTAAAATGTTTCTGTACTTTAGGAGGAATGTAACATGTCAAAAAACAGTATTTTTATCTGTGTTCAAATGTAGGCAAACAATTGTTATATGCATTAGTACTGCATTGATATCAGTACTTCTCTGTTTTTCTCCTGTTCTACAGAAGTATTAATACTCGTTAACTTGGCCTTTAAGGAAGAAATTTATAACAAACTTGCTGTTCCATGACATTAATCTAATTCAGCAAAAAGCCTTTCATGAGTGACCATGAGAATTCAGTCACAAGGAAGTCACGACATACTTACACTCGGGTTAGTATTTGTAAATAGTGAAACTTGGTGTCCAGGTCCCACTTGCACATGCTTASAGTGTGATACTTTTTTTTCCAAAGTATATATAAACCATTCTAATTATCCATTGTCACTTGTTTTTGGAGCYGTTTTGGAGTTTCATGAGCACACTGGTTTAGTTAATATGTGAGATTCTGAAGTAGAAGATTCAGTTTGATGTAACCTGTGAATAACTGTATCAGCTTCTGAGGGTTATATTCTTCGAGGGAAACTAAGTCCAGTTATCTGTTGTCCTTTGCTTGAAATTTCATCTCTGCTTATTTCTCAGAAATGTGGTCTGATTCAGTCTTGACCTGCTTATGGTATCCTTTTGTCAGTCTCACTTGCCTTTAATTGTTCTGTCTGTTCTTGTCCTGTAGAGAAACTTCTCACAAATCTCAAAACAGCACCTTGGTTGTCACTCTGGAATATTCACCAATTTTTCTGACCCATTTTTCTGAGTCAGAAGCAACAGCTGCTTCTCCATGCAGCAGCAAACACAGGAGTATAAAGCACACTGAAAGAAATATTCAGTAGCAAATGGACCTAAAAAATCAAACCATGCTTTTATGTTCCATGGCAATTCTTGTTCCTGTGCTCAGTTTGTCATGTATTATAATATCATCTGAACTAAAACAGCCCYGGGGCTTCCATGAATGTTTTATTCATGATATACCAGATACAGCATAAAGATTTTTTTTCTCTTCTGCTAGAACTATTTCAGTACAACACAAAAGAAGATCTTTAGTCTCTTTTATTTGTTGTCTTAAGATCTGATATCTTCCCTCACAATCCATACCTGGAAATACAAACTGCTTAAATTGTGTGGGGCTTCTGATATTTGCCTTTGTGTCTCCTCGCATTATCATCTGTAGTAGCACAGTAACAAGACAAAATCTTTCATGATACAGCCAACTGAACCAGTATTTCTAAGGAAAGCTCTTGCTGTATTTTTCATTAATCATTTGCTGTTGCTGTCCAGCAGCTCAATTTTAGCGAATGCCAGATCCTGCCCTTGGGTCACAACAATTCTGTGTAATGCTTCAGGTTTGGGGCAGAGTGGCTGGAAAGCAGCCCAGCAGAAAAAGGCGTGGGGGTGTTTGTCAATATCAGCTGAACATGAGCCAAAGTGTGCCCAGGTGGCCAAGAAGGCCAATGGCATCCTGGACTGTATCAAAGTCAGTGTGKCCAGCAGGAGCAGGGCAGTGATTGTCCCCCTGTACTGGACATTGGTGAGGCCACACCTCAAGTCCTGCACTCAGTTTTGAGCCCTTCACTACAAGGACATGGAGGGCTGGAGCAAGTCCAGAAAAGGGCAACAGAGMTGGTGMAGGGTCTGGAACAGAGACAAAAGGTGATGAACTCGMCACAGTCCCTGTTMCCCGTCCYYCTGCACTGCTGAAGGCAGGGARGGATAGAGAMAATTGAGGACACAGCTGATCCCAGGCAGRAAAGAAGGGTGGGAGGGGAGGTGTTGCTAAGCTTTGAGTATATATCTCATTATCCTACTGTGAATTGCTTGGCAAGGAATTAAATTAATTTCTCCGCATTTACTCATTTTGTTCATGTCAGTAATTGAYGAGTGTCCTTGTCTTGACCCACAAGACTTTTGACATATTTGTCACCCCTGTTCAGCYGAAGTGTGACAATGTCTTTTGCAGGCACCTGCTGCTCAGCCAGGATCAAACTACCACYCTACCACTACCTGAAAGGAGGTTATAGTGAGATGGGTGTTGGTCTMTTTTCTGAGATAAAAAAGTGATAGAACATGGATAGTTTTGCCAGGGGAGGTTTAGATCGAATATTAGGATAAATTTCTTCATTAAAAGGATTGCCACTCATTGGAACAGAMTGCCCAGGAAAGCRTTTGAGTCACCRTCCCTGGAGGTAATTAAAAGAGATGTAGATGTGGCCCTTAGAGAGATGTTTTAGGGTGGACTTGATGACCTAAAGTTCTTTTCCAGCCTAAATGAGTCCAGGATTCTAGGACAGGAATTGCCAGAGGGACACGTTTCTGCAGAATACCAGAGTCATCATCCAGCAGTGCAGAGCTGGCAAAGCAGTTGAGGTGCAAGGAAAAAGCTTAAGAGCTGGTAGTGTGTTGCAGAAAATAATGTTATTAGAGAAGGACACCAAATATAAATAAATGTTTTGTTTTTTCTTATGAATGCAGACATCTGTGAAATAAGATCAGCTCTGACCTTTTCAGTAACTTAAATGTAATTTTWAGACAGATCATCAAGCTCACTTTAATGTCACTTCTTAAAAAAAAAGGAAATTGTTTTAAAATTTACTTTCAATTTAGAATATGCTTGCTTCTATTCCAGAGAATATTCCAGTTTTCTCTTATTTTTGTCTGCAAGAAACTGAGGTGTCATAACTGACATAATGTAAAAGCTGTAATTATGACAAACAGTGATTGATATAATGATATGTGCCTTCTTAGGAGGATGAGTAAGTTTAAMTTGCAAGATACGCAGCATTCTCTGTTTCACTTCCCAGTACTTTTGAAAATAAAGCTTGACTCATGTTTCCTGTGTAACTGTTATATTTTTCACCTTTCTTAGTAGCTAGAGAAAAAGAAAATTTAATCTCAGGTAAGATACTATTTTTCTATAAATCAGTTGCTTCAATGACTGTACTGACTTCTCCTTGAGAAGGCAGCTAAACTTTTTTTTTTTGCAGATGTATGAGATGTTTTGTTTCAGTTCTACCATCTCTATGGTGACACAAGCAGATTCCTACTATGCTTCTCCTTCTGCTACCTGCCACACTACCATTAAAAAAAATATGGGTAGTGTACATATTCTTCATGAATAATGAAAAGTCTGAGATCCTYCACTTCTGCTTATGAGAAGACTCAGAGGCTCTTAAAGTTAATATTCTACCATATTCTATTTTCTTGACCACTTTTTTTTTAGGATAAATATACTTTAATATCTTCTACAATAACWTTCACTAAATATATAAAATCATATAAATATGTAATGACTCTAAAAATGGAAAAAACACACTATTTTATCTTTACAGAAAGTAGTTAGTAAAATTGTATTGACGTGTTAGATATACATAACTGAGAATCATAAATGACCAAAGAGTTCTGTAGACCTTCATTGTCTTACTAACAGAATAATTCATACATGTGAATTGCTACCTACAAGGATAAAATATGCATCAGTTTCACGGCAAACACTAGAAGCAGACTTCAGTGCTGACATAAAATATTGTTTCAGATGATTCATAGGAACTGGTTGTATGTGTGCCTCTCTCAACCTCTGCAATCCCAGTCAATTAGCTTTTGCTCAAATAGTATTGATCACCTCCAGGTTTAGGATAACAGGCTTTTTCCTCTTTGTTATGGGATAGGAGCCCATGGGCAGGTAACTATCAGAGTTAGCTGAGGTGTACTGGGACACCTTACAAGGTAGTGTTTTTGGTACTAACCCAGCATCCTGTGGGTTTGCTGAGATTTTGGTTGTGTTATCACACCCCGTATGTCCAACATGAGTATCTTATTTATWTTGCTGAGCAAGAAAACACCTAAAAGCAGAAACTCATTCAGTTGTGCCCAGGTAAAAAGCACAGTCTAATCATATATTTTAATGGTCACATAATTGTCATTTGGCTATTTGCTGGGCTGCAGAACCTTATCTCACTTTCCAACTTTAGTTTGCAATTCTGGATCTGTGGGCTTTTCTATTGTGTTAATACACACACAAACAACTGCATGAGATATTCTTACATAGACCCATGCAAAGTTATTTTTATTAAATCAAAACAGGGTAAACTTTGACAAAATTGTTATTTCCAAATTGCTACAAACAGTGACAGTTTAAAAGCACATAAACACAAAATAGTCCAGTGAGTAAGCTTTCTTGCAGAATAAAAATGATTATAATGAGAAGTCATGTATAACAAATCTAAAATATCAGCTTTGGACGGGTTATGATTATTTGAATTTCAGTAGTTGAACCAATAATAGCATGATATTGATCTAAGTAAAGCATACAGTAGTCGTGCAGCATTGTCTTTTACATAGAAATACCAATTAGATACATATATGAAAGATATGGAACAACTGAGAAATCTAGACATGGAACTTACTAGTTTTGATAAGGGAAAAACTTCTATTTTTGAGGTAAAAATTGATCGATCTATCTATCTATCTATCTATCTATCTATCTATCTATCTATCTATCTATCTATCTATCTATCTATCTATCTATCTAAGCTATGTCTATATTTATCTGTATTATATATATATATATATATATATATATAACTTTAAAGGATTTGTTTGGTAAGGTTTATTTCTGTTCTAAAGGTGGGATGATTTGCCTACATTCTACTATGATTTTCAACTCTTTGTGACTGGTTTCTTTCAATTTCAGATGTCAATAAGAAATATCCTATCAACCTGGACAGAGGTTCTGCTCTCCTGATGCTGTCATCATTGGGGGGAATTAGAAAAACCACTGCAGATATGAAGTTATTACTGATGCATAATGCAAAACTTCTTTTCTCCAATGAAGCTCTCAGTCATATGTATTTTTCCTGCCATGCATAGAAAGCCTGAATTAGACRATACTTGAAAATAATAAGAAAACGATCTTATGTTTTATTTTATTTCTTTCAAGATTTTTGTACTGTTATGAAAACAGTTGTTCTTCAATAAAAACTTAGAAAATTTAAAAAAAAATTATATTAAAAAAAACTAGTTTAATATCCCTTTCTTTGCGAAGATTCTTCAATTACTAAAACCAGGTGTCCAGCTACTGAAATGAATAACTGGTAAAAGGCCTAAACTAAGAATAACTGCTAGAAAACTSGGTAATTTCTCAGTGAACCTCAGTTTTTTGGATCACTTATCTTTTATGACAGTCTTAGGGTACAGCTAGTCCCAACATGCACTTCATAAGTTTTATTCTTTAGTCTCAAATGAAGATTGAAGTTATTAAAAAATATARGATTTATCCTTCTTCCTCTTACTATAGCTGGTGAATCAGAGAGTCAATTAGTTTAAATAAAATTTGAAAATCAGGCTGATTACCTAGTTTATAAATAAAAAAGMTAGAGATAATACTAATTTCTTTTCAAAACTTAACTTTGGATCTCTAAATTTCATTAACTAGAGGGACCAAGTTTCCATGAATATATAGACCTGCAATGTACAATTCTGAATTTCATATGCACACACCTCAAATCATGCAGTCAGTGAATGCTGTAGGCAGATAACCAATGTATATTATTGTCAGAGGTGTGAATAATTTCCTGGTATGATCTTCTTTAGAMAGAGACTAAATACCTTTGGTAATCATGCATGACAAATGTAAAATAAGCCCCTAAAATGCAAATATACAGATAGAAGTTTTATAGAGGTTAAGTTGATCAATGAGGACATATTAGAATAGACATCAAAGTTGGGGGGAGCAGAATAATGCATTAGAAGATAAATTTTCCCTACAGAGTATAATTTTGGCTGTGGAATGGTTCAGCAAGCAGGCTTAGTGAAGCAATCACAAGGCATTATAAAGGAACATTTAGATTACATTAAGTAGGTAAATATTCTGTTCACAGAATGAATAAATATATGTAGAATACATGACCTTTATTAGAAACCTTAAAAACTCTTCCTGAGAGGCATTTCTAGACCTGGATGAACCTAATTAGGAAAATCGGGGTAATTCATACCAGACAAATTCTGCTTTTCTCTTCCACTCCTGCAGTAGTGTAAAATGGGATAATCTTTCTTTTTGTTATTGATATGCCTTGGGGACTCTGGACATTTCAGTGTAATTCCAGCCTAAAAGAAATCTGCAAGTGTCATGTTTGTGAGCTCCCATCATATTTTATAAGTCAAATTTAACTGTCTTTGTACTGACAGTATTTGATATAAACTGTTATTGCTCTCTGTACACCATAAATATTGGTTTAAATGCCCTTGAGCGCTTTATGACATTTAACTGTGTAGCTAAGTTTATCATAATTAGAAAACCAGCAACACTAATCCATGTTCAGTGCAATCTTTAATTTGTAATACTTGTCTGGAGTAAAAGTTTGAATGTTTATATGAGATTTCATGTAGCAATTGAGAATGTCACGTTTCCTTTTGGTGGGGTTTTTTTTTCTTTATTTTCTGGATTAACTTGGGGCTTTTTTCCTTCATTTAAAAAAAAAAACAAAGTGCTTAAAGGGACACTGAAGAAACCCGTGAAGTGGTTTTTTTTCACAAGTTCTAGAAAAAAACACCTCCCACCCAAAACACATCAAAGAAAATCATAAACCAACTCCCTTSAAACTTTTTTTATATTATCATAAATTTCCATTATATATATAAAAGGATTTTCYTCTTAGTAGAAGAAGAGAGCAGAGCTTTGAAGTAACAGCACCTTCAAGGTCAAGCAAATATTCTTCTAACACTGATAATTATAAATATATATAAAGAGGAAATWTACCTCCCATTTTTAAAATGGGAAGAAACAAATATCCAGGGATTGATCTGTGCCTGGCAAGATGATGGAGCAGATGGTCCTGGAAACGATGTCAAGGCACATGGAAAGCAAGGAGGTGACTGGTGACTGCCAATATGGCTTCACTAAAGGCAAAKCATGCCTGAAACATTTAGTGGCTTTCTACCAAGGGGCTACATCCTGGTGGATAAGAGAGGAGTGACTAACACCATCTAACAACAGTGTCTACTGATATTGTTCTGCACAAAATCGAGCCCTAAGATGAAGGAACATGGATTGATGGGTGTACCTATTGGTGCATAAGGAATTGGCTGGATGCTTGTACTCAAAGTGTTGCTGTCAACGACTCGATGTCCAGGCAGGGACCAGTGATGAGCTGTGCACCTCAGGGGTCCACAGTGTGGACAGTATTTTTGTACATCTCTTTTGGGGAACAAGGACAGTGAATTGAGTGCACCCTCAGCAAGTTTGCTGATGACACCAATCCATGTGGTGCAGTTTACACACTGGAGGGAAGGGATGYCATCTGGAGAGTCMTGGRCAGGCTGGAAAGCTGGYCCRTGCAAAGCTCATGAAGTTCAMAAAGCACAAGTACAAGGTCCTGCACATAGATTGGGGCAATTCCAACCACTAATATGGTCTGGTCAGAGAACAAATTGAGAGGACCTCTGAGGAAAAGTACTTGGGGTGCTGGAGAATGAGAAGCTCAACATAACCCAAAAATGTGCACTTGCAGCTCAAAAGGCTACYCTGGTCTGCMTCAGAAGGACYACTGACAGCCTGAGGCTGARGGAGGTGRTTCTCCCCCTCTGTTCTTGTGAGCTTCCTCCTCAAGTGCTTGTTCAGTTCTGAGGTCCCCAGCATAAAAGCCTTGGAGATGCTCAAACGGGTGCAGAGCGGGGCCACCAGGCTGATTTGAGAGTCCCTCTCCTATGAAGACAAACTGAGAGAGCTGGGGTTGTTCTGTCTGGACACGAGTAGGCTCTGGGGAGATGATCTGGAGCCTTGCAGTACCTAAAGGAGTCCTACAGGCAAGATCAGGAAGGATTTTTTAACAAAGAGGCTCGGGATAGGATAAGGAGTAGGAGATTTAAACTGGAAGATAGTATATTTAGAGTAAATATTGGGAACATATTCTTTGCTGTTCGGGTGGTGGGACACTGAACATCCCAGAGAATTTGCAGATACCTCATCCCTGGAAGTGATAAGAGCCAAGAAGAATAATAATAAACATTTTTATATTCTAGAGTACTGTCGTTTTCTCATGCCCATTGCAACATCTCTATCCTAACTGTGCATATGCTAAGATGAAATGGAAATTTGAAACAGTTGTCACAATTTTTCTGTCAGCAATACCACTTGACACTGAAGAGATTCTTACATGCAGTATTTGAAGCATGAGTGACTCTGAATATAAAATATACAACATATATATATATATAAGTATACATGTAAATATATAAATATGCATATAAATATATATCTATATAGATATAAATATAAATATGTATATATATAATACATGTATTTATACATGTAAATAAAATGCCATTCATCTGGACATCACAAAAGTGAACTTAACTTGCTAGTTAATCACAAATGTACAAAATCATAAATATGGCAAAGAAAGAAAAAGGAAGGAAATATCTACTAAACACATACTAGTAATAATTTCTGTATCATAATTAATGGAGACTTYATGTCATTTTATGGTCATGAATGCAGAGTTTTTTTGTATGATGAGTTTACTTAAAAAAACATGGAGAGCTTTTTAACTGGGATTTCTAAGGAAACAACATTCATAAATCACAGTATGATCACAAACATCTCAACCTGCGTCATCTCACTCTGTGATTTACTCCACCTATTTGCAAAAAAAAAGGTTTGAATTTACCAACTGATTTAAGGAGATCCCAAAAAAACTATATGTTCATGCAGTTTTTCTGAGAACTGACAATGGGGTAAAGATGAGACTGCTGAGGTTTGGATGCATTTGTACTGTACTTCGTTTAAAAGTTTCTGGAGGGAGTGGCCAACCTGTCTGCATACAGTCCTATAAAAGATGTCTCATCAGCTTCAATTCCTTAGCAAAGATAGCAAAAGGACATGACTGAGAGGACATGGGATTGATGTATTGACAGGGCTGCTGATTCCAGGCAATATGTCAAAAATTCACTGAATTGAACTTGATTTTACTTAAAGCTTGTTAAAGACACAAGGAAAACACAGTAGGGAGACACTTTTTCATTTGGTAGTTGTGAAATTATTGGTCATATTCTTGAAGATGTGTAAAAGAGTAAAAAAAAAAAGGTAGATTGTCTAATTAAATGTCTCTCTGGAAGCTGCCAAAAGGTGCTCTTGGAAGTCTTGGGCATTTGGGATTTTTTATTTCATTTGTTATAATCAAACAGTGCACTCATTACAGTTTCTGCCATTAAGTTGAGTAACAACTGAATCCAACCTAAAGAAATTCTGACAAAAGCATACTTATATAAAATAATTGAAACAGCAGGTATCCTATATTCTTACAGACTGTATGGAARAGAAACATCCAATGTGTTTTATAAAAATAATTTACTAACCACACAACTTTCTGACAAGATTGGGGGCTGYAAAAGTAAACTAATAATAAAATAAGCTAGGAAGGAGACATTTACATTTATAGCAATGAAGTTTTAATTTTATAATCATCTTAAATCAAGACTTATGAAAATGTAATGAGGTCCAATTTACKGTTAATAGTTGTTTCATTTCTCTGGGAATAAACTTTTTCTTGCATTTCTATAATCTACACTGATAGTAAATAATTTAAGCAGCATGGTACAAAAGATAGTGTTATATATATTTTAAATGAAGGTGTGTGAGGGAAAAAAAAAATAATGGCTTGAAGAGCAAAGTAGTTTGCGAAGAASTAAACAATAAAAGTAGCCTTGGAGGAAAAATAAACAAGTTTTCTACTGTTTGCAAATAACCCRCTTTTGTATAAGCATTGTGCTCTCCTACGTGCTGCCTTCGCTCTGAGAAGGTTTTGTGGCTTGGAGCAGTGCTGTCCCTTTGTCCAGGCCCTGAGTCTTTGTTTCTTCTACCCCAGTTCATGGCCCAGGAGCTTATTTCAGACCCTAGGGCCATCAGCAGTGCTGCAAATGGCATCTTCAGAGCTGTCCTTGGCCCATAACCCAGGGGCTTGGACAATCTCTGGGGCTGGGGCTGTCCTGGTGCTGCTGGGCCCCCTGTCATCGGGATGGGGCGGTGCTATGGGTCCTGGCTGGCCATAGGGAGCTTCCAGTGTTCCTGTCCTAAAGCCCGTGGGAAGAAACTTGACCTTGTGGCCCCCTGACTACATGGTTCGCTGACTAAGAAATTTAGAAAAAAAATGACAGGTTCCACTGTCATTTCCTTCCTCTATTGGTAGTGGGAATCTTTCCTTCCTTCGTAACAAGCATTACTTGCTTTATTTGAAAAGTCAAGATACTTTTGAAACATTTATTTTTGCCAGATCTTAATTCAGAAAAAAAAGTTCTGCTCTTCTTCTTATAAAGATAAGCATTTTGGGTGACATTTGTTTTTGTATGCTTCTTCCACTACACTATTTTTCAGTTGATAGGAGGATGGATCAAGATAGTTACCGCTGATTTGCTTTCAGAGTGGAAGTAAWATGCAAATAACCTCAGAAATCGGATAAAGCATAACCTTGAGAGGTGATCTAACAACTGAGAAGATCCAAGATATCTGGAAAATTTGAAGAATTCCTCATCCCATTGAAAATATAACTTTAAAGGCATTTTTTATAAATCTATCTTGTAAATGTTTCTGCACTGGGCTACATAGAGTTTGTATGTCTAATAAAGTAAAATCTGGGTATTTTTTCAAGACACAATAGTTCAGAATGGAAACATATACACTATGCTTAGAACATAAAAGTCATACTAAAATTTATTTGCTTTTTTCCCCTTCTCTCTGGCTTAAGAAAGAGGTTGGAGTTTTAGTTTGAAAATGTACTGGAAATGTTACTTAAAACCATATGTGACATCATTCACGGTCTTATGTCAGAACCTTGTAATATTTTTTTTTTAATCAGATACGTTCTTAGAGGTACAAATTTTTGCCTGAAAATTTAGAGGTACTTTGGAGGGTGTCATTAAAAATTTATCATGTAGGAAAAAGCATGAGCCRTGATCTTGTTAGTTTGTATGTCCAAGATTATGGGTGGCATATCCACAGTATCCATAAGGTCTATAGACCGTATCACTAAATCAACAAGAAGGCAGATTCCATACWTTTGGGAYRTTTGCAGAAKTAAATYTCCTTCCCTTTTACCCCACTCTGCSCCTAYACACATAGAACTTGTGTCTGCTAAACTGAATTACTTCAAAAACTAAGGAAAGGGTRGGGATATTCTTCTGGAAGGTGAGARAAATTGGYTTAAACMTTTCMAGCAGAGGAGAGAAAGGAATTGTTTCACCTTAGAAGAGTTCTACAGCCATAAGCTGAACTGGCAAAAGAAGGCCATTACTGTCTTTTTCTCAAGTGACCACTGCTTTTAGCTCTGGACCAGGTTCTGGTATCCACAAAACCAGCAAAAGTTCTGTCCTAAATCCGATGAACCAGAATTAGACTCACTGAACCCTTAGAGTTGAAAGAGCAATTTTCCAACAGCTATTACAAAAAAAAAACTCACGATGAAGACAAAGTTTTTGTTYCACAAAGAATGCCAGCATGTACTTTTACTCTGCAACCTAAGTTTGGGATTTTTTCCATCCCTCTACAGTTCTGCTTGGCAGCTTAGCTTTACAAATAGAACTTCCTTTAAAATTAAGCAGTTTCACTGAGACTTCAGGCTGGTTACATCTGTGAAAACTAATACTTACTTAGCAAGATATAGCCTCTCATTTTCTAAAGCCAATACACCTTCTGTGCTTCTCCCAGGACATTAAGGGGGCTTTGATAAACACTTGGTTGTTAGTATTCATCTGGTTTAGAAAATTCTTCTTAGAATTCTCTCTGCTGCATTACAGAACCCTCTCTGAGCATGATTAGAGGAGGGAATAAAATTTAAAATTCAGACTGTTAAAAAAAGAAAAATTATCACAAAGAGAAAGTTATTGTTCCTAATAGAAGGAAAAAAAAATAAGGTTCAGCACAAACATCTGTAGTTTGTCTGTCTATCTTTCAGGCAGAGACAACAATGCCTTCATCAATTAAATGGATATGATTTTGTCACTCTGAAAGTCTTTAACAAGTGAAGCTGGTACATTTTACCTTGGCCACTGTGTCTCAGATCCCTTTGMTGCCATTCACCTGGCAGGTTTGCACCAGAATATAAACTGAGTCTGGATGGGGAAGGAAAACCACTTTTTCTAGTTTCACTTCTGTTGAAGTGAAATCCTTCTGTGGTAACAACATCCTTGTAAACAAACTAGTTTTAGCAACTAAACATTTTTTTAAGTGGAATGTGCAGTGACCCAAAAGAAGCTCTGCTAATGAAGCCAAAAATACTTGTCTTTCTCTAGAAAATATCAAAAAGYTTTTCCTTGACTGTCCTTTCAAACCTGAATTATTTTGCTTTGCTTCAAATCTACTTTTTTTCCCACCTAATGACAGCCAAGTTGAAGACTGATTAGATTTAAAATGGGCATAAAGCTATTAGATCCATATGTTAGATGATATTCAGCTGAAATAGGTAATTGTTTACATGACTTTGAATGYCAATAGCACAATAAAGAAAATCCCTAAGGCTAGCTTCTTCACACACTGCATTTGTTATCTACTGGAATTAGTTTACTACTCAAATCTCAGCTCTCATATAGCAAACTATGAACATCACAATTTTTATTTTTTTTAAAGGACTTAAGCTAGTTGCAATTCTAGATGAATTGTGGTTGCACAAAATGTCCTTAAAAAGACTCATTAGCAAAAACTCTGAAAAGCCAGCATGCCCTAATTTTTGAAGACTTAAGAGTTGGTCCAACAACTAAAATTCTGATTAGRAACTGAAAATCTATAGATAATTATGTTCAGGAAAATTTAAGTAGCAACATCATTGAATTTTTTAATATTATTTTTTTCAATTAAAAATTATGTTTAGAGTTAATACGACCCCACTTTTACTAATCAAAAACTGCCCCAGGACTGAATTTGACTAACAAGTTCATGTCTTGCCTTAGAAACTTCTCTGTATTTAGAACAAAGAAACAAACAAGACCCTCTTAGGTACAGGAAGGTGGACCAGAAGTCTTATGATAATTTCCTTTTTCATGAAATATCTACCATTGCCAGTCCTAAGGGAAAACAAAAYAATTCCAATCTAAAAGAAAACTTAAAAGAATTGTTATGAGAACCTGTAAAAACACATGCTGCTTGGAATATCCAGGAAATAAAACGTAAAGGATTTCCAGAAAGAGAAAGAGGTTTTGAATGGTACAAATTTTATTTACTGTACTGAAGCTACCCATTTCTAACTGCCAGGCAGTTATGCAGTCTAAAATTAGAGATAAATTTTGCACAAAAGAGAAATCAACCATGTCTATTTTCCCAATATTTTAGACAGAGAGCCAAAAATAAATGGCCTCCTATTCCAGATGCAATATTAGTGTTCTAGTAAGAATGACATAACTGGGATTTTTTATTTCATGAACATGAGTAGAGATAGYGTTTGTTATTTATTTTGAAATCTGGATTCAATTAAAAATAAAATAGGCCACCACAYGGAAATAAGCATTGATTTTTAACAATTGACTCATGGAGGCATTGCAGGAGAACTGTTAGGTAGGAAAAAAACTACTTTCATAGTATTGGAATTAGAGCCATAATTCCCTGTGTGAAGTGTACAAGAAATTCCTCAGACTTTCTGCTGACACCTGGACCACGCTTATTAGCAAATACTGACAGAGCCTTTGAGTCAAGTCCTATTTC